>NC_044904.1:6184460-6500527 GCF_001633185.2 Quercus lobata | reverse complement strand
TTAGATGGTCAAACTTTCAAAAGACAATAAAATTAAAAATCAAAACATTCAGAACCTACAAATTATTAAAAAAAAAAAAAAAAGTCATTATTGCGAGACAATTTCAGTAAGGATGGAAAGCTTTTATAAGTTTTTTTTATCCAATTCTTCCTAATTGATGAAAAATTTGGTTCAAACATTGTCGAACACTTTGAAGGTGCAAATAGTATAGGCTTCCAACATAATCTTTAATTAATAAACAAAGAAGCATGACACCATAAGAGAAAACATAAGATAACATATAGTGCATATACCTTACTCCAAAGCTGTGAGAAAATATCCACACAAAAGGAATTGAAAACTTGTACATACGTCTCCATAAGGTAAAGCTTAAGGTTATATAATCTAAAATAATATAGAATATAGCATCTTTGAACCACACAAAAAGTTAGCAAACTTACTACAATACTTGTAGTTATACTATATATTGTAAAGTACTACTCCATACAAAACAAAAGCAAAAAAAACTAAAAAAAAAAAAAAAAAAAAAAAAAAAAAAGCAATAGCAAGCGTACCAAAGAAATTGAAGCTTAGGGTTTTCTCTCTTAGTAGAGACGGACATAGGAGATTGCTTTAGGGTTTTCAAAGATTTTGTCTCTTATATATAAATATATATATATATATATATATATAAGAGACTCCTGTTAGGACTCTCTCACTATTTAGTTTTAAAAATTAAAATTTTTTTAAATTAAAATGATGATGTGGAAAATTATGGGAGTTTCAAAGGTTTCGGTTTTATATATATATATAGATAAGTGGATAAAACAATTTGAAAATCCATAGAAGAGTAGTCCTATTTTTTAGGCAATATTTAAGTGGAAGTTAGAGTTGTATTTTTATCTAATTATCCTTTTTTTTTTCTCTCTCTCTACTTAAATATAGAGGTGTAAGTGAACTAAAAAAAAATGAGGATTCCAAACAGAAAAACCTCTTAAATAATAATAGAAAAAGTAAAACCTATTGTCTAGTGTCTCTAGTACTCTGCTACTCTACTAGTAGTGCGTGTGGGTTACAAAACCAATGAAAAAAAAAAGTAAAACAATTAAGTGTTTTACTAATGTGTGTTCTGAAGGCATACATTAATAAACCATTTTAGGAAATTTTTTATGAAAAAATAAAAAAGTTACAACCTTTTTTGACAGTTGTTTTTTTAATTCTCCATAAAATGTTTCTAAAAATAGATGATTAATGTGTGCTTTAAGTGCATATTAGAGCACTTTTCCTACATTAACTGGACCCAACAATTAAATACCATATTTCATGTCTCCCAACCTACTTTTCCTACTCTAACACGTTTTTTCAACTTTACAGCCCACATATTAGAGCAATGGCATCAATACCTCTATAATAGAAAAAGTGCATCATTTTAGAGCACTTACAGCAGAGGAGGGATAATGCTATATTGCTAAAATTTAACTTCACAAACACAAAAATCACGCAGCAGCAGTGGAGGCAAAAGCTAAAATTTTAGATGATTTGCTACAGTGCACATCTATATATAGATGTGCACTGTAGCCGAGAGCAAAAAAAAAATATATATATATATATATATTTTATTCGGCTAGTTGATTAAAATAATACACCTTCCCTTTTTTTTTTTTTTTTTCATTCTTTCATGCCTCTCTCTCTCTCTCATTCACTCTCTATCTCTCAAGCTCACTCTCTCAACTCCGGTCACCGATCCACGAAGCTCGACTCAAGCTCACTCTCTCAACTCCGGTCTCACTCTCTCAACTTCGATCACCGACCCACGAAGCTTGTCGCCGATCGGAGAGCTTGACTGGGAAACCCATGGAGCTCACCGCTGATCGGAATGCTTGCTTGTGGATATTGGTTCTTTCACGTCGCCAATGGTTGTATCACGCCGCCGATCAGAGATTTGGGTTTTTTTTTTTTTTTTTTTTTTCTTTGGACTGCTGGTTGGTGGTGTTAATGGTGGTTGTGGTTGTGGTTGTTGTTGTGAGGAAAAAGATGGGAGATTTAGGTTTTTTTTTTTTTTTTCCCTGCTGTGGACTATTGGTGGTGGTAGTGTTGATGGTGGTGGTGGTGGTGTTGATGGTGGTTATGGCTGTGGCTGTGGTTGTGGTTGTATCTGATGGTGGGATATATTATTTTATTGTAGTGATTATATTATTTTATTGTGATGTTTCTATTATTTTATTGTGATATTTCTATTATTTTATTGTGTTAAAAGTTAAAATAGATCCATTGCTGTAGCATGTATGTAGGTAAAATAGATAAAGTGACTTTTTGTGTAGCTAAATAGCTAAAATTTTACATCCACTGTTGTGGATGCTCTTACAAATTTTTGCTCAAAATCTACCCACATTAGTCCTTTTATATCACTATTCATTTTCAAAATTGCCACAGTAATCGTGCATATTTACACGGTTACTGTAGCTTCTATTTTATTTTATTTTATTTTTTATTTTTTCTATCTCATCTCTCGTTTGATTATCTGTCCTCTCTCGTCTGATCTCTCTATTCCCCAACCCTCTTTCTTCTCTTATCTTCTCTTAAGTCCAACAACAAATCATCAAAATTTTCAAACTTAATCTAAATCTAGATCCCAAATTCATCAAACCCTCTCCTATAAAAAATAATAAATAAATAAAAAAAAATCACCAAACCCATATAAATAATCAAATCAAAATTGCAAAAGAAGAAGAAGAAGAAGAAGAAGAAGAAGAAGAAAATATAGAATTAGTAGAAGAGCAAGAAGATGCCAAAGAAGAAGCAACAGTAATAGTCTAGTGGAGAGCCCCAAAATCACCACCCAAATTGCAAACCCAAAATCACTGCCCATAATCAAACTTAAATAGAATGAGAAGAAGAAGAAATGCAGAAGAAGAAAGAAGGAGAAGGAAAAGAAAAAAGAAGAAAGAAGAAGAAGGAGAAAAAGAAAGAGAGATAGAGAGTGTTCAAAGATATTATTGGAGTGTGTGGTAAGGTGGTGGGGCTGGATGGAAAGGTGTGAAATAATTAAAAAAAAAAAGTGAGAATATATTATTTAAATAAAAGAGGGTGTATTATAGATAATCTGATGTGGGTGTTTTTGCAAACTAATTGTATAAAATTGAAAAAGTAAGTTTTTATACAAGGAATATAGTACACATATTGATGCTAATGCTCTTATAGTATTCCTTTACCTCCACATGTTTTTATCTCCACTCTTTCTCTCTCATAGTTTCAAATTTTCAGATTCATCTTCTCCTTATCTTAGTTAGAACTTTCAAACTCTCAACCTTGTTTCGCAACATCAAAGAATCTTTATCTCAGTGATGGTGGGAATGTGGCTCTCTAATTTTTCTCTCTTTCACGATTTTTTTTTTCAATTTAGGATATTTACCAGTTGATATCAGTTTTTTGACCAAAAGAAGTAACCTTTGGTTTTGGTTTGGGTTTGTGCTCATGTTTACTATTTTGGTTTGGTTTTGGTTTATGATGGGCTTGTGACATAGTGGGAGATGGGGATGAAAGGAAGGGAGAGTTGATGAGGTTTTTTGGGGGAGGGAGAAGGAGATCGGTAAGAGAGTTTTTTTTTTTTCTTTTTTCTTTTTTCTTTTTTCTTTCATCGGGGTCTAGTTTTAGTTTTTAGAAGAAGTATTGGGTGGAGAAAAAGTGTGATTTTTTGTTTTTGTTTTTGTTTTTGTTTTAAATAGTATTAACATGAAAAAATGTGAGAGCTCCAAACCTGTGGCAAGCTTCACGAAGTAAAAAAAAAAGAGTTAGAGACTTCGGTTTTATAGTTTCCGTTTTATAGTATATGGAGTAATTATATATATATATATATATATAGACTAATCTTGGCAAAAATAAAAAATAAAAACTTCTCTTTATATAATACAACTCACACAGGTTTGATAAAGTTACACACGCGCCAATCTTGGGATTAAGTGCTGTCACGTGTAGATTAATGTAGAACGACATCGTTAGATGGCTTTTCTTTGAAAGGAAGACTTACTGCTGCTATCTCTGTTGCAACATTACTCTCTCAAGGACAACAGGTCCACTTCCCTGAGTCTCTCTATTCTGAACTTGTTACAGTGCTCTATCTTTCTTTTCTTTTTTTCTTTTTTGGGAAATGATTCTCTATTGCATTTTAAAATATAAGTTGGATTCAAGTAACACCTGGCGTGACTCTAAATGATATTATACCATTTAATAACTTATTAGTAGATAAGAATTTTGACAAATCTATGCTTGTTAAATTTAACGATAATTAAATATCAATAGTCATGTTATCAATTAATTGTTTAAATTCAAGTTTTTATAGTTTAAAATAATTCATAAAAAATGAGTTTATTGATTACATGATAAATAACATCTGATTGACATGAAAATTAATATATATGTTAAGCATGTATAGAACATGTGATTCAATGATAGAATTCTTAAAATATGAATTTAATAACAAATAGAAGAGTTTCTAAGTATGCGCAACATGCGTGAAAATATTGTGAAAATAATATGTCTCTCGTCAAAAGTCTTTGAACAGACTAATTAATCAATCAATACAGGGAAGAATCTGTTTTGGTGGATATCTACCAATCTACTGACATCGTCAAACAATCAGTTGAAGGACAGCTACGATGACTAACATATTGCCTGTCCTTTTTCCACTTTTTTTTTATCTCTATTTTTATCCTTCTCTAAATAGATAAGATTATGTAGTGCTCCTCTATAAAAACCACCAGATTACACACAAAAAAGAAAAAAAGAAAACGCATAATCAATTATGGCATCTCAAGGCTATCCAGCGATAGGCCTCTTAGTTCTTCTTGGCTTATTGACTAATGGCATTGCTGTTTCACAAAGTCATGACACTGCTTCACTCAACCGAACCAGTTTTCCCAAAGGTTTTATTTTTGGGACAGCAACAGCGGCTTATCAGGTAACTAAGTCTCAATTTCTTCTATGTTAATTTGTATCATAGTTTTTACAGCAAATGCCCAGAGATGTCAAACATAAGATCAATAATAATATTTTGTGCACGTGTGTTCCTTCAAATTTCCAGTATGAAGGTGCAGCATTTGAAGATGGTAAAGGACCAAGTATATGGGACACTTACACTCATGAACATCCAGGTCTCTTTCTCTCTCTCCAACAATGTATAGAATGTAATGTTATTTAAAATTTTGAATAACATATAACATGATAGTCTATAATATTCTATACACATCTAGATTTATGAATCATTATTATTAAATTTAAAGGAATATAAAATTATGCAATTCTGTCATATAAAATAATGATAAGTAATAAAGTTATGTAAATGGTAGACCCAGGTGAGAAAATTCATAACAACCTGCCTCCTTGGCTTTGTTATGAAATTGTAAATTAAAGATTAGAGACACAATTCCCTAAATGGTAGGGATTTACAATTACAACAAAAGTAGTATCAGGGATACTGCAACTTTTACTGAATAAAACTTACAAACTTATGTGTCACCAATTACCAAAACATTTTTCAAACATTTATTTATTAGGTGATTGAAGTCCACTAATCACATATATTATAACATCCATTGATAAATTTTATGTAGTAAAACCTGTAAAATCCCTATCATTTTCCTACATCAAATCAGCTAAATTTGTAGGGATTTACAATTATAACAAATCAACTAAACTGAAGGGATGTATTGCTGTTTCAAATTAAATAATTGAATTATAACGATGGTTTGGAGAGATATTTGAATTTTTCTGTATTTGAATTTGTTGGCCTATTTTCAGCTGTATTTAAATTTGAATTGGACTCATTAATCGCAGTTTTTGAATTTGTCTTAGACTCATTAATCATATTATTGTCAAAATTGATCCATTTGGACCAATTCAAATGAAGATCGTTTTTCTTACCTCAAGAACCAAAAAAAAAAAAAAAAAAAAACACTGTGCATGTTGATATAAGGCAGAAAAATTGAGATAATTATAAGGATTTCAGGAGATTAACCAGATTTAAATCAAAGCATGTGGTATTATTAGGACCAATTAAGCAAACTAGCTTCTCAATTCTCTGTACAAGCAGTAGCATTATAAAATTCTTTTTACTTCTTCCTGTTTTACTCTGGCCTTGACAATTTTTTGCCAAACCAGCTCTTGGAGGCTAGAAAATACACTCTTGCTTGATAGAGTTTTGGTATATTGTGAAAACCTGTAGGCCAAATTAGTATTGTAAAGGTCCGTCTGGAGGCCTACTGTATTGGAAAATTACCCCAAAAAAAAAAAAAAACTACATTAAATGACATACTAATGCTTTGTTTAAGCTATGTTTTCCAACATTTTCCAAAAAGCATTTAATATAAAACTATCTCAGTTCTCTAGGTTTGGCAACAACTTTAAATGAGTTAAAAAATAATTTCCTAACTTCCTTTATTTAGCTTATTATGAGATAGAGTTGTTTTCCAAAAAAATTTAGTAGAAAATAATTTCTAAAAATAAGCCATACATTTTATGTTAACTAAAAATAGTTTTTTTTTACTCATTTTTTATACACTACCAAACACTAGAAAAAATAGAAAAATATCTTTGCACAAGGTTTTCCATCGAAACAAACCAAAATAAGGCCAAACCATGAACATGTCATAAATAGTAATTAAATTAACCTTCTTTCCATTGAAGAACTAGGAAAATAAGGCATTGAGCGTTGTAATTATTGACAAGGCATTAGGTTTGGATGGTAGCCTCCTTTAAATGTGTAATATTTAAATTGAACCATAAAATATTCATTTTCAATTGGGAGGATCATAGTGTCGTGTATTTAGTCAAGAATCTTGTAGCTCAGTTAGTTAATATTTACTAATATTTCCACTGAGATATTCAAAATTCAAATTCTCTCTACCCAAGTTCCCAACTATGAAATTATCAAATAAAAAAATTGTTTATGGTGGTTTATGTGTAGTAACCGATGTTTCAATTTGTCTTTATTAGTCTATGAATAGTCTAATTTTTTTTATGGGAACTTATAGTCTAATTTAGTAATGGAATGCCTTTTTCTTTTGTTTTTTTGGATACATTAGTAAGCCAAGAGGCCCAAGACTTTGTAAGCCAAGAGGCCCAAGAACTGAGTAAAGATTTTTGTGGGGTAGAGTTTTCCCACGTTAGGAGACAGAATAACAAACCAGCCCACCTTTTAGCTAAACACACTTTGGGCGTTGTTGATTTTGTTACTTGGATTGAGGAGGACCCTTGCTTTCTTGAGCAAGCTCTTGCCCATGATGTAATAAGTTTTGCTAGCTCGTAATAAAACTTCAGTATTTCGAAAAAAAAAAAAAAAAAAAAAAAAAAAAAAAAAAAAAAAAAAAAAAAAAAAAAAAAGAGGCCCAAGACTAGCGTATGAGTTGTAAATGTGGAATTTTTGAATAGAGTAACTAGCTAGTGTCGCATGAAATTGGACGCTGTTGTTAGTGAAAAAAAGTTCTCTCTCTCTCTCTCTCTCTCTCTCTCTCTCTCTCTTAATATATATATATATATATATATATATATAAATAAGGGGACTCAGTTTCTTACTGTGGAATGGTAAATTTATCAAACTTATTGTGGATTAATTTACTAGATTTTGCTACATTATTAGTATGTTAAATAAATATCAAAAAATATTAAAAATGTATAATTAAATATTGTTAAAAAAATTTAACAATAAGTTATTGACAAAACTTATATACAATAACTTATGTGTTGTTCCTTATATTCTCCTCTTAAGATTCTGTCATGTGGTTACTTAACTTAAAAAATACACTTCCATTCACGAAAAAAAGTCACATGGCAGAATCTTAAGAGAGGAACTTAAGGAATAGTACTTAAGTACTATATACCTAAGTCTTGCTCAATAGTTATTTATATTTTACTACAATATTAATAAGTTAAATAAATATCAAAAGTATTAATATTAGTGTTTATTTAAATATTAATGTCCTAACATTATCTACAGATTCTACACCCTTTAGTTGGTTTTAACAAAATCTACGGTGGAGTTTGAGAATACTTCTCCCCAATTGATATTTAAAAAGAACAAAAAAAAAAAAAAAAAAAAAATCACAACAACGACAATGTAAATAGTTAACTTTCATTGGTATTTATTTTTCTTCAGTTTTCCCCCTGTTCCTTCCTTTCTTCCATAACTGACCTCCAAACTAGAAATAAGTTGTATATATGTTATGGTTGGGTGTTTTAAGTACTAGTTCAATTTTTATTATGCCTCTAATTACAAGTTCTTAAATAGTAAAAGGAAAAAAAAAAATCCCTTCAATGAAATTGCAGAAAGGATAAAGAATAGAAGCAATGGAGACGTAGCTGTCGATCAATATCATCGCTACAAGGTAAATATGTTGATCCCTGTTCATAAGAAAAGTTGGAAAGAAAACCACTCATATTAATGAGCTCAAAATTACCAAGAATCTTGTAGCACAATTTTGTTTTCTTTATAGGAAAAAGCATTTAATAGGAGTTTTGCAGAAACTAGTACTTTGAAACTTTTTTAGGACTAGGGGGGTAATATCTCCTCGTCATCGTCTCTCCATAAGTTATATATTTATATTTAGGGCTAATTACATTTTCCTCCCTTATGTTTTGGAAAATGACACTCCACTCCAAAGTTGAAGGATAAAAACACTTTCCCTCATTGACATCTGATTAATTAAAATTTATTAAATAAATAATAAAAATATTGTATACTAACCTGCCTTTTACTTAAGAGAAGATTTCCAAAATTATCTTATTTCTTAATTAAAATGTTTTTAAAATATAAATTGTGAATTTAACTTTTTTGCCCTTTTTCAACAGGTTATGGATTAATGTTTTGGTACTAGATAAATTTTACATTTTCTTCTTATTAATTTATTAAAATTTTTTAACTAACCAAGGTTAAACTTTTGTAATGATATTTTTTTAAAAAATAAATTGAATATTTCATTACTAATATAAACAAAAGGGGCGAGTATTAATTTTTTCGAATTTCAAGGGAGGGAAGTGTTTTTTCCCTTCAAGTTTGGGATGGAATGTTACGCAAACCTCAAGGAAGAGGAGTGTATGTATACACACACACACAAACATGTTAGCTCCTAATTAGCTGTTATTTAACTCATGTTTTTACTTCTTCTTTTTTCACATTTTTAGTGTTCAATTATGTTTTCCACATGATTTTTCCTAATTATTGAGTATATCTAATAGTTTACAAGACAATCAAAACATAAGAAATCCTTAGTTCGAAATTTTCCAATAATATTCTTTGTGTTTATACATTGTAGGGAGATGTTCGACTTATGAAAAAGATTGGCTTAGATGGATACAGATTCTCAATCTCATGGTCTCGAGTATTGCCAAGTAAGATTATCCTTTTCATAATCCCTTAAAAGGTTAGACCCATCCAATGACAAGGACATAAAAAATGGGTACATCAAGTACTCATCTTAGATGAAATAGAATGGCTATTGTTTTGTGACCAAATTATGTTCCTGATAATCTCATTTTTGGAATTAATTTCAGAAGGAAAACTATCTGGAGGTGTGAATAGGGCAGGAATCAAATACTACAACAATCTAATCAACAAGCTCCTAGCCAATGGTCATGAATAATTCTTAAATTCCATCACTTGTCATCAACTTATCATGCACTATTAATTCACTGTTGTTTGCTACAATTGAATGCAGGCATACAACCCTTTGTGACTCTCTACCACTGGGATCTTCCCCAGGCATTGGAAGATGAGTATGGTGGTTTTTTGAGTCCTCATTTTGTGTAAGTGGTTAATTTACATCATGATTGACTATTTTATTCATCTAAATTCTAATTAGTATACTTTCACAAATTTCATTGTGATTATGATGTTTAAAATTTAAACTGATGACTCATTTTGAAGATAAGGAATCAAAGGGGGGCCATTTTGATTATTATTATTTTTAATTAATGACTTATTTGTGAAGTTGCTAACTCGTTGCCTTACAGAATTATTTGGTTTGATATCATTTGTTAAGAATTTATCAATGATTTTTTTTTAATGTAAGATCATGATGTAATGCATTAAGGTAATATTAACCTACAATTTCAATAAGACGTTTCACTGCCTCTTGTCTTTAATATAGTCCAATAATGAGTTATTTGACTTCTTTTTGTTCCCAATGTAAGTATATAAACCTTCTGTCGAATTTGCTCCACTAAAATGACATCTTTTTGGAAAATGAAGATTGGACAAAATTAGATTGAATGACTAAATTGAAAGTATATTAAAGATGAACGATTGAAAATTGAAATGAGAAACATGAAATTTACAAGATTGAATTGAAAATTAGTAAAAGTTAGAAAGTGTTCCGTTAATTTCTAAGATAGTCACTATATATATCAATCACTTAGTATTATTATTATTATCCATTCACAAATGTATTACACCAACAAAGAAAAATTTTAATCTATATAAAAGCTTTTTGCTGTCATGACTTTTATGGATCAACTGGTTGACACCTCCTAGTATTTTCATTAAAGATTGGAGACATTTAGGTTCAATTCTCCCTTTCCGCAGCCATTGAATAAAAGGAAAAAAAAAAAAAAATTAAAGAGCTTTTTGCTATTTGGATGGATAGGCCTTCTAGATCTATAACTGAATCTTGCTATAAATAACGTGCTATGTACAAATGAAAAATTAATTACTGTAATGTCAATTATTAAAAGTTGGGAAAGTTTTGCATGTATATGTTTAGGGATGATTTTCGGGATTATGCTGAGCTTTGCTTTAAAGAATTTGGTGATCGTGTCAAGCATTGGATCACACTAAATGAACCACTGAGCCAAGCCTCTGGTGGTTATGCTGATGGGCTTATAGCACCGGCTCGGTGTTCTAGTTGGCAAAAGTTAAATTGTACCGCTGGAGATTCGGGGACAGAGCCGTATTTGGCGGCACATCATGAGATTCTTGCTCATGCATCCGCTGTTGAAGTGTACAGAAAAAAGTATCAGGTTCGATGCACCAAATTATTTTATGCTTATTTTACTACCCTTTTTTTGCTTGAAAATTGTACTTCATTCAATAGATATGGTTGCCTTGCACCCTCCTTTTTTTTTGAGACTCTGATTCAGAGGTTGCCTTGCACTTGATACAAGACAATATACGGTACTTCATTTACAAATTTGCAGTGAAGATAAACTTAGATAAATTTGCAAGTTAAACTTGTTTTTCGCTATGTGCAGAAAATACAAAAAGGCATTATGGGTATATCCCTAAATTCAAACTGGTATGTACCATTCTCTAACTCAACGCACGACCGTGAAGCTGCGCAAAGATCCCTTGATTTCAAGTTAGGATGGTAAGTATACTAAAACTACATGACTCTTTCTTTTGGACATCTATTGCACAATTTGCTAGTTATTTACAAAGAATAGAAAAACAGACTTAAATTTTCGTTGTTTGTGACAGGTTTATGGATCCCCTAAGCACTGGTGACTATCCACATAGTATGCGAGCTCTTGTTGGTGACCGGTTACCCAAATTCACGAAAGAACAATCCGAGCTAGTAAAAGGGTCATTGGATTTTCTGGGGCTAAACTACTATAGTTCTAAATATGCTTCCAATTCACATCGCCGCAATCCTGGAAACGCAAGCAGTTACTTGACAGATTCTCATGCTGATACTTCTCGTATGAACTCAAACATTTGGAGCCGTGATTTTGATTTTCTTATTTAACTCATAAGTACTAACAAGACTATGTTTTTTTCTTTTGTTGTGGTAGCTTTTCGCAATGGGATCCCCATCGGACCAAGGGTATGTATGAAATTGAATATACATAAGATTGATATAGATCTTAAGATAGTTAAAAGTATTTGAATTAAAAAGAAGGAAGAGAGAGAGAGAGAGAGAGAGAGAAGGAACTTTTTATTTTTTATTTTTTGAGAATCAAGACGAGAAGGAACTTGGTAATCCAACTTAGAAATTGTTTCCAAATAAAAAAATTTCTAAAATAGATCATTAATAGGAAATTATCTTATATTGATTTCAGTTTGATTAGAAAAGTCCATAAACAATTTGATGACAAAGAAGTGAAATCAAATTCTAAGGAAGTCCAAAAATTATAAAAGTAACAAGAAATCATACTCTAAATAATTCAAAAAATTATACTTGTAGGTTATAACACTTCAAAAATTGTAGTATATATATTTTTGGAACCCTTGTTGGATATTCTTATAACAAACTTCATTTTATTTAAGTGTTTAAATTCAGTAAGGATTTCTTTCTCAAAAAAAAAAATCAATAAGGATTTGGTTTAAAACCTCCTTTTACACCCTCTAATAATATAATGGCACATCAAATTTTATTAAAAAAAAAAATGGAAGAATTTGAAATACCACAAACACTTACAAATTACAACCCAGAAAAAAAAAATAATAATAAAAAAAAAAAAGGAAAAACCAAAAACAACCCAATGCTGTAGAAATATAATTGGAGAACTAAACCGGGAACACCAACTAGTAGGATAAGCCGCCAGAAATTCTCTAAAGCTCTAGATTTTGATATTTACATAAATTAACGTCTTTTCATTAGTGCTAAAAATAGACACAGTAACATGCAAAGAAATATAAAAAGCCTTTTCATTTTTTTTTTTTTTTGATGATCTGAAAAGACATTAATTCATGATAACTCTGGAGCTTTTGGGAATCTCTCAGTTCTCTGATGGCTTCTATGGCGTTGGGGTTTTACCTGATTCTTTCTTGTCTTTTTTTATTTTAGTCTAAAAACTGAACAATCAAGATGAATAGGATTTTAAGTTGTTAATTTGTTATTGTGCGTGATATCCCCTGTTCTCCCATTTGTAAAAGAAAAAAAAATGATATAGCATCATTACATTAGAGGGTATAAAGAGAGAGTTTTATACAGAATCTTTATTGAATTTAAACTCTTTCATTGTAATGACATTTCAGGCTGCTTCAGATTGGATCTATGTCTATCCAAGAGGACTTCGAGACATTCTATTATACATAAAGAAAAAGTACCATAACCCGCTAATTTTTATTACCGAGAATGGTAATTTTCTTTTGAACTTTTCGCTTATGGTCGCATAAAGTCATGATGCTGGCCACAGAGATATAAAATTTGAAACGAATGATAGTTTGATTTACATTTGAATCTAAAAATCTGCCTCTATATTATAGGAACTAATGAGTTCAATAATGCTTCATTGCCGCTTAAGGAAGCCCTAGATGACAGCTATAGAATTGATTATCACTATCAACATTTTCAGTATCTGCTTAGGTCTATCAAGTAAGTAGAGAAGACCTCTCTCTTTCAGATCTAATACTAATATGACTTTATTACTACTAATATCAATATGTCGTATTAACAATTATGAAAATTGTTGTGTTTAAAGTGCAATTGATCCATTTTTCGATGTAGGGATGGTGTTAATGTACAGGGATATTTTGCATGGTCATTTTTGGACAACTTTGAATGGGGTGCAGCTTTCACCGTTCGGTTTGGCATTGTCTATGTAGACTATGAACATGATTTGAAAAGATATCCGAAGTTGTCTGCACATTGGTTTAAAAAATTCCTCAAGAAATAAGACGACAAATTTATGACTATGCTCATGTTGAACTATATGGTAGCAATATGCCATCTCAAAAGATAGACTTGAAGATCATTTCTTCTCTATTCTAAATACTGTATGCAATTAATATGTCTTCAATAAATTAAATAAAATTAAATTAACGCCACTATTACAAACTGGAATGCTTCCTTTATATATATATATATATATATATATATATATATATATAATATGTTTGATTTCCCCCTTGGGCGAATCCATGTAGTTACCGAATGCAGTCTAATTTGAGGCCCAAAAGCATAATTTAGAATCTTTGTGAATCATTCATCTGGCTGCTTCAATAAAAATAGGCCGCCCGGCCTTAATTGTTGTCTAACTACAAAGAAGACCTAGTACATAGCCAGTACTTGGTTATGGTTTGAATCACATGACATGGGTCATATTTTGCAGATAGCACTCGATCCCAAAAAGAATCCTTTAGTGTTGAATACATCAATTAAGCTTAGTTGACATTATAATGTTTGTAGGTTGAGAAGCTTTAGGCCCAATCCCTCTCATATTTATAAGTGATAGTTTCGAATCCCTATTATATTAAAATAATGGAAATATTTTTCTACCAAAGTGAAAGTTCAAATAATGTATAAAGCACTATGAACGTTTAGATCCTCAATTTACAAATTACCAATTCAAGCTTAATGTCAAACAATTAATGTGCGGAATATGAACATAAGCTTAAAACAAAATTGATAAACAATTTAAACCAAATAAATTCATATCCACAGCAGAAATTAAATGAAAAAGATTAAGGAAAGAGAGATGCAAACACAAGGACAACACACAATATGTTATCGAAGAGGAAACCGAAACCCTTGGCATAAAACCTCTCCGCCGCCCTCCAAGCGGTAAACAATCCACTAAAGAATGTAGTTGGAATAGATGAACAGCAGAAGACCCTTCAAACCTAATCTACCCAATGTACCTAAGCCCTCCAAGCTCTTACTCCAACGAGGTTACACCGAACCTATTTTTTCTTTAGCTTATCGGATTCCGCTACTTGACCATAACATCAACCATTATGAAATTGGTCCCTTCTTAACTGCTTCTCAAATACCAAATGGCCTTCTCACAGATATGGGTATGGTGAGAAAATGTTTTGGTAATGTACCTCTCAAGGATTTGACAATGGAGAGGAAGAGAGTAGAGGAATTTGAAGAGTTTCTATGTAAAGATTGTAGATGAATCAATCTTGTTTTTCTTTAGGGTTTTTCTCTCAAAATTCTCTCTGGAAACTCTCTACATTTTGTGGGTGTAAGGGTCTATATATAGTAAGGTGAGAAGGAATGCAAAAAGTCAGTTTTTCCCAAACAGGGTGGTCTGGCGACTTGGCCTTGCGACTGGGTTGAGTCATGAGTTCAAGCCACGAGCTAACGGCCTAGCCAATCTAGGACTTTTGTCCTATAGTGCAACAGTTGGCATGACTTTTCAGCTCCCCTACATGCTTCACACGTGTGCCAACTTTGGCGGCTTGCCAGTCGCGAGTCACCCACAAGTTCTAGCCGCGAGCCTCTGCATCCTTGCACAATCTTGAGCATTTCTTCACACTCCCTCACTCACTACCCTTACATGATTCCCACCTAAATACAGGGTTACTAATTGCTAAAATACAAGCAAATTTGGCACGGAATAAAGCCAATAAGATGGTTGATAAAATTCAACCTTACACAAAGTATTGCTAATACAATATATTAAAATTTCTAAACTAAGCTATCTATATTTATTATTTGAGAATGTTTTAAATTCTGTAATTTTTTTTTTCTTTCAAGAAAACATAATGCAATTTATATTTAATCATTAAATAAAGCGAGGGTATTTTGTAGATAATATAAAATTTTGGTTGAAATTTGTTTCTAATACTCCTTACAAAAGATTCGTTAATTGTTTAAATTGTACTGAAGTAAACCAAAATATTACACTAAAATAACTCAATAAGAGTGTACGTAGTAATTATAAATGGCAATGCTACACTTTAGCTATTAGATATTGTATAGATATAAATTATTATTATTACTATTATTATATATGTCGTTGACATGGGTATTAAAAATTCGTAAAGCGCTTGGTTGGTTTACTTTGCATTTGGTTTCATGTATAAGAGATATTTATTGAAAGTTATTTAGAATCTAAAATAGATAAATTTCACCCTACAAAAAAAACATATGTACTATTGGAGAGCATCGTTCTCTTTTCTCTAATTAGATGTTGGCTAGAAAATATATTTGAACTATTGGAAAGCATTATTCTCTTTTCTCTCATTCGATGTTGGCTAACAAAAATAGTAGTGGCACTTCACAAATTGTAATTATGTTTTTTTGGAACATTTCTTTGATATTCTTATAACAAATTCCATTTTTCTTGAAAATGACACTTCACAAATTGTAATTATGTTTTTTTGGAACATTTCTTTGATATTCTTATAACAAATTCCATTTTTCTTGAAAATGACATTTTCAGGAGGCTTCAGATTGGCTTTGTCTTTTTTTTTTTTTTTTTTTTTTTTTTTTTTTTTTTTTTTTGTAGAAAAAAAGAGAGAGGAATATGAGACCTTCTATTATACACAAAGAAAAAGTACCATAACTCACTAATTTATATTAGTGAGAATGTACTTTCTTTTTATAAGGTTGAATTTATTCAATCATGTGATGGCTTTATTTTGTGCCAAATTTGCTTGTATTTCAACAATTAGATACCCTGTATTTAGGTGGGAATTATGTAAGGGTTATGTGTGAGAAAGTGTGAAGAAATTCAAGTGTATGTGCATTTGGAGGTTTCTCGCGACTGACAACTCGCCAAAATGTCACACGTGTGAAGTATGCAGGAAGCTGAAGGATCATGACAGCTGGAGCACTATAGGATAAAAAGTACAGTCTAGCCTGACAGTTAACTCACAACTCAAACTTGTGACTCATTTTAGTCACGAGAGTGAGTCACCAGAATGCCATGTTTTGTAGAAAAATGACCTTTCACATTTCTCATGTACACTACTATAAATACCCTTATACCCACAAAATGTGTAGAGTTTCCAAAAAGAATTTTGAAAAAGAAACCCTAAAGAAAACCATAATTGACTCATCCACAATCTTAGACATTTGATTTTTCAAATTCCTCTACTCTCACCCTCTTCATTGACATACCCTTGAGAGGTTTATTAGCCAATATCCTTATCTCACCATACACATATTAGTGAGGAGGAATTTTGGTACTTGGGAAGCAGTTTAGAAATGACCAATTTACTTGGTTGATGCAATGAGCTTATTGCGGGATCTGGAAAACTAAAGAAGACACAGTTAGGCTTAACCTTGTTGGAGCAAGAAGTTTGGAGAACTTAGGTGCATTGGGTAGATTAGACTTGGAGGGTCTATTTCTATTTGCGTATCCTAACTTTATTCTTTAGTGGATCATTTTACCGCTTGGAGGGCGGCAGAGAGGTTTTTCGTCGAGTTCTTCGGTTTCCTCTTTGATAACATGTGCCGGTGTTATCCTTGTATTTGCATCTCTCTAAGCCTTACTCTCTAACTTTAATTGTTGCTATGTTGTGATTAATTATGTTGTAGAGTTGTTTATTTGTTTGAGTTTTTGCTTGTACTTATTATTCCGCACATCTATTGTTTGGGTATAAGCTTGTGTTGGATAAATTTGAAATTGGGGGTCTAAACTGAAAGTTCAATTAGTGTATAAAACACTATGAACGTTTAGACCCCCTAATTTACAAATTATCAATTCAAGCTTAATGTCAAACAATTAATGTGCGAAATATGAACATAAACTTAAAATAGAATTGATAAACAATCTAAACAAAATAAAATCACATTCACAGCAAAAATTAAATGGAAAAGATTAAGGAAAGAGAGATGCAAACACAAGGACAACACTTGATGTGTTATCGAAGAGGAAACCGAAGCCCTCGGCATAAAACCTCTCTGCTGCCCTCCAAGTGGTAAACAATCCACTAAAGAATGTAGTTGGGATACATGAATAGCAAAAGACCCTCCAAGCCTAATCTACCCAATGTACCTAAGCCCTCTAAGCTCCTACTCCAACGAGGTTACGCCGAACCTATTTCTTCTTTAACTTACCGGATTCTACTACTTGACCATAGCATTAACTAATATGAGATTGGTCCCATCTTAGCTGCTTCCCAAATACCAAATGGTCTTCTCACAGATATGGGTATGGTGAGAAAAGGTTTTGGTAATGTACCTTTCAAGGATTTGACAATGGAAAGGAAAAGAGTAGAGGAATTTGAAGAGTCTCTATGTGAAGATTGTGGATGAATCAATCTTGTTTTTCTCTAGAGTTTCTCTCTCAAAATTCTCTCTAAAAGCTCTATGAATATCGTGGCTATAAGGGTCTATATATAGTAGGGTGAGAAGGAATGTGAAAAGTTAGGTTTTTCCAAACAGGGTGGTCTAGCGACTTGACCTCGCGACTGGGCTGAGTTGTGAGTTCAAGCCGCAAGCTAACGACCTGGCCAGCCTGGGACTTTTATCCTATAGTACAACAGCTGGCATGACTCTTCAGCTTCCCTGCATGCTCCACACGTGTGCCAACTTTGGCAGCTTGCTAGTCGCGAGTCACCTGCGAGTCTCTACATCCTTGCACAATCTTGAGCATTTCTTCACACTCTCTCACTCACTACCCTTACATAATTCCCACCTAAATACAGGGTTACTAATTGCTAAAATACAAGCAAATTTGGCACGGAATAAAGCCAACAAGATGGTTGATAAAATTCAACCTTACATAAATATTCATTAGTGTTTTACACACTATTTGAACTTTCACTTTTGAACAATCCAATTATGGTCACATAAAGTTATGATACTAGCTGTTGGGTTGAAAGTGTTGACCCCAAATAATTTTAATCAATTATCTATGTTGATTAAATTAGTTAAACTATGCAATTATATTGTATTAGGCACAATCATATCGCCAAACTCAATTTCATGCAATGGAAAAGTAAATTTCAAGACACAAAGATATGGTCATAATAAGGAAAACCCTAAAGCAAAAAACCCCATGAGTGGTTTATGGCAACCATCAACTTTAAGAATCTACTAAGAAAGATTGAGGTTACAAATATAAGGAATATACCCAATCCTAAAGTACCTAACTATGGTAAAACATACTGAGTTATCCAACTACAGCTCCAATAACTTTCTTGGACCGGTGTATTAGTGAACTTCTTTGTTATGCACAAATGTGATAAATTATGAATCTAATCATGAGTTCTCATGTGTCTTAAAGTGGCAATTTAAGATCCAGTTGAAGACCCAAAGATTACAAAACAGCTCAAGAAAAATAGAGTTTCTATAGGATCGACTCTAGCCTCAATTCTTCAACCGATTGAGCCTTAGAAGTGAAGTTTAAGTTTCCTTGACTCCAACTCAATTGAGCCTATAAAGTTGTAGAAATTTTTTAGATTGAAACAATAGATAATCATACAAAATTTGAGTGATTTGTAGCAATTGGATTCAACATAATCATGCAAATTTTGGATCATTTTATGGATTCTAATACTCGTCATGTGTTTGTCCTAATCTAAAGTTTTCTGTGATAAAGTAAAAATCATCATGACTTGCTTCTCTTATAATTTTTAAGGGGATTAAAAATCTTAAAATGATTATAATTTAAAATTCTTCATCTCCTCCAAAACAAGAACCTGGTTGTTTACAATATTGGTTTTCATTATGGCAAGTTGGCAACATTGAGCATTGAAGTAATCTTTAAAGGCTAATTCGGTCTTCTTCTCCTATACCTAGCCACCATCACCGTTACAAACTTTCCTTCAATGATAGTCTATCTCCCCCAGTCTTTAATCCTATCACATGGTCCTCTTCTATGCACCATGAAAGCTCGGATTTGTGTTAAAACACAAGAGCTTGTTTAGACCCTCAATTAAAAATTACAGCTAGATTGCTTTTACTCTTACTTAATCAAAGTGCGGAACAAGATTAAATGTGCGCAATGAACCGATACTATTCTAGTGCATAAACATGAACAACAAAAAATAAAAGTAAAGCACAAGAGTAAGGGAAGAGAGATGCAAACACAAGATAACACCAAGACGTGTTATTGAAGAGGAAACCAAAGAACTTGGTGAAAAACCTCTCCGCGACTTTCCAAATCGAAATCAATCCACTAGAAAATAAAGTTGGAGAATGCGAATAACAAAAGACCCTCAAAGCCTAATCTACTCAATGTACTTAAGCCCTCCAAGCTCTTGGTACCAACGGACTTTTTGGAGTCATGTTTTCTCTAGTTTTCCGAATCCCACAATACGCCCGATTGCATCCGCCAAGCCTCATCGGCTTCTTTTGGCAAATCCCCAAAACTTCCCAAGCTCCAAAACACTCTCTACACGCTAAAAAGGTATGAGTTGTGTTTGATTACAAATCTCCTCTCAAGGCATGACAATGGGAGAGGGAAGGAGAAGAGATTAGAATAATTTCTCACTAAGGATAAGTAGTTTTCTCCCTAAAAGATGGGTGTGTGTGTGTTGTAGAAACTGACAACTTGGCATGACTCTTCAGCTTCCAGCATGTGCTTCTCACGTGGCTCTTTCGCGGGTTAGTTTCTAGCGAGACACTCGTGAAATCCACTTGTTCATCCAATACATACTCAATTCTTCATCAACTTAATACTAAACCCAATACAATAAAATCTCACAAAATACAAGGAATAAAATTAAAGCAATTACAACACTTTTGTCCTGGAATAAAACCAACATAAAACATAGTTGTAAATCACAACTTTACACACCATATCATAGTGACATCGAATTCAGCATTGATGAAATATACAACCTATTTTTCTTTGTTGAGTGCCCGTCAAGTTTGCCTGCCTCTTACTCTCTGCAAGGTCAACAGTTCCACTTCCATATGAGTCTCTCTATATTGAACTCTGCTTCCATTTTAATTTTTTTTTAATGTCTACAAATTTGGATTATTTTTACTATTGAATTAGCTAGGATTTCAGTTTATATTTGCTGTCAAATGTTTTTTGAATTTATATAAGTGATTGAGATCCAGAGGCGATTCCAGAAATAGGTTGGAAATAGCAATCTTGAAATAGATGAGTTAAATAATGAACAAAGCTATGTTTAATTTTGCTGTCAAATGTTTTTTCAAGAGAGAAAGCTATGTTTGTCAAAGATTAACAAAGAAAGAAGGCTTATCAAAAAAAAAAACAAAGAAAGAAGATAATGGTTAAATGAAAGCCGTTTGGTTTTTTTCTTACTTAAATTGTTAGTAGTTTTTGTTGAGTGCAAAGCACCGTGTGGGTCCAGCCCACATGCCTTGTGAAGAGCTCATTTAATGAGCATGTGACTCTTGTCTTCGTCAGAAGTCTGACTTAATGAGAAGTGAAGCAAAGCGTGTTGGACACGCTGAAGAAAAAGAACAAGAAGCCAAAAAGAAAAGAAAGGCTATTCGGCCTTGTGGGAAGTTGAAACAAAACGGATAGCCATTTTGGCTACTTTGTGTGAGTTCCAGAATGAGCAAGAAACACAGAGAAAGAGAGAGCTTCAG
The DNA here is from genome assembly GCF_001633185.2 of Quercus lobata. NCBI lineage: Eukaryota > Viridiplantae > Streptophyta > Magnoliopsida > Fagales > Fagaceae > Quercus > Quercus lobata. The sequence goes on along the minus strand of NC_044904.1, from coordinate 6,479,372 downwards.
CTCGAGATGTGCAATCCGAAGAGATAGAGAAATACACTGTGAGAGTGTGAGAGGGTGAAAAAGAAAAATGAGACTTTTTTTTATACTCAAGTTACACACAAAGAAGATAAATTAGTGAAGTTTTCATGGAATTTTTGAGTGCTACAATCATGAAGAGTAAGAGTATTCAGAGGAAGATTTTACTATTGGCTTTGTGGTGAGATTGTATTTGCTCCTTGAGATTTAATTTGTTGTGTATTCAATTTACTGTGAACTCAAGTCTAGCGTAAATTTAATAGTTGTAATCTCTATTTTATAGTGGATATTTTTCAGAGCTGTTTCGTAGTTTTTCCCTTTATACTGGAGGATTTTTTATGTAAGATTTGGTGTTCTTGTGTAGTTGTGTTTACATGGTACTTGCTGAATTTTTTTTTTTTCCATAATATTACTAATGCTTGGTAGTCATTAATTTTAATTCACACATAAATATTGAGGGGATTTAGGATTTTTTCCCCAACAGTTTTAGATTTATTCTAATACCCATGGGTCCAGGCTGTTAAGTTTGTTAGGATTACCTATTAGAGAAGATAATCACAATTTCCTCTGTTTTTACTGTATATATATAAATAAATAAATAAATAAAAATCATTTTACAGAATAATTAATCAATCCAATCAGAGAAATTTTCTCAAGCTAATCAAAGTGACATTGTATTTTGGAGGATAGCTATAGTCCTATGTACAGTGTCAAACAATCAGTTGAAGGACAGCTATGTTGACTAATATTGCCTGTCCTTTTCCTTTTTTTTTTTTTTTTTTTTTTTTTATCTCTATTTTTTCTTTTCTAAATAGATAAGATATGTAATGCTCCTTTATAAATAAATAAAAAAAACCAGCAGATAATACCTGGCTCTACACACAAAAAAAATCCAAAATCGATTATGGCATCACAAGGCTATCCAGTCTTGGGCCTCCTAGTTCTTCTTGGTTTATTGACTAATATCATTGCTGTTTCTTCAAGCCATGGCAGTGCTTATGATACTGCTTCACTCAACCGGACCAGTTTTCCCGAAGGTTTTATTTTTGGGACAGCAGCAGCGGCTTATCAGGTAACAAAGTCACAATTTCCTCTATGTTAATTTGTATTATAGTTTTTACAGCAAATGTCCCGAGATGTCAAGCATAAGATCAATATTATTATTTGCAAATTCGTGTTCTTTCAAATTTCCAGTATGAAGGTGCAGCATATGAAGATGGTAAAGGACCAAATATATGGGACACTTACACTCATGAACATCCGGGTCTCTTTCTCTCTCTCCAACATTGTACCAAATGTCATGTTACTTAAAATTTTGAGTAATATGATAGTCAATATACTTTTAGATTTATAAAATTTATTATAAATCATTATTATTAAATTTAAAGGAATATAAAATTAGCTGTTTTTGTTATTTAAAATAAAAGAAATGCTACGTCCATAATATTTTCATAACAAGTTATAGATAATAAGTTGTTATTGCTTCTAATTTGAATTAACAACTTATATTACTTTTTTGTCCACCTATAATATCCAATAACAATCTACCACATTAGGATTTGTTGTGAATGTACTGTGAAAATGTTATAGACGTAACATTTCTCTTAAAATGATGTTAAGTAATAAAGTAATATAATTGGTGAAAACCAAATGAAAAGTAGTAACAACTTGCATCCTTGGCTTTGTTATGAAATTGTATGGTAAAGATTTGATACTAGTGTTTATTTAAATGTTAATGACCTAACATTATCTACAGATTCTACACCATTTATTTGGTTTTAACAAGATCTATGATGGAGTTTGAGAATACTTATCCCCAATTGATATTTAAAAAGAACAAACAAAAATTCTCAAGAAAAAAGAAAAAAAAGAAAGAAAGAACAAGAAGTCAACAACATTAATGTAATGGTTGCCTTTGGTATTTATTTTTCTTCATTTTTCTTCCTGTTCCTTCCTTTCTTCCGTAACAAATTCCAAATTAGAAATAAGTTGTATATATGTTATGGTTGTCTTAAATACTAGTTCAATTTTTCTTATGCCTCTAATTACAAGTTCTTAAATAGTAAAAGGGAAAAAAAATCCTTTCAATGAAATTGCAGAAAGGATAGTGAATGGAAGCAATGGAGACGTAGCTGTCGATCAATATCATCACTACAAGGTATATATGTTGATCCGTGTTCATAATAAAAATTAGAAAGAAAAATACTCATATTAATTAGCTCATAATTACCAAGTCTTGCAGCATAATTGCATAGTTTTGTTTTCTTTATAAGAATAACCGGGGTTCTTGTCATGGAGCCCATAAGTGGCTCCACATTGAAGTTAGGGTGTTCACAGAACCACCCTAACTTAGGAAAAATGTAATTACTATATATAAATTTTAAAAATTTATGACTTTTTTACCTTTTAAAAAATTTTGTAACCAGCCTAAATTTTTTTTAGGCCCAATATAGTTAAACTTTGGACAAAATTTGGCAATAAACTTGGTTGTAAACTAAGGCTGCAACTTCACTTAAAATATTTTTTTAATGGATGTGAATTTTAACAAATCTACAATTAGATTACATTTTTTTCTTATATTTTCTATGCTTGCAAAATTTCAATAAGATCAAAGATCGATAGTTTTCATCAATCAAATACTTAAATTCGATTTTTGGTAGTCTAAAATTATACATAAAAAAAATAAGTTTATGGATTGAATAGTAAATAACATCCGATTAACATGAAATTTGACATGTGTTTTAAAAACATAAATAACATGCAATTCGACAGTTAGATTTAAAAAATATATAATCATATTAATTTGTTTAGCGAGACAACTAAATTTGTAGTCAAATTTTGTTTTTAAACTTTGTTCCCCTTAACAATATATTAGGCCCTTACAAACTAAAATTTTGAAAGACGTGTAGCTTACAACATTGATAATGATACTAGTATGCAACAATTTTAAAATAAAATCGTAGAAGGAAATTGTAAGATTTTTTATGTATTTGCGTATGTTTTTTTGGTCAACGTATGAAGTTCTTTTTTTATTAGATTTTGTATAATTTAGGTTTACCCTAAATAAAATTCTTAGAATTGCCACTGATGGAGCCAAGATTTCAATTTAAGGGAGCAAAATGTAATGAAAATATTTTTCTTTAAGAAGATAAACCAATTATATATGATCTTTTTTAGAATTTGATTCAAAGTCATTATTATGCTCAGGATTCTCTGTAATTTCAATTAACTACAAATATATATTTCATATTAAAAAAAAAAAAATCAATTTATAGTTACTAACAATCAAAGAAATATATTAATCTAAATACATAAAGTTTAGATATCTAATTGAATTTCTTAAAATAAATTGAGAAAATAAATTAATGTATAAGTGTTGAGAGTATAGCATTATACCTTTAAAGTTATGTACATGTCTTTTGCCTTGATTGCTTTAAAAATATATATATATATATATATATATATATATAGAATTCAACCATTTTGTTCTCTATATTTAAAGTATTTAAATTCGGGTTCACGGCAGAAACCCAGACCCAAAGTTTGAAATTGAAATATCAAGAGATGAATAAGAAAAAAAATAGTGGACATTAGTAAATTTTTTATTATTATTACTATTTATTTTGTATAAAATATAGGACCCACCACTGATTGAATATACATAAATAAAAAAGAAAAAAATGTGGGATAAACATTCGTAATGCCGTGAATTGAAATGCTTAATGTTGTGTAACCTTTTCCCCTTTTTTGGGTATCAGAACTCCGAGCTATTTTAGGGACAGCTTTTTGTTTTTCTCTTACAGTGGGGGCAAACTGGAAAAGCATTTAATAGGAGTTCAGCTAAAATTTGTACTTTGAAACCTTTTCAGAAGTCATTGGAAAAGCATTTTAGGTATTTCTGGAGTATGGTTATATGGTGTTTACTATTGTCACATTTATAATGGATCCTAAGATGAATATAATGAATTTATAATGGATCTTAAGATGAATATAATGAATGGACCCCACTACGAATGTAATAAGAGGAAGCATCGTTCACCATACTCCGGAAGTACCTAAAAATAACTCAGAGTCATTGGGGCAATTCCTCCTTGTCATCATCTATCCACTAGTTATATATGTGTGTGTATACGCGAGCATGTGCTGCTAATTAACTCTTGTGTTTTGACTTTTTTTTAAAAACATTTTTAGGTTCCAATTATGTTTGCTACATGTACTTATAAAAAATAATGTTTTCCACGTGCTTTTTTTTTCCCCCTAATTATTCAGCATATCCAACCAAATACAAGATAATCAAAATATAAGAAATCCTCATTTCAAAATTTTCAAACAATATGCTTTTATTTGATTATACATTGCAGGGAGATGTTCGAATTATGAAAAAGATGGGCTTAGATGCATATAGATTCTCAATCTCATGGTCTCGAGTACTGCCAAGTAAGATTATCCTTTTCATAATCCCATAAAAGGTTAGATCCATCTAATGACAATGACATAAAATGGGTACATCAAGTACACATCTTAAGCTGGAATAGAATAGCTATTGTTTTGTGACCATATTATGTTCCTAACAGTCTCATTTTTGGGACTAATTTCAGAAGGAAAACTATCTGGAGGTGTGAATAGGGAAGGAATCAAATACTACAACAAACTAATCAATAAGCTCCTAGACAGAGGTCATGAATGATTCTTAAATTCCATCATATGTCATCAACTAATCATGCATGCACTATTAATTCATAGTTGTTTGCAATGACTGAATGCAGGTATACTCCCTTTTGTGACCCTCTTCCACTGGGATCTTCCCCAAGCATTGGAAGATGAGTATGGTGGTTTTTTGAGTCCTCATATTGTGTAAGTGGTTAATCTACATTATGATCGACCATTTTACTCATTTGAATTCTAATTAGTATACTTTTCATAAGTTTTATAGTGATTATGATGTGTAAAATTTAAATTGATGGCCCATTTTGAAGTTAAGGAATCGCGGGGGTGGGGGGGACGATTGTGATTATTATTATTTTTAGTTAATGACTTATTTGTGAAGTTGCTAGATCACTGCCTTACGGAATTATCTTTTTTTTTTTTTTCCTGTGAGATCATGATATGATACATTAACGTAATATTAACATAAAATTTCAAATAAGACACTTGACTTCCTTTTGTTTTTAATATAGTCCTATAAAGAGTTATTTACTTCTTTCTGTTCCCAGTATAGCCCTTCTGTCCCCAGTATAACCCTTGTCCAATTTGCTCCACTAAAAGCATTCACATCAGCTCTTTTATAAATGTGTAAAATAAACATTTCGACCACTTTTACACATTTTGAACCGAAAAACACTCCACATCAGTCTGTTTAAAAATGTGTAAAAGTCTTTTAAAGTTTTCAACGAGCTACAGTACCCGTGTAAATTTACACGGGCACTGTAGCATGTGTATTTAATTTTTAAATAGTTTTATCTCTCTCTTGTCTCGTCTCTGCTCTCACTCTCACTCTCTCTCAAGCGCATAGCATAGCTCTCTCTTTCTCTCATCTCATCAATTTTTCTTCCTCCAGCTTCTGTCGATCGCCATCACCGCCGATGAGAACGAGGTCGAGTAAGCCGAGTTGCCAGACGAGTCCATCGCCTACAACACGAACGGAGTTCTCTGACGGGTCTATCACCTAGAATCTCGTGGGTTTTGATCTATTTTTGGATGAGCTTGAGGCCGGCGGCCGTCGCTAGGAGGTGGCGGTGCTGCGAGGCGTCAATCTTGCTTAGGCTGGAGGCCTCGATCTCGCTCCGATCTGTTGGTTGCTAGTTTTTTTTTTTTTTTTTTCTCTGGTTTTTTGGTTGATTGTGGGTGTGGGTCGGTGGGTTTTGATCTTGATCAGCTTGGCTTTTCTGGTTCATTGGTGGGTTTTGATGATCTTGCCGCCGATTGGGTGGGTGATGATTTGGCTTGACTGGGTTTCGGGTTGGGTGGGTGATTAATGGGTTTGGGATTGAATGGGTTTGGGATTGAGTGGGTTTTCCTTGATGATGGTGGTTGGGTGGTGATGATGGTGGTGATGTTGGCTGGGTGGTGATGGTGGTGGCTGGGTGTGGAGTGATCGTTGGTAGTGACGAACTGTTGGTTTGTGAGAGAGAGGGGCAACGAGGGAGGGAATAATAAAAAATTGTAAAAGAATGAATATTTTATTGAATTAATGTGTAGAATAGATAAACTGATGTGAGTGTTTTGTAAAAATTGGTGTGTAAAATAAAAAAAGTAGGTTTTTCCATGTAAAATAGACGAGAATTTTGCATTCACTGATGTGGATGCTCTAAAATGATATCTTTTTGAAAAATGAAAATATTAAAACAAAGAGTGAGATTGGACAAATTTTGATGGAATGACTGCATTGAAAACATAATAAAAATAAAGGATCAAAATGAGAAACGAGGAATTTACAAGTTGAATTGAAAAACTGTTAAGTTAGAAAGTGTTTCATTAATTTGTAACTTAGTCATTATTTGTAGCAATCACTTAGCATTATTATTATTATTATTATTATTATTATTTGTAGCAATCACTTAGCATTTTAAGAGAGAAACCTAAGGAATAGCACCTAAGTACTGTACCTAAATCTTGCTCTATTATTATTATTATTATCCATTCTCAAATGCCAAGAGCTTTATAGCTCAATTAGTTGACACCTTTTGGTATTTCTATTAGAAATTGGAGATATTCAAGTTCAAATCTCCTTTCCCCCTGACTATTGGATTTAAATAATATTAAAAAAGAGTTTTTTCCTATTTGTATAGTTAGGCGTTCTAGATCTATAACTGAATGCTATAAATGATGTGCTAACGTATAAATGCAAACATAGTTAGCTAATGTCAGTTATTAAATAGTTAGGAGACTTTTGCATGTATATGTTTAGGGATGATTTTCGGGATTATGCTGAGCTTTGCTATAAAGAATTTGGTGATCGTGTCAAGCATTGGATCACACTAAATGAACCATTGAGCTACTCCAATGGTGGTTATGTTACGGGGGATTCAGCCCCAGGTCGGTGTTCTAGTTGGCAAAAGAAAAATTGCACTGGTGGAGATTCTGGAACAGAACCGTATTTGGTATCACATAATCAACTTCTTTCTCATGCATCTGCCGTTGAAGTGTACAGGAAAAAGTATCAGGTTCCCTATACCAAACTATTTTATGCTTATTTTACTACTTTTTTTTTTCTTGAAAATTGTTGTCCATTCAATAAATATGGTTGCATTGCACTTGGTACAAGACAATCTAAGGTACTTCATTTAATACTATTTGCAGTGAATATAAACTTAGATAAATTTGCTACGTTAAACTTGTTTTTCAGGATTAGTAATTGAGTAAGCATTTATCTTTTCCATTTGTGTGGGATTGGATTAACTTTTTTGTTGAAAGCATATGAATTAATCTGTCAAAAGTTGATAAAAATACAATTCCACTAGCTTGACTTGAATGTGTCTTTAAATAAGCAAGCTTTCACTATGTGCAGCAAGCACAGAAAGGCTTGATGGGTATATCCCTAGTTGGAGACTGGGTTGTGCCATACTCTAACGCGACGCAGGACCAAGATGCTGCGCAAAGAGCCCATGATTTCAGGTTTGGATGGTAAGTATACTAAAACTACATAACTCTTTGTTTTGGACATCTATTGCACCATTTGCTAGTTATTTACAAAGAATAGAAAAATCCTTTGCTTTTTTAATATAGTAGGTTCAATAAAGACTTAAAATTTCGTGGCTTGTGGCAGGTTTATGGATCCCCTAACAAATGGTGACTATCCACATAGCATGCGATCTCTAGTTGGCGACCGATTACCCAAATTCACAAAAGAGCAATCCAAGCTATTAAAAGGGTCACTTGATTTTCTAGGGCTAAACTACTATACTACTAATTATGCAGCCGATGCACCCAAAGCTGAAAAGCCAAGCTACTTAACAGATTTGCGAGCTAATCTTTCTTGTTCGAACTCAATCATTTGGATCTATGATTTCTATTTTCTTATGTAACTCATACGTACTAACAAGACCATGCTTTTTTCTTTTATTGTGGCAGCTGAGCGCAATGGGATCCCCATCGGTCCAGAGGTGCGTATGAATTGGATTTTAAGTTGTTAATTTGTTATTGTTAGCGGTATTCTCTATTCTCCCATTTGAAAAAGAAAAAGAAATATTGTGGCATCATTTCATTAGTGTGTAAAGAGAGTTTTATACCGAATACTTATTGAATTTAAATTTTTTCTTTAAAATGACATTTCAGGCTGCTTCAAGTTGGCTCCATGTCTATCCCAGGGGAATTCGAGATAGTCTATTATACGCCAAGACAAAGTACAATGATCCACTAATTTTTATTACCGAGAATGGTAATTTTCTTTTGAACTTCTCAATTATGGTCACATAAAGTTATGGTGCAAGCCAGAAATATAAAATTTGAAAGGAATGGCAGTTTGATTTCCATTTGAATCTAATAATCTGCCACTATAATATAGGGATTTCTGAGTTCAATAATGACACATTGTCGCTTAAGGAAGCCCTTGCAGACAACTATAGAATTGATTATTACCATCGCCATTTTCAGTATATTCTTAAGGCTATCAAGTAAGTTGAGAAGACCTCTCTCTTTTGGATCTAATACAAATATGACTTTATATTATTACTAATAATATCAATAGGTTGTATTAACAATTATGAAAGTTGTTATGTCTAAAGTCCAATTGATCTATTTTTTGATGTAGGGATGGTGTTAATGTGAAGGGATATTTTGCATGGTCGTTATTGGACAACTTTGAATGGGGTGCAGGTTATTCCGTTCGGTTTGGCATCAACTATGTAGACTATAAAAATGGGTTGAAAAGATATCCGAAAATGTCTGCACGTTGGTTTAAGAAATTCCTCAAGCCATAAGATGACAAATTTAGGACTATACTCATGTTGAACTATATAGATACTATGGATATACTCATGTTTAAATAATGCCTGTAATCTGTATTCAATAAATTAAAATAAAATAAAATTAATGTCACTGTTTACAAACTCGAATGTTTCTTTTATATATATAATAAAAGCATCTATTGTTTGGTTTCTCCTTTGGGTGAAGCAATGTACGTAGTTTCCAAATGCAGTCTAATTTGAGTCCCAAAAGCATAAGCATAATTTAGAATCATTGTGAATCATCTTATCTGGCTGCTTGCCTGCTTTCACAAAAATAGGCCACCCAGTGGACTGGCCAGTACTTGGCTATGGTTTGGATCACATATATGGGTCACATTTTACATTGTACTCGATCCCAAATAGACTCCTTTACTGGTGTATTGAGCATAGTTGAAATTACAATGTTTCTAGGTCGAGAAGCTTTAGGCCCAACCCCTGTCTCTTCTCACATCTCACCCCAACATTTATCCCACTTAAGGAGTCAGCATTCTTCTCAACCAAAAAAATTAAAATTAAAAAAATTAAAAATAAAAAATAAAAAACTTGAAGTAATTAATATTATTAGTCCCAAACCGCATGATGCAAGGAAAAATTTATCAATTTATTTTAAAATAAAAATAATAGATGAGATTAATTTATAAGTGTTAGTCTCAAACTCTTTTTAAATAATGTGAATATTTTTTAACAAAGTGATATAATAAGATCATTTATTTTTTATTATTAGTTTTTGGATGAATATTATCTTTATTGTTGTTTTATTAATGGCTATAAAAATAATTTTCTTTATTAATTAAATTGTTGAGAACCTTCTATATGGCTGAAACACACAAATTATTGTATTTATATCAGAAAATGTTGAAAATCATTCATAAACCTAAGCTTCTTCAATGGTGGAATGTTCAGTGCACAGAGAAAGAGATGAGAGCAAGAAGCAAAGATTGAAGGAATGAATTTTTCTATATTAGATAATTAGTTTGCTCTGTCTTTATACATCAGAAACAGAGGAGAGAAGAAAAGTCAACTAACTATACAACCTATAGCTACAATACACGTGTCATCTACACTACTAACAAGCTAACTAATTATGTACATTACAAGACTACAGGTCGTTTGCTCACAACTACTACATGTAGTTTTATGTACACACTGATACAAACAAACTAAACTAATCACAAACTAAACAAACTTCAACAGAAAATATATAAACATGTTTTCGCATTTTTTTTTTTTAAGTCAACGTATTGTACGCATACTATGCACATAACGTTCTTTCTCCATTTCCGTTGTTTTTTGCCGACTTTTTAAAATGTACATACTTTTTTGAATAATACCAAATTATTGACGTACGTACATTTACCGCATTATACACGTATCATATATTAATAACTACTTGATATAATATATTATATTTTCTAAATTAATCCATCTATATATTCAAAAGTGTTTTAAATTTTGTAAGTTTTTTTTTTTTTTTTTTTTTTCTTCAAGGAAACATAATATGTATTTGACATTCAATTATTATATAAGGCAAGATAGTTTATAAATAAATTAAACTGTGGTTGACATTTGTTTTTAGTACTCCTTACAAACGATTCATTCTCTAAAACAGTTTAAACTGAACCAAATTGACAGAAATGCTATGCTAATGTGACTTAATAGGAGCATAAGAACAATAAATGCTACACTTTAGCTATTTGGTATTTTTTTTGCTGCTTCTAATTTTGCACAATATTGGTGATTAATTCATGTAACCGGGCTCTAAAAAGTAAAAAACTCTAACAAATTGGAAGACTGCTATGGCTATTAGATGCTGGTTATAAAGTTTTGCAGTACATCAAGAGTTGGGAGGTCAGGGCATCTAGAAATAAATAAATAAATAAACTATCCCATAGTCTCTAGGTCATCAACAGATGCTGAATATTGAGGCATGGCAATAGCTGTTTGTGAGATAACATGGATTTTAGCTCTCTTAAAAGATTTCCAGATTGATCACTCTAAACCAGCTTTGTCATTCTACGGCAATCGAGTAGCACTGGACATTGGAGAGAATCCAATTTTTCATGAGAACCAAGCATATAGAGGTGGACTGTCATGTAGTGAGAGAGAGTCCAAGAAGGTGTATTGATCAAATTGCTACATATTACCTCTCAATCACAATAACCAGACTTTTTAACAAAAGCTCTCAGTTCTCAGGCTTGCTATCCAAGATGAGCCTCATCAATATTCACAGATCTGAAGCTCATATTAATGGCTTAACAACAACCGTCGTCTTTTTTTTATTTTTTATTTATTTTTTATTTTTTATTTATTTTTTATGAACAAAAAGATGGCTTATATGGCACGGTATCGTTACTCTGGCCCATTAAACCCGAATTCTGGGGTGTGAGACCACTGAAGCTACTTGGGCCATCCATGTGGGCACAACATTTTAAACTGAAGCACCACTTAAACCATTTAGTATTTTCCTTGCTTAAATTTTTTGCAGTTTTAGATTTATTTATCCTACAACGTGAGAGGCACATGGACGTTGTATTAATAGTTTAATAGCCGCGGTTCCAAACTGTTAAGTTTGATAGGATTAGTTGTTTGTAACAGTTTAGAGAGAGAAGATTAAGAGAGAAAAAGTTACTTAGAAAAGCTAATCACGGTTTGCTCTGTTTTCATTGTATATAAACAAAGTCTTTGTACAGTCTAATTAATCAATCCAATTAGAGGAATTTTCTCAATCTTGTGGATATCTATAGACTATAGACTATAATTTTACGTACAATGTCAAACAATCAGTTGAAGGACAGCTATGATCACTAACAGATTGCATGACCTTAAATAAATTAGATTATGTAGTGCTCCACAAAAAAATAAAATAAAATAAAAACAGAGTCAATCATGGCATATCAAGGCCTTGCAGTCTTATGCCTCCTAATTCTTCTTGGCTTATTGACTAATGGCATTGCTATTTCATCAAGCTATGACACTGCTTCACTTAACCGGACCAGTTTTTCCCAGTGGTTTCATTTTTGGGACAGCATCGGCATCTTATCAGGTAACTCAGTCACAGTTTTCTTTATGTAAATTTATATCATAGTTTTACTACAAATGTCCTGAGATGTCAAGCATATGATCAATATTATTATGTTCATATGTGTGTTCTTTCAAATTTCCAGTATGAAGGTGCAGCAAATGAAGGGGGTAGAGGACCAAGTATATGGGACAGTTTCACTCATAGATATCCAGCTCTCTCTCTCTCTCTCTCTCTCTCTCTCTCTCTCTCTCTCAATGTATAAACTGTCATGTCATTTAAAATTTTGAGTAACATTACTAACATGATAGTCTATACACTTCGATTTTTAAAATTTATTATGAATCATTATTATTAAATTTAAAGGAATACAAAAGAAGGAGATTATGTCATTTAAAATAATGGTAGGTAATAAAGCGATGTAAGTGGTGAATCCACATAAAAACTAGTAATAACTTATCTACCGCACAGGGGTGTGGCTTGCTGGTAGGAGTCCTCATTCTGCACTCAGAGAGGAGCGGTTCCAGTGATCGCTCCAGTAAGGCATGTGTGGTACATATGGTATTACCCATTACTGTCACGTGGCATGGGGTCGATGAGCCCACACCGGAGACCTCCTTTTTTATTCAGCAAAAAAAAAGTAACAACTTACCTCATCAACTTTTTTGTGAAATTGTATAGTAAACATTACAAACACAATTTAGGGATTTGCAATTACAACAAAAATAATGTTAAGGATACTAAAACTTTTACTACACGAAACTAACAAGCTTCTGTCACCAATCACCCAAACATATTTCAAACATTCATTTATTAGGTGGTTGAAATCCACCAATCACATCCGTTTGTAAACTTTATGTAGTAACACTTGTTGTACCTTTAGCATTTTCCTACAACAAATCACCTAAATTGTAGGGATTTATAAACAAATTAAATCATTGATATGTAACTTTCGAGAGAATTGGAGAGAATTAAGGGAGTAATATATGGTGGCCAATTTTTAGCTGTATTTGAATTGGACTCATTAATTATCTATTACTATCAAAATTGATCCATTTAAAATGAAGAAGATCATTTTTCCTATCTCAAGAACCAAAAAAAGATGATCCAAGCTCTTAATCTGGACAGCACAGATCACTCGACTTATGGCCACATTCTCGAGGATATCCGAACTCAAGTTGCTGCTCTTTCTTCTGTTGAATTTATTTTTAATACTAGGCACTGCAACGTTGTAGCAGATGCACTAGCCAAAAAAGCCAAGAACTGTAGGTAGAGTCGGGTATGGACTGATTTCATGCCTGAGGACATCGCTTCTCTTGTAATCTTTGACATTCATTGAGTTGTTTTTCTTGTGGAATAAAAGCCCAGGCTACTGATAGTCTGGTTTCTCAAAAAAAAAAAAAAAAAAAAAAAACCAAACAAGCAAACACTGTGCGTGTTGATATAAGGCTTGAAAATTGAGATGACCAAGCAAAGCAGGTGGTATTTTAGGACCAAGCAAAATAGCTGCTGAATTCTCTATATGAGTAGTGGCATTATAAAATTATTTTTACTTCTTCCAGTTTTACACTGGCCTTGACTTTTTCTACGGGACCAACTCTGGGAGGCTAAACTATACACTCTTGCTTGACTGAGCTTCTGTATATTGTGAAAACCTGTGGGCCAAATTAGTATTGTGAAGGTCATGCAGGTCATCATCTAGCTTGTGAAAATTTGTGTGATTTTGTGTGTCTAAAGGCTTACTATATTGGAAATTAACAAAAAGAAAACTACGTTAAATGACACACTCAGTAAGGCCAAACTATGAACATGTCAAAATTAGTAAGGAAAATTACCTTCTTTCCGTAGAAAAATTAGGAAAATAAAGGCGTCTGATGTTGTAACTATTGACCAACCATTATGTATGGATGGTTGGCCACCTTTAGATATAAAATATTTAATTTTAACCAAGAAATAATTCTTTTCAAATTGGGAGATCTTATTCTCACGTGTTTAGTCAAAGTAGTTGATTATGCATCGTAAACCCAATGTTTCAATTTGTGGTTATCAATAGTATTTGTTAGTGTGGAAAATTTGGGACCATCAATACTCTGTTTTTTTTTTTTTTTTTGGGTGTGGAGACATTAGTAAGCCAAGATACGTATTGTTGTGCATGAGTCGTAAATATGGAATTTTAGAATAGAATAATTAGTAAACGCATGAAATTGGACATTGTTGTTGATAAGAAAATAACACCCTCTCTCTCTCTCTCTCTCATATACAGGTAAAAATGCACTGCACCTATTGAATTTTTATTTTAACCAATTTAGCACATAAAATAAAAGGGCTCTTAGGGCATTTGTTAATGACCATTTCAGGAAAGTTTGGATACCACTTTTATAGGATATATAAAATAAAATAAAAAATGTAATTTTTTTTTTCTTTTCTTATAAAAATTTGTTAAAAATATTTTTTTTAAACTAATACCCTTAGGGTTATCCATTATCCTTTCCCAAATAAAAGTTAAAGCGGTCTGTTTGTTATAGTACTAAAGTTTATGTATTAAATTGGCTTAAATGACAGTTTAGAGGATATAAGTGCAACTACCTTAAAGACCAGAGGGTATTAGAATAATATATATATGGGAACTCATTGTCTTATTGTGGAAAGAAATTCAAAAACTTACTTTGGAAAGGGAGACAAACTAAACAAGAAACAGGTTGTATGTGTTATGGTTGCGAGGCTTTAATACTAGTTCTTAAATAGTAAAAGAAAAATGAATCCTTATAATAAAATTGCAGGTAAGATAAAGGATGGAAGTAATGGAGACGTAGCTGTCGATCAATATCATCACTATAAGGTACTTAGATATGTTGTTCCACTTTCATGATAAAAATTAGAAAGAAAACCTCATGTTAATTAGTTTCTAATTACCAAAAGTCTTGTAGCACAATTGCATAATTATGTTTTCCTTATAAGGAGAACCAGGGTTTTTATCATCCTCTCTCCAATTGTTTTTATACACACACACATATCTATGCTTGCCACTTGCTTTTTTTAATTATTGAGCATATCTAACCAAATACAAGATAATCACAATATAAGAAATCCTCATTTCAAATTTTTTAAACAATTTATATATGCTTTGTGAATATACATTGCAGGAAGATGTTCGAATTATGAAAAAAATGGGCTTAGATGCATACAGATTCTCAATCTCATGGTCTCGAGTACTGCCAAGTAAGATTATCCTTTTCATAATCCCATAAAAGGACAAATTCATCCAATGTGAAGGACATAAAAATGGGTACCATGAAGTACACATCTTAGGTTGGAATGAAATGGCTATTGTTTTGTGACCATATTATGTTCTTAACAATCTCATTTTTGGGACTAATTTTAGAAGGAAAACTATTTGGGGGTGTGAATAGGGAAGGAATCAAATACTACAACAAACTAATCAATAAGCTCCTAGCTAGAGGTCATGAATGATTCTTAAATTCCATCACATGTCATCAACTTATCAGGCACTATTAATTAACTGTTGTTTGCTACAATTGAATGTAGGTATACAACCCTTTGTGACCCTTTACCATTGGGATCTTCCCCAGGCATTGGAAATTTGGAAGATGAGTATGGTGGTTTTTTGAGTCCTCATATTGTGTTAAGTGTTTAATTTAACTTTTGATCGACCATTTTGTCCATTTGAATTCTGATAATGGTTTTCAGACCTAGGCCGGTCTGACTAGGTTAACTGGGAACTGGCCTAGAGACTTGTTTACATTACACTAAAGTCCATGAACTATCAGTGAACCGTCCGATTTCTAGAACCGGACATAGTTCAAATATAGTTCAGATCATGCTCAATATTTGAAAAAATATATTAAAGTTTCAAATATAGTTCAAATCATGCTCAATATTTGAAAAAATATATTAAAGTTTCAAAAAGTAGGAATAGAACTTGGGCGCACAACTACCAGATATACAAACGTTAACCACCAAGGCAACAAAGCTTCAGATTCACTCAAGTGAAAACATATTAATTCTAACTTAAGTTTGGAAAACATAGATATATTAAAAAAAAAAAAAATCTAATTGTCTGATTATGGAATATATTTTTTGATATATAATTAAAATTATAAATATTTTATTGTGACTAATACATTTAACATTGTTATATGTGAACTATGAAAATCATTTATTTTTTAAGTAATATTTTTATATTTGGAGGATTAAGTGTAATTATACTTTTCATTTTTTTGTGTTGTATTTTTTTATATATAAGTTGTGAAAATGTATTTGAAAATTATTTATTTCTCTATATCTTGCTCTTTTTAATTAAAATTACTCGTTTTTACAAATTTGTTATATTATTTTGCATTTATTAAATTAATTATGACATCATCACAATCCGACCTTAAAAACCTTAAACCCCTTTCTTTTACGTTTTTATAAATGGTCAAAGTCTGAAAACCATGATCTAATTAGTATATTTACACAAATTTCATCTTGATTTTGATTTTTAAAATTTAAATATATGACCCATTTTGGAGCTAAGGAATTAAAGGGGGGACCCATTTTCATGAATTAAAAAAAAAAAAAAAACAAACAAACAAACAAAACAAAAAACAGCAGGGTTATTTGTGAGGTTGCTAGTTCACTGTCTTACAAAATTATTGAGTTTGATATCATTTGTTAAGAATTTATCTTTAAAATTTTTTTTATTTTATTATTATTTTTTTTTTTATGTGAGATCATGATATGATACATTAACGTAATAATAACCTAAAATTTATTTATTTATTATTATTATTTTTTTTTTGGAGAAGAACCTTGACTTCTTTTTGTTTCCAATATAACCCTGCTGTCCGATTTGATCCACTAAGTCCACCTAAACGATATCCTTTTGAAAAAAAAAAATGAAAAATATTAAAACTAATAGTGAGGTTGAACAAATTAGATAGAACTAGTATGTAACTCGTGCTACCGCACGGGAATGGTTAATTATAGTAATACTATTGGTCAATTTCTTTTTTGTCCTTTTGAGTTTATCACAAGGAGGATAGAATTAGATAAAACAATAAAAATATATATTGCATTTTATTATTTAAGTGATGCTATTGGACCTTTTTAAAGCAAACTAAATGTAAAACTTAAAGCAATGGGAAACAAACTGTTTTCCCTAAGTTAATTTTTTCAATCCTCATAAATATTTAGATTCATGATTTTTTTTTTTTTTAATTTGTACTTTCATCAAGCCACTAAACCGCATGATGAAAAAGAAACAGGAATAATAATGAAGTCTATACTGTCATCAATCAAATACAATTAGTTCATATTAATCTTCTCCAAAAATTGCTAAATCCATCAACTCCTTTGGCTTTGAAACTGAACAATGTAGTTAGTGAACCATCCAAAACCCCATGAACCATGACTACCCCTTCCCTTTTTCTTGCTAGCAAACTCAAAGCAAAGTCTCTAGCAAATGCAAAACTCAAATCTCTAGCTATATCTTATGCCCCTCCTGCTGGAACCCCATATACCGTCCGAAAATCAATGTTACCATCAGTAGGAGTACAAAGGGAGTCATCATAAGCATATTCAAAGGGATTTTGAAGTGAAACTTCAATTAAAATATCCTAAACTAATTATCATAATATAATAACATGATATAGAGATTCTATATTAATTTGAAGAAGGCAATAAGACTTATAGCAAAACAATGACTTTTCTATCACTAAGACCCTTTCCTATCTTTATTGCAGCAGCTGCTACTACATCAGATGAAATCCCTACTTGAAACAAACATGCTCTCACATTCACCACAAAATTTGACAACCAAAAGGTCCAACCAGTAGCAACTAAGAACTTTAGAAATTATGTGTTTAACCAATAAAATGAGTAAGGAATTTTTTTAGTTGAGGATTGGAAAAAGGGGCAACTATGGCTACCAAAACTTTTGGAATAAAACCTGAACATAATTAAATCAATGAGTTTAGCATAAAACTCCTAAAAAGCAAAGAAAATAATACTATTGATAATTCGATTCTAACTCTTTATTTAATATCATGGTGTTACTAGATGTGGTTGGTGTATTGGAATCTATTGGAGTCATTGAAATATTCACCTCCAACACATAACAAGTTTTTACACAGTTGCATCATCAAATCTTGTACCTTGAAAAATTACAAAATCCATTACTAAATCTCCTTCATATCATGTTCTATTTTTTATGCATTCTATTAGAGGTAGAAAGAGACTTGCCAAATTTTGTCATAAGCAAAAGAATTGTTGGTGTATTGTGTTGTAAGATAGATTGGTAAACAACCTATTGGGAAGATTTCTGTGATAACTACTTGGGTATCACCATAACCAATGACCCTATGGAACAACAATGGAGAATTAGGAATCAATAATCATAACAATTCATTTTGCAAGGAAAATAAAAAGGATTTTTTTTTTTTTGGTTTGCTAATAATACTTACTGTAACAGCATATATTTCATTCCCTCCAATTTCTCCAATCATGAATATGGCTAAATTAAGTTTCTCAACACAATCTATCAAACACTAAAGAAACAATAAAGAAAAAAAGAAAAAATGTAAATAATAAATTTAACTTTGTATTAAAAGCTTAATTAAAATGATAGGCTAACCATCAACATTGTGATAGACCCCATTGAAATATGTGAACATCCAAACCAATTGAACATTGAGAGAGCTTCTAGTAGCTAGCTATGAAATATTCTTTTTTGCAAGAAATATGTCAGTTATATTTGTTGTTTATGCAATACAATTTATATTTTAGGCATATTCTAGGCATATTTGTTGATAGATCAATTAGGTATTTGTCAATTATATTATAGGCATGTAGTTTATACAATACAATTAAATTTTAGTAATGGCATATTACAAACCTTAATGAAACTAACAACACCTTAAATCTGCTAGGTTTAAAATGGTCTAAAGGAATGTATATGACACTAATAGATTTACTGGTTAATAAGAGAAATCATCGCATATAGCTCAAAAGAACCTTAATCTACTTATAAGTAGAGTATAAGATCTTTTATATACTTAGCAGTGATCAGCAGAATCACTTACACACCTACTAAGGAAGCCTTCAATTGGATGTGGATGCCAAAGATTGATGTACTAATCTAAATAGATAAAATTACATAGAATGTTGTTAACAATTGTATTTGCCAATTAGTTGTACGTAATAGAACTTTTTAAGAACACTGGTAACAAACACGCATAACAGAATGAACACATATTCATTACAGAACAAACAGCATCAAAACTAAATTGCTAAGAATAGAAACTTAAATATCAGCACAATGTTCAATATTATATTGATTTGATCCCAGCAACATCTTTAAGATTAGTTACATATAACTATTTTTAATTCTGTTCATTTACAGTGAAGACCCAAAACTGTAACCAATCTTTTTGTAATTTTCATGATCTATAAAAATGTCTAAGTCTAGCGAGGGAATGGACGGTGGTCTATATCTGTGTCGTAACGTTTTTTTTTTCTCCTTCTCTATCTCTGTATCGCAGTTTTTTTTTTTTTTCCCCTCCTATATTGCAAGCCTTTGCTATGTATTTCAAGCAATTAGTTTTCTTTTTATTGAAAGAACTATAAAACAAAACGGTGTTTTAACATTGTTGTAAGGTTGAATTTAATCAACCATCTTGTTGGCTTTATTCCGTGCCAAATTTGCTTGTATTTCAACAATTAGTAACCCTGTATTTAGGTGGGTTTGTTGTAAGGATAGTGAGTGAGATAGAGTGTTAAATGCTCAAGAGTGTGCAAGAAAACAGAGTCTCGCGGCTGGATCTCGCGGGTGACTCGCAGCTACAAGCCGCCAGAAGCAACTCACGTGCCAAGCATGCCAGAAGTTGAAGCGTCATGCTAGCTGGAGCACTACAGGACAAAATAGGACAACTGGTCGTTCTGTTATCTCACGGCTGGATCTCATGACTCAGTAAAGTCGCGCGAGGCCAAGTCGCGAGCCAGCCTTGTTTTGAAAAACCTGAAGTTTCACATTTCATTCTCACCATAGTATAAATACCCCTTATACCCACGAAAGAATGAGAGCTTCTAGAGAGAATTTTGAGAAAGAAACCCTAGAGTAAAACAAAATTGATTCATCCACAATCTTTACATAAGAGACTCTTCAAATTCCTCAACTCTCTTCCTCTGAAACTGAGAGTGCTTACAATTGTGATGTTTCACAATTTGTACCCCCTATCCAGCACTGGGTATATGAACCTCGGACGTGCCTTGTTTCTTCATGACCTAATCTCTGATGTAGAGATTGACATCTGTGCTCATATCTTTCATGTTCTGTGCAAAACGGTTCTACAAAATGAATCCCGAATATATGTTCCTTTTTGCTGTCTAATTTCAAGGATCTTGAAGCTCAAAGGAATTTATCCAACAGCAGATGAATCTCCTTGCCCAAAACCAAGTCCAATCAACATGCGTACATTCAACGCAAGCATTGGTCATAGTCGGAAGAGAGCAAAACCGGAAACTTCCACATCTCGTAGTGGTTCGCATTTCAGTACTCTCTCCCTTGACGAAAAACTTGACCACATTGTATCATCTGTCTACGAGTTGAGTACCAAGATGTCCGGACTCACATCTACTCTACACCATCACAGCACTCGATGGAATATAAAGTTTACCTCACTACAAACTCAATTGGATCAGATTCAGAGGAAGCTGGAAGAGGATATGTAGCTATTCCATGGCAAAAAGGAGGAGATGATGTCATAAGGGGAATACAATGAAAGGGGGAGTGATAGCTTGATCAGAGGGGGAGAAAATCCTAAGGAGGAGTGTTTCTGCAAGCAGTTTCAATACTTTATTTTAAGTTGTTTTTCAGTTTATATTGTAGTTTGTACCCATGTCGCTTTTGTAAGCTTTTAGGGTTACTTGTAGGCTTTATGGTTTGTACCATGCTTTATGCAGCCTCTATGTTTTTGTTAAATCAGTACTTCTATCTAAATGTCATGCATTTTCTTGTTAAGTACTGTTACTCTTGTGCCCTTGTAGGATTGTTCCTAGATGCATATACTTAATGTATTATGCATTGGTTGAGTGTTGGGCATACAAGTAACTTGCATTGTTTTTGTTAGCTTGTATGTTCAAGTGTTCATTCCAAGTGTGAATGAGCATTGTGATCACTACCTTGTAGTGATTACTTGTTTGATCAAGCCATGGTTTGTTTCTTAACTTCATCTTTGCTTGATCACTTTATGCCTGTTTCATATGCATTTCATGTTTTCTACATACAATGATCATGGTGTATTGTTGTGTTTCAGGAGTTTCATGTTCATATGATTCAAGTGCCTCACAGTTTCTAGAATTAGGTGTGAGTGAGTTTTGCTCAACTGCTCTCAACTCACATGTTAAGTCTAGAGTCTATTTTAGGGTTTTGTCACGGAATAGCCAAAGGGGGAGATTGTAAGGTTGAATTTAATCAACCATCTTGTTGGCTTTATTCCGTGCCAAATTTGCTTGTATTTCAGCAATTAGTAACCCTGTATTTAGGTGGGTTTGTTGTAAGGGTAGTGAGTGAGATAGAGTGTTGAATGCTCAAGAGTGTGCAAGAAAATAGAGTCTCGCAGCTAGATCTCGCGGGTGACTCGCAGCTGCAAGCCGCCAGAAGTAGCTCATGTGCCAAGCATGCCAGAAGTTGAAGCGTCATGCTAGCTGGAGCACTACAGGACAAAATAGGACAACTGGCCGTTTTGTTATCTCGCGGCTGGATCTCGCGACTCAGTCAAGTCGCGAGGCCAAGCCGCAAGCCAGCCCTGTTTTGAAAAACCTGACGTTTCACATTCCATTCTCACTCTAGTATAAATACCCCTTATACCCACGAAAGAATGAGAGCTTCTAAAGAGAATTTTGAGAGAGAAACCCTAGAGTAAAACAAGATTGATTCATTCACAATCTTTAAATAAGAGACTCTTCAAATTCCTCAACTCTCTTCCTCTCCATTGTTAAATCCTTGAGAGGCATTTTACCAAAACCTTTTCTCACCATATCCATTAATGTGAGAGGGCTGTTTGGTGTTCTGGGAAGCAGTTAGGATAGAACCAATTTACATTGGTTGATGCTATGGTCAAGTAGCGGAATCCGGGAAGCTAGAAAAGAAATAGGTTCGGCGCAACCTCGTTGGAGCAAGAAGCTTGGAGGGCTTAGATACACTAGGTAGATTAGGCTTGGAAGGTCTATTACTGTTCATGTATCCCAACTACATTTTCTAGTGGATTGTTTACCGCTTGGAGGGTAGCGGAGAGGTTTTACGCCGAGGGCTTCGATTTCCTGTTCGATAACACATCGTGTGTTGTCCTTGTGTTTGCATCTCTCTTCCCTTTATCTTTGCCTTTTATTTTCTACTGTGGATGTGATTTTAATTGGTTTAGAGTGTTTACCAATTCTGTATTAAGCTTTTATTTCATGTTCCGCACATTAATTGTTTGATATAAAACTTGAATTGGTAATTTGTAAGGGGGTCTAAACGTTCAAGGGTGTTTTTACACTATTTGAACTTTCAATTGTGAAACGATATAATTTATCGTTTTTTAATATAAGCCTATGCACCATAGAACTATGTTAACCACAATATCAAATTACAATAGTTACAATACAACTTAAGAGATGAATGCAAAAGAAAGTAAAGTACACCAAATATCAGCTACAAATCAAGAAGGTAATCAAGAATATATATGCACCTCTCAAAGTGGCTAAGATCAAAACATGTGCATATCTCTAATTTAAGCTTCTATTAAGTCTATCTCAATTGGTAACACTGTGGAAAAAAATATATAGTATCTTCCAAACTTAAGACTGTCACCATTCATCTCTCAAGAAAAAGGAAAAGAAAGGCATGATTGTGTTTCTTTTTCTCTATTTTAAATGTTAGGACATATGCGTTTCACATGTTAAGAACATATGTCATGATTTTATATAAGTGGCTTATCCTTTGACAAAACGCACTTTACTTGTATTTGGGTAGATTTAGGATGTGTTTAAATACTTCAAGAAACGATGATTCCAGATCAAGTGTTGAAGCTTTCAAGTCTGTCCAAGAAAACAAGTTGATAGTGCAAATTCATTAAATCTCGATAGCTGGCTCGACAGCTATATCTATCGAGCTTAAGAAAGCTGTTATAGATTCGGTGTTCTCAACACCTGCTCGACACCTTCTATCTGTTGAGGTTTAAGAATTTCAGAATTCTAATATAATTTTCTTGGGATCTATGAATATGTCTTTGGGCCTTATTTTCTCCTAACCCTAGACATATAAAATGATTATTTTAAGGGCCGTCAAATAGTTCACAAGTTGCACAAGCATTGAGCAAATTCTGTTCAAGAAAATTGTGACTGGAGATGAAGTTCTTGCCCTAGTTCATCTCTTTCTCTTGAAGAAGTTGCTGTGTATATGCACCGTAAGGTTTTGTGACCAAGCATCTTCTTGATCTTCATCGTGTGGATGAACTGAAGAACTTTGCAACCAACAACCTTCTTAGTTGGTGATTGAAGTCGCGTATTGGGATCTGCGCAATTGGTTAGTCATGTACTTGGGAGTCGTGCATCAGAAAGGAGAACTGTCACTACAGAACAAGTCCAATTGGGTATTAGGGTAAGGGTTCAACTGTAGGTTGGTAAGGTACTTGAAATTCCTTTACTTGTAACCGCTTGTTGTGATAATAGTGGAGTTTCGGGAGTGGTGACCTGAAAATCACCCGGTGGGGTTTTTGCCGTTAGGTTTCCCCATTCGTAAACAAATCACCATGTTATTTATTTTCCACTGCATAATTAGTTTATTGGTGATTTGCTTGTGCTACCACGCGTTTGCATGATAAATTAATTAATTAATAACTTGACTAATTAATTAATTAATTTCTATCATAAGGGGTCATTCAGTTTGTGGCCTATCAAGTGGTATCAGAGCAGGCACACTCTGATTAGGGTTTAATCTTTGCTATGTTGATCCATTGACCCCTGTTTGTCATGAATAGAGGACAGTCATTAATCATACCTCCTTTATTTGATGGCACTAACTATGCATACTAGAAAGTATGCATGAGAGCTTTCTTGCAATCTTTAGATGAGAAAGTGTGGCAAGCTGTGGAGATAGGCTGGACTAAGCCTGCAAAAGCGCTAGCCGACTAGGATGATGCTAAGATTAAGGCGGCAAACTTCAACAGCAGAGCATTGAATGTATTGTTCAGTGCAGTCACCAATGAGGAGTTCAAGAAGATATACTCAACTGAAACTGCCAAGGAGGCTTGGACCATTCTCCAGACAACCTATGAAGGTACTAAGGCTGTCAAGGACTCAAAGCTTCAGAGGCTCACTACAAGCTTTGAAGAGATAAAGATGGAGGAGGATGAGTCATTCGATGAGTTCTATGCCAAGCTAAAGGACATAGTGAACTCAACCTTCAATCTTAGGGAAACCATTCCTGAACCCAAGATTGTGAGAAAAGTGCTCAGATCTCTACCCGAGAGATTCCATGCCAAGATTACGGCAATAGAGGAATCAAAGGATATTGACAAGATTCCTCTAACTGAGCTGGTTGGAAACTTGCAGATCTACGAGCTAGGGTTGACAAGAATAGGCAAGTCAGGTAAAAGCAAGAGTATGACACTGAAGGCTAAGAGCAGTGAAACAGATGAATCTTCTGATGATGAAGATTCCAAGATGAAGTCCTACATCACCAGGCAATTCAAGAAGTTTATGAAGAACACCAATGGAAAGGGTTTTGATAAGGACTGCAGGCAATCCAGTTCTTCTCAATTTAAAGGCCAAGACAAAGGGAAGAAGGATGCTAAGGAAGGTGGTCAGTACACTGTTCCCGCAGGACCTAAGTGCTTTGGGTGTCAAGGCTTCGGTCACATGAAGTATGAGTGTCCTACATATATCAAGAGCATTGGGAAAAGCAAGGCACTTGCTGTTACCCTGAGTGACATTGAGCCTGAGGATGATTCCAACAATAAGGATGACGGAATCTTGAATGCCTTCACTGCCATTGTTGATCCTACTGATGGGATTGTTGAAGATGTGGTTGAAGAAGAGGAATTGGTGGAATCAAAATTTGAGAAGATGGATGATCAAGATGACATCCATACAGCCTATGAGAAGTTGTACAAGCTTTCTGAGAAGCATGAGAAACTGTATAGGCTAACCACCAAGAAGCTCAGTGACGTGGAACTTGTTCGTGAGGAGCTTTCCACAAAGTTTAATGAAGTGAATCAGACTATTGGAGCACTGAGATTCGAGAACAATTTCTTGGCTGAGAAGACCAAGAAGCTTGAAGCGAAGCTGTTTCAAGTCAGAGCTCAATTGGAGAGGCCTTTAAGTGCAAAGCTTGATGAGATGCTCAACATTCAGAAATCTACTTTAGATCGAACAGGTTTAGGGTATGGACTTTCTTCCTCTAATACTGCTCCTTCTAGTACTACTATTTTTGTTCCTCCTACTAATAATGTTAAAATTGAGAACAATGAGATTAAAACTAAATTAGCTAGTGAGAACATAGACAAGGGTAAATCTATCTTAGAAGCACCCCCTAAACTTGAGAAGAAAGATGTTAAAAACCCTAGGGCTAAGAAGGCTAATTCTCAAAAGCCTAAACAAAAGAAGCAGCATTTCTGTCATCATTGTAGAGCTACCGGTCATACTCAACCAAATTGCTACAAGTGGCTTGCCACTCAACAAAGCAATGGCATGATAGCATTTGGGAACTAGAATCAGCTTCAATCCTCTCTTGCTCCCCTTGGAGATCTTCTCAAACCCCTCATGTTCCTTTCAAACTTTAACGGTTTTTCTCCCTCACCGCCGGTTCAAGGGTTTAATCAAAGGAAGGGTTCTTCCAGGGTGTGGAAGGAAAAGGGCTCCAAGTGATTCTATCACTTTTCTCTCTATCTTCTTATTTTTGTGTGTGCATTACTTATGTGTTTTGCTTTCAAGTTTTGAGTCAATCTAGTTTTTATGCTTTGGTTATTTAACATGTTTTTGTTTGGTTATTTTTTAGTTTTGCTTTGTTTTGTTTTTCACATAAAAATAGAAAAAAAAAAATTGAAAAATAAAAAAAATACAAAAACAGTGTGTGTTTTGTGTACATTGGTACTTGTGTGGCTTGGATGACCATTGAAACAAAGTCTTCTAAACTTTGTATCATTTGTAACTTAGATGAGCATCTCTATGCACAACTAAGCAAGTGAGTTTTGTGGCTTGTGTTTGTGATGAGTAAGATTAAGTTGTCTCTTATACTTAACACTCATATCACTCTTTTTTACGGGAAGGACTAGAAAATCCTAAGAGAAAGGCATAAATAACCATCTCACCACTATTGCCCGTCAATCATAATATAACACCTGTATGCTTGTTCACGAAAAATAATCTGCAAGCGCATAGAATCGTAACAAGTAGTAAAGTGTTTTTAGAAAACGAATGTCAAATGAGATGTGAAAGCCACCCCACATACCCCAGTTATCCCAATTTTCTTCTAGATTTGATGACATAGTTTGTGTTCTCAAAATTTTCCTGGGAACAAATCTTTGATTTTTAATAAAATAATAAACATAAAAGAAACCAGTCAACTTTCAACCTTTGTTTTTTACTTTTGCTTTAAAAAAAAAAATCAAAAGGAGTAGTAGGATCGGTTTCTTTTAGGAAATTTAGATGTTAGAAGGTTTACATCTTGGCCTTTAGATATTAATGGGCAATGGGGCACTCTATAATTTGGCTTGAATACAGAATACTGCTGGGGGGGGGGGGGGGATGAATATCAGAATATTGAATATGTTTAGCCTTAAGATCACATTACTTTTTTCCCCCCACTTTACAACTATGTGATTTAACTAACATAGTAACTTAACTTGAACAGGTTCATAATGCCTGAAATTGATATAATCCTATACCACGGTAGTCCGCTTAAGAATGCCAATGCGAACAAGGTATTGCCATTTGAAGGGCCAGGTATAAAGACCTATTATACCTAAATTGATCATAGGTTGAAGACCCTTGACGAATTGAAGATGATTGTCATGGAAGAGTTGTTTGAGAATCCTGCTGTGCATAATATACAAATTACTTATCGTATGCCAATTAAATCCTGAAGCACTGGATTAATTACAAGTATATGGTGATAGAAACAGACAAACATGTAAAGATCATGTTTGACAAATTGGAGAGAATACCTGAAGTAACTAACATTGAGTTGTACATACAGTTGAAGCCGCATGTAGTCTGGCAAGAAGATATCCAACAAATAACTACAAGTTTACAGGTTATAGTTCCGGATGCTTAATATGAGTATTCTACACATGTAGAGGATGATAATGTTCATGCCAATGGTGATGATGACGACGACGACGACTATGTTGATGAGACTACTACCATTAACAATGATGATGACGATGATGATGATGACTATGTTGATGAGAATATTGCCATTAACAGTGAAGATTTTGCCGATAGAGATGAGTATGAAGACAGGATTGACAGAGGGGACTTTGGGAACTTTGAGAGGGACATCGATGACGATGAGACATTGGACGGCAGTGAACCTGATGCAGACGATGTTATTAGTGTCTAAAACATTACGAACACAATCCCTACCTACGCACCTCTTGCGCTGTCATTCTCTACAAATACTTGGGAAAATATGGTTGATCCTTCACATATTGAGATGCCATTTGTGTCTACTTGGAGAGAGGGGATGAATTTGTGCAAAGGGTTGACTTTTGCCAATAAAGTGGAGGTGAAGCGCGTATTAACAATTTGTGCCCTCAAGAAAAACGAACATTTTACGATCAGTAGGTCGATGACGAAAAAACTTTGTGCAAAATACATGCATGAGTCATGCAAGTGGTATGTTTGCGCAATTATGAAGCCCAATCTCCACGAACTATGGATGGTCATCGTGTATGTGGGTCCTCACACGTGTATACCGATTGGGGTGTGAAATGATGGTAGAATGATGAGTTGTAATTTTATTGCATTAGACATCCATAAGAAGTTATGTGAGGATCACACTACCCCAGTTAAGCATCTTAGATCTATGATAGAGACAAAATATAATGGTCATAAGCCTTCTTACAATAAGGTATGGGATGCGAAACAAAAGGCGATTGCGAAGATGTTTGGGAATTGGGAAAAGTCTTACCAAAGGTTGCAAAAGTTGCTAATGGCATATATTGATCAGGACCTGACTACCCAGGTGTTCTATCGTATCACACCCACCAATGAAGATGACAACATATTGTTGCATTATGTGTTTTGGTCTTTTGGTCCATGTATATCAGGATTCAAATATTGCAAGCTGGTTATCAATATTGATAGGACCCATCTATATGGTAAATATCAAGGAAAGTTGTTGGTCGCAATGGCAACTGACGCTAACAACAAAATATTCCCTCTCACCTTTGTTGTTGTGGATTGTGATTCAAGGTCTAGTTGGAGGTGGTTTTTACAGTGCCTCAGAGAAACGATTGGCCACGTGATACCTGACGAAGGCATTTGCATAATTTCTGACCAACATCTCGATATCAAAAACGCCATTGCAAACTGGCCTAGAGGGGATGATGGAAGAACATGGGTATTTCATAGATATTGCCTTCGACATGTTGCTAGCAACTTCAACACCCATTTTCAGAACTTGACTCTAAAGTCAACGGCGTTGAAAGTGAGATATGCTAGTCAAGTAGTTAAATTTGATACCATAATGGAGTCCATTAAGCAGGTGGAAATTGAGGCCATTAGGAATAAGAAGAAGGTGACGGGGAAGGATGGCAAGGAAAAAAATCAAGATTATCTTCAATACACATACTTAATGAGCGAGTCTGTGGATATGTGGACCTAGTCACATGATGGTGGGAGACGTTTTGGGGCAATGACAACCAATATATCAGAGTGCTTCAATGGTGTACTGAAAGGTGCACGGGGCCTTCCTATTGCCGCGTTGGTTGAGTTCACTTGGAACAAACTCGTTGAACATTTCCATGACCGGGACAAAGAATACCATTATCAGTTGTCAGAGGGTAAGAAATGGAGTGAATATGCCTTATCCACGTGGGATGGAAATAAGCGTAAATCTGAGAAACACTATCTCAAGCCATTTAGCAATGAAGAGTTGATATTTCAAGTAGTTACCTAACCCAACATGTGTAGCGCAGGAGGGGGAAACTACAGTTATGAAGTTTGGTTATGGGAAAGAACATGCAGTTGTGGGAAATGGCAAAACATAGGGATCCCGTGTTCACATGCAATTAGAGTATGTGACTATTTACATATTGATTCGACCACATATATTCACCCATGTTATGGTTTGAACAATGCCCTTAACACTTATGAGCATGCATTTGTGGTTCCTAATTCACAGTCATTGTGGAGGGATCCTATGGGGCCAAAGTGGTTGCCTAATCCAGCATTGTTGCGGGCCAAAGGTCAACCAGTGAAGTCAAGAATAAGGAATGAGATGGATGGAGTGAGGAATAAGGATCGAGAACCGGGATGGCAGAGGGAGGACGCAGATTTGATAGAGAGTCAACCCAAGCAGACATGTAGACTGTGTCATGCTTCTGGGCATAACCGCAGAAAATGTCCGCAGTCTCGTGGCCCTTCCACAAGTAGTCATGTTCCACACTAGGTAGGTAGATTGCAAAAAGTTATGCATCGGTTAAATAATTGTTGTTCATTCGATATTTACCTAATGTTTACTATCTTGTCTCCTAACATGATTACTCTACGTTTTTCAGGCATGCTTCCATGGATGACGTTTTTGTCGTGCGGACCGCCAATCTTAGGAAAGTGACTACATTGTATTGACTCTATGTGAACTTTTTGGTTTTTGTTGAATGTACTTGTAATTCTCTATCCAATGTACCTCTATGAAGATTGTGATTTGAGTAGTATGGTTAGAACTACAAATTAAGCATGGTTGGGCATGTTTAGAATGTTAATATATTGAGAATGCCTTTTGCTGCGATGTAAGTGCATTTGCATTGTAAAACTATGTTTATGCAGAGAGCATAATAGTTTCTATAGTTTGGTGCCTATTGAGAACGCCTTTTGATGTAATTTAAGTGCATTTACATTCTTAGCTTCTCTGCCTCTCAATGAGTGTTTATGGATTACATTCTCAGCTTCTCTATCTCTATTTCTCAGCAGGTGCATGCACACATTTCAGTTTCTGGTTTGCCTGCATGTCCAGGAAAAAAAAAAAAAAAAATTTCCCAGTGACAAAAATTTCCCAGTTTCTGGTTTGCCTATTGAGCAGTTTTGCACGTCCAGAGGAAAAAAAAAATCTCAATGGAACTCGAGTCTATGAAACTCGAGTTCCACTGGGAAAAACAGAGCAAAACAGAGCAATCTCTTAGCCTAAACAGAGCATTGAGCAGTTTTGATCTTGAGAATTAAATACTCAAGTTTTTGAGTGGAACTCGAGTCGAGTTCCACTGGGAAAAACAGAGCAAAACAGAGCAATCTCTCAGCCTAAACAGAGCATTGAGTAGTTTTGATCTTGAAAATTAAATACTCGAGTTCTTGTCCAAATATTTTTTTTGAGAATCTCAAGTTTCAAACACTAGAGTTCTTTTCTTTTTTTCTCTTGTATTGTGAACATAAGTTTGATGGAGGTGTTTCAAGGATTAAATCACATCTGGCTGAAGTTATTGATCTTGTTATTTGTAAAAAACTACTAAAATTGTTCAAGAAGAAGCTTATTTTTCTCTCCAAAAAAAAAAAAAAAAAGAAAAGAAAATAAGAGGCTTATCTAGCCTTTAAAATTTAGGTGTGTACAAGATTTAATTATATTTATAATATATGTATGTGCTACAGAGTATAGAGAGAAAAAGACATAACATAATTGTATAATATTTTTAAAAAATTAGAAAAAGCTTATTCTTTTTCATGAAAAAGCTTATTTTTATAATTCTATAGATCCATTTATTTTAAATTATTTGTTATTCTTCTATTGATCCAATTTTACTATCAATTTTCATATTCTAATATTATATTCTTTATCTATTTATTGTAAGGCAAAAGAAATATGGTTCGAAAGAAAGATCGATTTTGAGAGTATGTTGAAGAACTAAATGGTCATTTCAAATGTAAGTTTTGTGAATGTAATTTTGCTGGGGTGCTACAAGGATTAAAGCACACTTAGCTGGAGTTAAAGGCCATGATATTGGTATTTGTAAAAAAGTACCTACAAAAGTCCAAGAAGAAGCTTCTCTAAATATTGGACAGCCTAACAAAAAACTTAAAGGTGCATTGACTTCAAGCAAGGCCGAGGAGAGGAAAATTAGCTCAACTTCAATATCGAAGGAAGACACATTAAGTGGACTCTTTAAAAAGGTGAGTGATGTTTGTAATCAATGTTGTAAATATTTTATTGTTAGATTATATTTGGCCATTATTTTGGTTGAGATAACTAATTCAATTAGTGATTTTAAATGTTTGAATCAAGTAAAACATTATACTAAATTTCATTAATGAATTTTTTGTTATAAGAAGATTGGTGTTTGTGGGGGGGGGGGGGGGGGATGTCAAAAAGTCACACACTTCGACACAACTTAGACATGTGGCAAGCAGTGATTACATTACTTTTCTCTGAGTTCGAATGGTGGACTTATATGATCATTTTCAATTTGGTAGTTACTAATAATATCACTTTATCTTTCTTAAGAACTCGAACCAATCACTATAAATTGTTAAGAACTAAATGTAATCACTTTTAGTTTTAAGGACTAAAATTGCTAATGGGCTAAAACTTATAAACCAGCAACATATTTTGCACTAAAATCGAACTATATGAATGGATATGATTATAAAATTTCTATGGAGTTTTTAAGATCTTAATCCTCTTCTTTTTCTTTTTCTTTTTTCCTTCTAATTTTGGTGCAAGGGGAAAGCTCAATTAGAGAGGGAGTGAGAGAGCAAAGTCTAAAATGGCTATATTATTCTCAGGGAGAGAGAGAGAGAGAGAGAGAGAGAGAGAGAGAGAGAGAGAGAGAGATTGGAGAGAAAAATATTAAATTAAACACCAAGGTTGGATTTGCAAATGCACCACACTACACACTCAACTAATCAAATATCCAATCAAAAACTTGCACCACATTAATTTTGACTTGCAAAGAAAGGCTTAATTGCTTCAATAAAAACATCACACAGTTGGTATTGCCACCATGAATACACAGTACTTGCTACATCTGAGAATTTATATGACTCCAAAGCCACAATAGTTTTGAATATGGCTTTGTTTAATACTGAGAGTATCCATTGACAGCTAAATGGCAAGTCGTCTGGATTTACATTTGTGGGTGGAACATAATCATCCCTAAACTTGGTCATAGAAAATCATACAGCATTCCACAATTTATGGAACTACTGATGATACCGCATCCTCTATACTCTTATATAACCGTGTAACTTGTAACATTTATCAATTGTATGTCCAAGCATGTTGCAGTGAGTGCATAAAGGTCTCTCCCTTTTGTTGTTTCCTTTGTTCCAAGTAGGATTACTAGAGCTACTTCCCTTCGAATTAGCTACATTGCTATTGAATTAGGCTTTGTAGTGTAAGATCCTCCATGTCCTACACTCTTGTGAGGCTCTTCTTGAAGAACCAAGGCATAAATCTTGCTAATCAAAGGAAAAGGCTCCTGCATCAGAATTTGAGTCCTTATAGTCTCAAAATTCTCATTCTCACCCATCAAAAACCTCATAGCATAAGTCTTGTCATAAGAAGCATTTAGGGTTTTGATTGCTCCACAGGTACACTCTGGTAATGACTCCAAATTGAGCAATTGATCCCATAGCTTCTTGAATCTTGTGAGGTACTCTGTGACTGTCATCTGGTTCTGAGAGATGTTAGAAATCTCCTTTTGAAGATTGTAGATTTTGGGACCACTACCCTGTGAAAAGAGTTTTTGCAATTCAAGCCACATCTCTTTGGCAGTTTGACAGTACATTATGCTGCTAGATACATTAACGTGCATGGAGTTGATCATCCATGAAATCACCATTGTGTTGCATCTTAAGTCTTAACTGATCTTCATAGAGAGGAGATTCTAGGTCTGGCTCAACAGTTTTGCCATTAATGAAACCTATCTTCTTCTTGGCAGTGAGAGCTAAGATCATAGCCCTAGACCAAGAGTGATAATTCTTCATTCCAAGCAGTGGTTGTGTAACCAAGATGTTGCTTGGATTTTCATTTGAATTGAGAAAATATGGATTTAGAAGATTTGAAGAATTGATTTTAGTGTTTGGTTAAGAGGTACGATTGGTTTAATTGCTCGATTTAGGGGACGCCATGGATGGTGCTCAAGAACTCAATTGAGGGAGATGAATATCAGAGAGAACGAGATTATTTCTCAAGAAAATTCATTAGAAGTTAAAAGAAAGAATTTTCTTAGGAAAATATCTGATCAAAGAAAGAAAATTGAAGAGGGATTGGCTAGGAAATCAGTGAATCTGTGCTAGCCAAGGCTCTGATACCATGTAAAAAGTGAAGGCTCTCTCTAAATAAAACTCTAAGTTTTATTGAAGAAAACTGAGCAATACAACCCACACAATTGAATAAAATACAATCACCTAGCTTTTATATACAAGAGCTATCTAATAAAACTAAAGAAAAACTAATTTCCACTTTTGAAGGGAAAAGTGGTTACAAGCTTATACTACAACTACCTATGATTACAAGAATTTATATCACAACCTTATCTCCCTAAGCCACGTGGCAGCAATTCCTCATAACTGTGTATAAACAAGTCATGGTAAGGGATGGCTTCTATTGTCTCCATTAAGTAGCTCATGTCCATTACCTCATGCTCTACCCTTGGGATCGTGGTCTTGCCTTTCATTGTACTGGTATTAATTCTAGACTTATCTTCCACATCACTAGCATTAGTCCTAGCATCACCAACATTGAGATTGATCTCATCAAGTTTAACACCCCCCCTCAAGAGCAAAGCTCTTGTGGCTTGATCATCCACAATATACTCTAGATATTGAACTTGATGAGCAAAAATATTAATCAATCCCAATTTCTTAACCATTCTAACATAGTTGTCGACACCAAGTGCCTTAGTAAAAATATCTGCCAATTGATTCTTGGATGCAACATGGAAAGTCTTGATGGTACCATCTAGAACTCTGTTTCTAACAATGTGACATTCTCCTTCTATATGTTTTGATCTCTCATGGGACACTAGATTTGCAGCTATATGCAATGCTCCCTGGTTGTCATAGTAAACCAAAACTGACTTTTCATGCTTCACTTGCAAATCTCTTAGTAAGAATAAAATCCAAGTAACTTCATAGGTGGTGCTTGCCATAGATCTATATTCAGCTTCAACTGAAGATCTTGATACCACTGATTGCTTCTTTGATCTCCATGAAATTAAAGCATCTCCAAGAAAAACACAATATCCAATAAGTGATTTCCTTGTATTTGGGCATCTTGCTTGGTTAGCATCACAGTATGCTCTCAATTGTAAATATGAATCACTAGGAAAGAAAATCCCTTGTCCAGGTGTACCTTTGACATATTGCAAGATTCTTGTTGTAGCCTGCCTGTTCATGACATATGTGATATCAGGTCTACTCAGTGTCAATTACATCAATTTACCTATGAGCCTTCTATACTTGCTTGAATCTAATACAAGTTCACCATTGTCCTTTGACAGTTTCAATTGTTGTTCCATTGGAGATTTAGCAGGCTTACAACCTATCATGCCTGTTTCCTTTAAAATGTCTAAAGCAAACTTCCTTTGGTTTAAGCTTACTCCCTTCTTGCTTCTAGCAATTTCAAGTGCTAAGAAGAACTTAAGTGATCCAAGATCCTTAATTCCAAATTTAGCATCCAGAACTGACTTCAAAGTTGCTACACAAATGGGATCATTTCCTGTGATGACCATGTCATCCACATAGACCAATAAAGCTGTGAACAAAGAGCCTTTAGCTTGAACAAAAAGAGAGTTATCAACAGTAGATTGAACAAATCCAAGTTGCTGAATAATGTATGATAGTTTTGTATACCATTGTCTTGAAGCTTGTTTGAAACCATAAAGGGATTTAAGCAGCTTGCAGACAACAGGAGGAGCAGATGAATTTGAAGAAGGAGAGGCAATTGAATTCCTCCCTTATTGTGAAAACCAGGAGGCAATGACATGTACACTTCTTAATCTAAATCCCCATGTAGAAAAGCATTGTTTATGTCCAATTGGTGAAGGGGCCAACCCCAACTGCTAAAGCAATAAGGACTCTAACAATGACTATCTTAGTAATAGGAGAGAAGGTCTTAAGAAAATCAATGCCTTCCCTTTATGTGTACCCCTTAGCCACAAGTCTGGCCTTGTATCTCTCCACTATTCCATTAGGATTCAACTTAGTCCTATACACCCACTTACACCCGATAGGGATTTTACCAGGAGGGAAGGTGGTAAACTCCCAAGTCTGAGTCTGTTCAAGGGCCTAAATTTCTTTATCCATTGCTGCTCTCGAAAGAGGATCTTTAACAGCTTGGAAGAAGAATTGTGGCTCTTGAGGTGATGTGCTAACTGCCAACAGATATGATTAATAATAAGGCTCTAAATGGAAGTAAGTGAGCCCATCAGCCACATCATAAGATGCACCAGAAACATGAGTAGTAGCACAAGCATAATCCTGTAAGTAGACTGGTTTAGTGGATTACCTAGACGATCTTCTGATAGGTGTTGATGGTGGTTCATGAGCTGATGTAGAAGCAGGTACTGATGTGACAGAAGTAGGAACTAAAGAATCAGTAGAATCAAAAGCTACAAGAGAGGAATCAGAATGGAAAGAAGAAACCTGAACTAGAATAGGATCAGGAACAGGATCTGAATAAGCAATAGACTCATCTTGGATAGTAATAGGAGTGACAAAAAAATCATTACTTGAGCTGGAAGATGCAAGACCATCAACTTTAGTAATTGAAGTAAAAGGGTCTGAAATTGAGGCTTTACCATCAATAAAAGGAAATATGTTTTCATGAAAAACCATATCTCTAGATATGAAAACTGCATTTGTGGACAAGTCTAAAACTTTGTAACTTTTTATGCCAAAAGGATAGCCTAGAAAGACACACCTCCTTGTTCTTTCCGTAAATTTGGACCTGTTATGTGCAAGTGTAGAAGCATAACTGATAGGCCAAAAACGAATTGACCCCTTATGATGAATTAACCAATTAATTTAGCCAAGTGAATTAACAAATTAATTCACATGCAAACATGTGGTAACACAAACAAATCACCAATAAACTAAGTATGCAGCAGAAAATAAATTTGACACGGTGATTTGTTTACAAATGGGAAAAACCTATACAACAAAAACCCCACCAAGTGATTTTCAGGTCACCACTCCCGAAATTCCACTATTATCATAACAAACGGTTACAAATAAAGGAATCCTAGTACCTTATACCAACCTATAGTTGAACCCTTACCCCAATACCCAATTAGACTTGTTCTGTAGTGACAATTTCTCTTTTTAATGCACGGCTCCTAAGTATGTGACTAACCAATTGTGCAGATCCCAGTTGCGACTTCAATCACCAGCTAGAGAAGGTTGTTGGCTGCAAAGTTCTTTATTTCATCCCAATGATGAAGATCAAGAAGATGCTTGGTCACAAAACCTTACGGTGCACATACATAGCAACTTCTTCAAGAACGATGAACTAGGGCAAATTCTATCTCCGGTCACAATTTGCTTGAACAAACTTTGCTCAACACTTGTGCAACTTGTGAACTCTTTGACGGCCCTTAAAATAATCCTTTTATATGTCTAGGGTTGTGAGAAAAGAAGACCCAAAGACACATTCACGGATCCCAAGAAAACAAAACAGAAAATCTGTTTTTCTTAAATCTCGATAGATAAGAGCTGTCGAGTAGCTGTTGAGAAGGTGTTGAGCACACGGGCTGAAACAGCTTTCTTAAGCTCGATAGATGTAGTTGTCGAGCCAACTATCGAACTTTAATGAATTTGCACTATTCAGCTTGTTTCTTGGACAGACTTGATGACTTCAACACTTGATCTTGAAACACAGTTTCCTGAAGTATTAAAAACACCTAGATCTACCTAATTACAAGTAAAGTGCATTTTGTCAAAGGATTAGCCAATTACATAAATATGTCCTAACAAGTGAATCACATATGTCCTAACAATAACAAAGGTAGCCAAAGACCCTTAAATGAGCATAGGAAGGAGGATTGCCATAAAGGACCTCATAAGGGGTTTTGTGAGATAGAGGTGTACTAGGAATCCTATTAATCAGATATGCAGTAGTTAAAACACAATGCCCCCAAAGATGTAAAGGCAAATGAGAATGGAACATAAGTGACCTTGCTATATTCAAGATATGTTAATGTTTCCTCTCTACAATTGCATTTTGCTGAGAAGTTTCAACACAGCTCAAATGATGCAAAATGCCCCTTTTAGCAAAGAACTCACTCATGATGAATTCAGTTCCATTATTAGTTCTAATGAACTTTACTTTCCTAGAAAATTGAGTTTCAACCATAGTGCAAAATTTCTCTAATATGGACTAAGTTTGTGATTTGTGCTTCAACAAGTAAACCCATGTACATCTAGAGCAATCATCCACTATAGTGAGGAAATATTTGTAAGAATCAATGGTAGATATAGAAAATGGACCCCACAAATCACAATGAATCAAACTAAAACAATTCTCAGAAATATGTAAACTTTCATTAAAAGGCAATCTTTTCTGTTTGGCAAAAGGACAAACAGCACAAAAGAAATCTTCATTTGAATCATAAATCTATACATTATTTTACTTGAGTAAATTCAACTTGGATTTGGAAGGATGCCCTAACCTCAAGTGCCATATATGTGGCCGAGTTTTATTAACAGAAAAAGCAGTTGAAACAAAAGAAGAGACAAAATTGCTATCTTCCAGCAGGTAGAGGCCATTGCACCCTTTACCTAGACCAAGTGTGCTCCAATGAGCAAGGTCTTGGATGAAACACAAGTTACCAAAGAAAATAAGGCAACATAGGATAGATTCTGGGTAAAAATATCCCATATACTTGGTCCTCTACCTCCTTTTCTTGCTTCACCTTCATACTGGAATTTAAACACACATTAGCACATATGTATCATGCTTGACATCCCAGCCCCAGGACACATGAAGACATGCTTTTTTAAAATACAAACATATAGGAACCTAGGACTAACCTTGTTAGATGATGATGTTGTCCCGAAAGTACTGTGCCGGGCTCGGGACCAAACTCAAGTGGAGTCCAAGAAGCTAACAAGGTTAGTAGCAGGCTCCAAAGAAGGGTTTGACAATGAATTACAAGAAGGTTCTTAATTTCCTTTTTCAGGGTTTGACCTTGTTTCTATGGTATGTAAAACTGGTCCTATGTACTAACATACACCCCCAAACAAAAATTAACCCTGAAAAATCAATAGAAATCTCAACTTAATGGGGAAATTAAACTTTACATACTACCCTAAACTATATCTCATATTACATTTTATATCCTAAACTTTTCAAATACACGTTTTGCACCCTAAACTATGACTCTTGTTACACTTTAAACCCCAAAATAATTAACTTTGTTGTTAACTTGGATGAAAATTCAAAGTTTATGATGCAAAGTGTGTAATCATGAGTATAGTTTTGGTGGTAAAGTACAATTTCTCTTTTGTTTTTAAGGGATCAAGAATGGGCAATTAGGTCTTTTCACTTAATGTTATATTCTTCCGTCCAAGTTAACAGCAAAGTTGATGTTAATGTGCAAAGTGTAACAATGATCATAGTTTAGGATACAAAATGTGTATTTGGAAAGTTTAGAGTGCAAAGTGTAATCAGAGGTATTGTTTAAGGTGGCGAAGTGTAATTTTCCCCAACTTGATAAAAGCCTAATAAAAATAATTATGGATTGGAGAGTAAATTTCCTTGCCCTAATTTTTGAGATTTTCTTAGCTGCCAAATGCAACAATAGAAAAACAGAAAATTTGTTGAATTACA
Organism: Quercus lobata; assembly: GCF_001633185.2. NCBI lineage: Eukaryota > Viridiplantae > Streptophyta > Magnoliopsida > Fagales > Fagaceae > Quercus > Quercus lobata. The sequence continues at coordinate 6,440,368 of NC_044904.1, read as the reverse complement.
TCTTCCATTGCCAGTTTAGGGTTTTCTTGTTCTCTCCCTAAAAGTATGATAATAAAAGATAAAGATATAAATATATATAAATATATATATTTATTGGTGATGTGAAAATTTGTGGGACTTTTGAAGTTGAATTGGCAAGCTCTCATAAGGTTAGCAAAAAGTCAAACTTTTCAATTTTACTAGTTTGTTTGTATTGATAAAAGAAGTTATGTTTAGTATCCATTATTTTTTTAAACTCTTTTTATAAAATAATTTTTTTTTTTTTTTTAAAGAAAAATGAGACACAAATGCTTTTTTTTTTGGAAGAGGTGAAGCATGTTAGAGATGCTTATTAATTAACATGTCACAAATCCCAAAAAATATCATTTAAATAAAGTCCTATTAATGAGTGTCTGAAGACAACAGTTAACATTCAATTTTTAATTATAATCGATCGGATTTTTTGGTACAGTTACATATTTATTAGCTAAAGATTTTTTTTTTGGCAATGGGATCCATTAAATTCCTTCTTAACATATGCACAAATGAACCATTAACAAAAGCAATTTAAATATTCACATAATATGTTTTTTAAATGACACTAATTATATTCTTGAGACATTATTTTATAAGGTTTATATAGTAAAATTTATAATAGTTCTAGCATTTTCTTTTCTTGGAATTCAAAATAGTTGGAGTGTTTTCTATGTAGTATATATAAAATTATATATTATTTAACAATCATTTCTGCATTGGAGTCTTGAGCTCTATACCGATTACATAATTTGAAGAGCGTACAAATGGAAAAGAAAATATATTCAGTATATTGTTTGAAGACAACCCAATGCTAATAGATAGTTCATAATTTCAGCATAGTCTGTGTCTACTTCTTGAGGAACTTCTTGTACCAACGGGCTGAATGTTTAGGGTATCTTTTATTCCCATTTTTATAGTCTACAAAGTTTAGTCCGAATCGAATAGTGTAACCTGAGGACCACTCAAAATTATCCAACAATGACCATGCAAAGTATCCCTTAACATTAGCGCCTTCCCTATATATACCAAAGAAAGAAGTGAAATCCAGTTAGAATTCTATAATTTTGTGTGTGTGTGTGAGAGAGAGAGAGAGAGAGAGAGAGAGAGAGAGAGAGAGAGAGAGAGAGCACTTACTTGATAGCCCTAAGAAGATACCAAAGATGGTCACGGTGATACTCAAGTCTTTGTTGGTCAGCAAGGGATTCCTTACGTGACAAAGTAGCATTATTGAACTCACCCACTCCTACAAATATAGTTGGGAGAATTTAGCTTCAAATGGAAATCTCATAACTAGCAATAACATTCCAATTTTTCATGAGCTTGCGGGATAATAAAAGAAAAAAAATGAGTTACAAGAAATTACCATTTTCGGTGATATAAATAAGTGGATTGTGGTACTTCCTCTTAATATACAGCAAAATCTCCTGAATTCCTTTAGGATAAATATAGAGCCAACTTGAAGCAGTCTGCGATTTTTAAGGGATACTAACATAAGGCAACATGATGTGATTATCTTTAATTGCAAGATAGAATATATATATATATATATATATATATATATTTTATATTTATATAATCGTATTATTGATATGACATCAATCATATTCATTACCTCGTCACTTTATAATTTTTGTTCCCGTAAAATTGATAATAGCTTTACTATTTTCTTTATGAACTTTCTAGAATGCTAGGCCATTGAGTACTTTCAATATACTAAAAAAAAGAAAAAGTTGTTTATTTTTCCTCTAACTACTAGAACAAAAATGTTGAAATGTATTTAGCTAGCTAGTACATACCGCTGGACCAAGGAGGATCCCATTCCGTGAAGCTGCAAAGTGCAAATACAAGAAAAAGAATGACCCAGTTAGTATTACCATATTAGATAAATAAGAAACTCATAAGCATGGCTACAAGTGTTGAATTTGTACTTACCAGTAAGATTAGCGGCAGCATCTGTCGCGTAACTTGCTCTATCACCGGTAGGTTGAGTGGCATAAGTTGCATAATAAGCAGTATAGTAATTTAATCCTATAAAATCAAACGACCCTTTTACTAGCTTGGATTGCTCTTTGGTGAACTTGGGTAATCGGTCTTTAACGAGAGATCGCATGCTATGTGGATAGTCACCATTTGTCAATGGGTCCATGCACCTGCAAAAGCAATAGAAAATTTAAAATTTATGCATATTGTTAATCTATTAAATTTGTACATACATAAGTTGAAAAAATTCTAAAGAAAGCCAACCAAAAGGTGGTGTGATATTTAGTTTGAAAGCGACGATTTCATCTTAACGAAAAAGAAAATTAGAAGAAATAGTGTGATTTTGGATGCATGCATTTTGGTGATTGCTTATTTGCTAAAATTATAATAAAAAGGAAGAAAAAAAATTGGTCATAGTATAGTCCATCAAATTCAGCTCAAAAACCTTAAAAGGTTTTTTTTTTTTTTTTTTGCCAAATGCACAACTGAGTTAAACAACAACAAAAAGGGAAAGAAGAAAAGAAAAGAAAATTTAGGTCATTTAAACAAGCTAGGGAAGTTTCTCAAAGCAGACTTCTTGATTTTTTCCCAATAAATTTTTAATTGGAAAAAGTTTGTCCAAATGGAAATAGTATTTTATATCAAATGATACCACCACGTCATCCATATTAAAATCTAATAAACGATAGATATGTGTGCAAAAAATAACTACCCACTAACAGGTCTTTCATTTATTAGTGGATAATTATTTTTTGCAAACATGTCTCTCACTTATTAAATTTTGATACTGCTGACGTGATATCATTTGATTATAAATAGCTCTTTATAAAAATGAGTTAGCCCTCTAAAGTCCAAAGAGTGATTTTTTTTTTATAATTGTTTCAATATCAAATTAGATAACTTTTGTATGTTTATTAGAATATAAAAATATATTAAGTTCTTTTTAGGATTGTTTAGTAGACGTATGATAACTTATATATTCACTATACTTATGAATAATGATTTTTTTTTGTGAAAAACTTATTTTAGTATTTAAAAAAATTCAAGACTTTATCTTAAAAAAAAAAAAAAAAAAACCATATATATAAGTGCTACCTACCCCCAAGCAAAATTTCCGGATCTTGCCCGACTTCAATATATAATTAATCATTGGGAGATCTACTTTTGATTTTGCCTTCAATAGGGTTGAGAAATTTAGTGATATGGGTATAATTAACAAATTGTACCCATTAATTACATCCTTCAAACGGAAAGGATTAAATTATAAAATGTAAAATAAAAACCATCAAGCAGAACTTACCATCCAAACATAGAATCAAGGTAACGTAGCGCAGCCCCGCGGTCACTCTCTGTATCAGACAGTGGCATTATCCAGTGACTCGGTAACGTTATCCCTATTGCACCTTTCTGTGCTGCCTGCATGGTGAACATCTTTTTTACAATCAAAGCTTATTCAAGGGATTTCTTATATTTATCTAAGTTAAAATTCATTATCATTGTTCAAATTAGTTTTAGAAATTGCTATTTATGTGGAACTGTATCATTTGAAAACCAACCATGTATATTTAGGGTAGGGTTTTTTTTTTTTTTTTTTTTAAAATTATAAATTTAATATGTTAAAATTTTGAAAGTCGAACCTGATATTTTTTCTTATACACTTCAACAGCGGCTGCATGAGCGAGCAGTTGGTTGTGTGTCACCAAATATGGCTCTGTTCCTGAATTCCCGCCAGTGCAATTTAGATTTAGCCAGGCAGAGCATCGACCTGGTGCTAATGATCCTCCTGCATAACCATTATTGCTAAAAGTCCATGGCTCATTTAGTGTGATCCAATGCTTTACCCGATCACCAAATTCCTTGAAGAGAAGTTCCGAGTAGTCCCGGAAATCATTACTGAATAGTAGATGCACATGTTAGAATAATCGCTAAATAAACTCACTTTTTCTTGATAGTTTAACCTTTTGGGACAAATGGTGACTTACTAATTTTATAATGGTATTGAGTTTGAGCTTGTCTTTCCACTCAATGTCCCATTTTTTAAAAAAAAATTAAAAATTTCACCTATTAGGCTCAAGGAAGTCAATACCATACCGGAAGCTGTACCAGTTTGGCCAGCAGTACGATATCTTTCGGGTATTGGTCAATACCGGTGTACCGTTTAGGGATTACCGCTAATATAGATATATATATATATATATATAATTTTAAAATGATAAATTTATGTCACTCATCTAATCAATAACAACAATAATAATATATACTTTAGAGAAACCAACAACGTAAATATATTTTAGTGTGTACCATTGTAGTTATATAATATATATAGATATATATATATATTTATATCCCTCTACGTGACTGTGGGTGCATGGGTTACTATTGGGGTGGCAAGTTAAAAACAAGTCCCATCAATTTACTTAACATTAATAATAATAATAATAATAATAATAATAATAATAATGTATATATACATCAGTACATGTGCCTAATATATTGGTGATGAAAGAAAAAGAAAGTACAGGGGCAAACAAAAAGTTAAGAGCATGGGCCACGTGGTTGGTGGAAATGAATTCATACTAAAGACAAGTTTGAAAAATATTCAACACTTTTAAGTGTTTCATAGTTCCACCTAACCATCTAGCATCATTGACTAAATATTAGATAAGAAATTTTGAAAGACACAAAGTTGAAAGCACACAGTTGTAGTGCATTAGCAGTGAAGAAACCAAAGATGTAGGAAAAAAGAAGAAGAAGAAGAAGAAGGAGAAGAAGGAGAATAAAGAAGTTGCAGTGGCAGCTACAATGGAGAGGAATGGGATCTCAATCATTAGGCACCAAGTCAGTGAGTCACAGACCCATTTTTCTCATCTTCTTCTTCCTTTTATTTTTCTTTTTTCTTCTTGTTTGTACCGGTTCGAAACATCTTTACTGGTCGAAACAACCGGATTTCGCCGGTATGGCAGTTATTTTTTCTGGTACGAAACAAGGGCTGTACCTGTACCGGTGCACTGGCCGGTACGTTATATACTGACCGTACCAGTTGGTACGGTACAGAATTGACTTCCTTGATTAGGCTCCATCATTGAGTTGGGCCCCACTTATTAAGGGGATTTGAAATCCATATATATAATTGTTAAAACAATGGTCAAATTTAATAATTTTAGGTTTTGACACAAATAGTAGGTTATCACTTAATATAAATGTCCTCACTTTTTCTTTTTTCTTTTTAACTATAAATGGTAGTTGTTTAAAATCATTATTATATAAGATACAGTCAATATATACATAAAACATCTATAATCGGATGGAGAATATGCATAGATTATTTGGTAAATTCTTCTTTTTTTGGGTAAATTTTTGGTGAATCATTCACTTACACAATGTGTGGACTTAGGAAACCACCATACTCATCTTCTAACGCTTGGGGAAGATCCCAATGGAAGATTGTTACAAAAGGTTGTAGACCTACATTCAGTAATAGAAAAATAAAGTGTAAATTATAAATGTAAAATAAGTTCTTGATATTTTGGAATTTTAATATTGAATCCTAACCTTTTTGTAGAAGCCTATTGATGAGCTTGTTGTAGTAATTGATTCCTTCCCTATTCACACCGCCCCTTAGTTTTCCTTCTGAAATAATTAGATTAAAAAATGAGATTGTTAAAAACATAATATGGTCACAAAACAATAACCATTCCATTCCACCTAAGAAGTGTACTTGATGGTACTCATTTTTATGTCCTTTTCATTGGATGGATCTAAACTTTTATGGGATTATGAAAAAGATTATCTTACTTGGTAGTACTCGACTCCATGAGATTGAGAATCTGTATGCATCTAAATGCATCTTTTGCATAATTTGAACATCTTTCTGCAAAGTATAATCACAAAACATATATAAATTGTTGGAAAAATCTGAAATGAAGAGATATATTGTGAATATCTTATATTTGGGCCTTGAAAATGTAGAAAAGTCGTTAACGGCTAATTACGAATTTCACTACCTTGTTTGCTTTTTAGAAAATTTTTAGAATTCAACCTTTTTGTTCTCTTTTCTTCAAAGAATTCAAATTTGGATTGATAGAAAAAAAACCGTAGTATGAAACAAAATGGTCAAAGAGATGAAGGAGAAAAAAAATATGTGGTAAATTAAGGCTTTAGTGTTTGAGTACGGTACAAGGACAATTAGTTATTTTTTCTAAAAAATTATTTTGATTAAAAATAATAAAAGGTCCACTATCAATTGAAATTCAGTGAAATTAAAAAGAAAAAGTTTTGGATAACATTCAAAATGCCGTGAGCTAAAATTGTGGGATAAGATAAAAGTCGGTATAAACAAATGTGATGTTAACTTGGTTAAAAAAAGTGGGGTGAATGAATCCGTCAATTTTGTATTACTGTGTAACGCTTTTCCCTTTTCTGGTTATCAAAGCAGTTTTCTTGGACAACTTTTTGCTTCATTTTTTTCTTTTCTTTTTTTCATACTTCAGAATATATATATGCGTGTGCATGTGTGTATATCCGCGTGCATAAGCACTTGAACCCTCGGTTATCAAACTATGTAATTGTACCACAAAACTCTTGGTAATTAATTACCAATTAATGTGAGTGGTTTTCTTTCCAGTTTTAATTATGAACACGAAAAAACATATATACCTTGTAGCGATGATATTGATTGTTAGCTACATCTCCAGTGCTTCTATCCGTTATCCTTTCTGCAATTTCATTGTAAGTTAATAATGTATTTAGAGAATACCAAAGGATTCTATTTTTTCTTTTACTATTTAAGAGCCATAAGAGAAATGGAACTAGTACTTAAGCCTCTCGAGTCACAACCATAACATATACAACTTATTTCTAGTTTGGAGTTCAGTTATGGAAGAAAGGAAGGAAGAAAGGAGAAAATGAAGAAAAATAAATACAAAAAGATAGGAATGTGACATTTTACGTTCTTCTTCTAATTCTTTCTTTTTTCTTTTTAAAAAATCAATTGGGGACAAGTATCCTCAAACTCTGTCATAGATCTTGTTAAGTCATCAATATTTAAATAAATATTATTTTTATATTTATTTAAAAGTTTTAACTTATTAATAGTGGAGCAAAATCTATACGACTTATTGTTAAAAAATTTTAGAATCTTTTAATGAAATTACCCTAATAATTTTAAAGAATCTCAATAATGATCCATTTCCCATGTCAGTTTTTTGAATTTACCATTCCACACTAAGACAATGAATCCCCTAATATTCAAATTAGGCCATATATGGGAGAGTTGTTATTATTTTACCAACAACAATGTCCAATTTCATGCGTTTACTAATTAGTCTATACTAAAATGCCACATTTAATTACTTCATGCATGACTGCATGTGTCTTGGCTTACTAATGTATCAGCCAAAAAAAAAATCTAAAGTGAAAGAAAGAGTACTAATTAGTCTATATAATAAAATGTCACATTTACTTCATGCATGACTGCATAAGTCTTGGCTTATAAGTAGGTTTCAGTTAACTCAACTGGTAAAGTCTTTAATGATTGAATAAGAGATCTGAGGTTCAATTCTTGCCTATATTAAAAACCAATTGGTGTCTTTATCTAATAATAAAAAGTTATCATCAAGAGAGGACACCATAAATTAAAACTCTCCAAAAAAAAAAAAAAAAGTCTTGGCTTACTAATGTATCAACCAAGAAAATAAATAAAAGTGAAAGAAATAGAATCTTGGCTTACTAAATTAGACTATCGGTGTTTGGCTCTGAATTTTCACACACTTATAAATACTATTAATAACAACAAATTGAATCATTGGCTTACGCATAAACAACCATAAACACAAATATCAAATGACATTTAAAAGTAATGGTAATTTGATAGTTGGAGAATAGGAAATTTGAATTGTGAATAGGAAAAGGTTTGATTTCAAACATGTTTAGTCTAAGGATCTAACCACTAATAGAAAGATGACATGTGTCCAGTCATGTACAACGTGCATGACTCACTTAGTTGGTTGAGCTAAGTTAGTCATATTCATTGCACATAATTAGGACAAATGTCATCTTCTTATTGGCGATTGAAGCCTAACGCTCCAAACATGTTTGGACCAAAACTTTGTACTTCTAAATATCTCTTTTGGAAATACCGGCGAATTTCAACCAATGGATCAAGCTACAAAGGTTTGGACTAAATACAAAATATTAAGATCCTCCCAAATAGAAATGAATTATTTCATGGTTAAAATTAAATATTACACCAAAATTTTCATAATCTAGAAGATGGTTAAAATTAAATACAAAATTTTCATGAGCTTTACAATACTAATTTGGCCCACAGGTTTTGACAATCTACAAAAGCTCTGGCAAGCAAGAGCGAATACTCTAGCCTCCCAGAGCTAGTTCCGCAGAAAAAGTGAAATCCAGTGTAAAACAGGAAGAAGTAAAAAGATTTTTATAATGCCACTACCTGTACAGAGAATTGAGCAGCTATTTTACTTGGTCCTAATACCATATGCTTTGATTTAAGTTGAAATAAAAAGAAAAATTATTTTCATTTGAAATGGATCAATGTTGATAATATGATGAGTAATGAGTCTAATTCAAATTCAAATACAGATAAAAATAGGCTACCAAATATCACTTCATTAATTCTCTCTAAACCATCCGTTACAAATCAATGATTTAACTGTTGTACATTCTGTGGAGAGGACTTGAAATAATTTTTCCGAAATTAAATTTCATCTAAATATTGCACAATATTTCATTGGTAATTCATACTTTCGAGTTTCATATTGTTGGGGAGAGAAAGAAAAAGAGACCTGGATGTTCATGAGTGTAGGTGTCCCATATACTTGGTCCTCTACCATCTTCTTTTGCTGCACCTTCATACTGCAAATTTGAAAGAACGCACATGTGCACATAATAATATTGATCATATGCTTCACATCCCAAGACATTTGAAAAATAAAAATTATAATACAAATTAACATAGAGAAAATTGAGACTTAGTTACCTGATAAGACGCTGACGCTGTCCCAAAAATAAAACCTCTGGGAAAACTGGTCCGGTTGAATGAAGTGTCATGACTTGATGAAACAGCAATGACATTAATCAATAAGGCAAGAAGAACTAGGAGGCCTAAGTCTGGATATCCTCGAAATGCCATAATTGATTTTGGCATTTCGTGTAGCACTAGGTATAATCTGCCGGTTTTTATAGAGGAGCATTACGTAATCTAATTTATTTAGAAAAGAAAAAGATAGAGACGAAAGGAAAAAAAATTGGAAAAGGACATGCTAATGTAAGTGATCATAGCTGTCTTTCAACTGATTGTTTGACATTTTAAGTACCATGTAAATTTATAGATACCCTCTAAATTACAAACTTAGACCATCCACATCAACTCGAGAAAATATTAATCTATTTTAGCATAAAAATTTATTTTTTTTCTATTTTATTTTTAATCATGTTTTCAAAACACTCATATTAATTTTAATTTTTTAATTGTCTATCTCTTCATACTCTATTAAGATAAAAATAGGATTATATTAGAAGGTATAATCTGTCATCCACTTATCTTTTGTCTTCACTTAACAAAAAAAGAAAAACAAAACAGAAAAACTTATTAAGACTTATTTAAGTAAGCCTAGTTTTAGTATATATTTTTTGGCCTCCAGGGCATTCAAGTACATGATTGCCAAAATAAGTCGGAATGCCTTCTCATGCCTATTTTATTCTCATGCATTCAGCATACGTGAGTACCTCACACCTTCCCACGACATAATTTGACCCCAAACTTATCTTTGGTGGACATAGATCATTTTTCTTATCCATTGAGTCAATCAAATAAAAAAGAGTTTTTATTTTTTTGTTTTTTTTCCGTTAAAAATAAAATAAAATAAGTTATGACACCTTCACTCTTCAAAACCCATGATTTTTAATAAAAAATCTCAAACACGTCTTCTTCTTTTTTTCCCCCTCTAAAAACCCTTCTAGAGGGGTGTTGTCTTGTGGTGGGTGTCCACAATTAGCTTGTGAATTTGTTATGTAGCTTGCGTTTTCAGCTTTGGAGTGATCTGAATAAGCTACATAATTAGCAGTATTGAAGGTTTAGACCTAGAAAATCAAATAACCTATTTACTAGTTTGGATTGCTTTTTTGTGAACTTGGATAATCGGCCACCAATGAGAGATAAAAAATAAAAATCTTTTGTTTAAAACTCATAAAATAATATCTTATTTAACAAGCATTTTTGCATTAGATTCTTGCGCTCCCTACAAGTTACATAATTTAAAGAGCGCAAAAATGGAAAATAAATTATCTTCAATTCATTGTTTGGAGACTATCCATTGCTAATAGATAGTTCATAATTTGAGCATAATTCGTCTACTTCTTGAGGAAATTCTTGAACCAACAGGCAGAATATTTGGGGTATTTTTTATTCTCATTTTTGTAGTCTACAAAGTTGATTCCGAATCTAATAGTGTAACCAAAGGACCACTCAAAATTGTCCAACAATGACCATGCAAAGTGATGATGTTCAGAAATCGTCAGTGAGTTGTAGGCTCCAAGTCACTTTAATGGGTATCTGTGAATAAGAACAAAGGGACCAAACAGAAGACACCGGTGTGGTACCGGCCAAAAACCCTCCGAAGGTCAAGTGAGTGAATGAGAAGTCTCTATGAACTCTATAGTGAGAGAGCTAGAGAGTTTTTGTATATCTGAGAAAAGTGGAGGTCTAGTGTTTATATAGTAGCTAGTGGGAACCAAGATCCCTTGAAAGTGGAGATTTTTCCTTATGGAGAAGATCTAGTACTAAGGTTTCCAAGATTTTTGGGTGTCTTTCCATATGAGGGAGATATGAATCTATAGCAGGTCCATCTTGCATGATTAGCAAGATGTTTCCTTGTGTGAATTTCTATGAGGGTCAAGGCCATGCCAAACCCGTCAGCTCTCGATTCTCCTCATCGGCCTTCCGTTTGCCCTTCAAACAGTCCGCCTCATCAGGATTCAGTGTGGCCTCGTCGCTTTTTATGTTGACGCTCTAGTCCGTCTATCTACTCTTGAGGGACCGACGGACTTGTAGGCATCGTCGATCACTCTTGTATGATGTGTTTGGTCCTTAGTAAAAACATCCCTATCAGCTGCCTCCTGCTCCATGGCTTCGTCGGTTTCAGCTGATAGGCTATGGAGTATTGTGAGTATTTTATGGTCAATAATTACAATTTTATGAAGAGAAAGTCATTAAATGGCGCCAGCAGCTCTAGGTTTTAAATGTTAGGTGACACATGGCGCTTACTGGTTAGCCTCATTTCTAATCATGAGCGTCGTTTCGTGTACCGCATCTCTTCTCTTTATATATAGTTCCTCCCTCTCTACTCATTTCTTTTACTTCACTTTATTCTTCATCTCTTGAGAGCTTTGAGATCATAATATACATGCCAACCCGTCGCCTTTGCCTCTATCAGTCTCGTGAGCCCCGTCACTTTTACAAAGCCATCTATTTATCCTGTAAGTCTTCTTCTCTCCCTTTCTGTTTTCATTTTATTTATATCTTTTCCACCTAGTCGTCACCTCTATAGAAACCCATCAAATAGTTTCTTAGAATACCTTCATCACTTGTAGGTGAATAGATGTCAGGTGATAAAGAAGCAATGAGTGAACAATCTTCGTTAGTCCGTGAGGGTGCAAGCTCCTATAAACTCTACCCGTCAGGCCATGAGTCTGAGGAATATTTAACCTCATCCCTAGAAAGGGAACCATCTACTCACTCCCCTGCTGAGGAGGAAGAGGAGTATGAAGAAGACGAGGGGGAGGCTATGGGTGATGAGGATAAGGAAGGAGAGGAAGAGGGAGAAAGTGAAGGGAATGATGAAGGCAACGAGGAGTGGTTGACGAGGAAGGGGAATGTCAAGAGGTTGGTGACGGTCCTAGGCCCTTCATCCTTCCTCTTATATGGACGGTGAATGACTTCTACCCAACCATGTCACCAAACGTTTTTAACAAACTTTGCGACCGTTTCCAAATCCTAGATAGTATTCCCATTCGTTTACCAAGGAAATACGAGAGGTGTTACTCTCGGAAGACAGCAGAAGTTGGTATGTATGACACTATGTTTGGTATAGATTTAAGGTTGTCATTGATGGAGTTGCACCGTCAGCTGGCTAACTATCTTGGGTTATCCGTCAGCCAAATAGCCCCAAATGCGTGGAGGATATTCTTAGGGGTAGAGGTGATATAGAGTCAGCTGAGCGGTGGCAATCGTCGCCTTACCCTTGACGAGTTCTTTCTTCTACTGTTATAAGCCCCAACAGATTACCTCGTCAAAGGGCATTTATCATTTCTTAGCAAGGAAGACGTTGCTTAGGTTGGTGTTGAACATGCATAATTTGAATAGAAACTAAAAGAATAGATATTTTTTCGTTCAGGGAACAGATTGGGTGTGTAAACCTAAGGAGTGGGATAGCATGCCCAATGGGTTCGATAATACCTGGGGCATTGTTAGGGAGTCAAATGTGTCGTCCACCCCTTTTTCTTTTTTTACATCGTCTGCTTCTCCAAATACTTATATATATTTCTTATTGTTTCTAGCCTAGGTCCGCCCAGAGATTACTGATGAGGAGGAGAGCTTCATTAGGGCTGTCTTGGAGATCCCTTTCGAGTAGAGGAAGTGGAAGGATTTAGTTACACTTGATACTATCCACGCCTTTTGTGGTGGTCCAGTGCCGACACCAGAAGCCCGTTGGCTACAAGCCTTCTCCCACCGTCGTAAGTTCTCTTTCTTTGCTTACCTGTTGTGCATATCTACTTTTGTTTTACTCCCATCTTCTTTATTTGTTTTTTGTTCTTCAGAGATGGATGCAAGAAGGCAGAGAGTGTTGGCAAGGAAAGCTACCACTGCGAGCAAGCAGAAAGAGCAGGCGTTGGGGTCAGCTCCTAATGTGGCCCCTAAAGCCACACTTAAGAGAAAGAATAACGCCAAGGAAGACCATCCGTCAAAGACGGGGACAGGTCAACCGATTGGAGAGCAACAGTTGAAGGCTTCGTTGCCTCCTCCTCCCCTTCATCATGGAGCCGAGAAGGGTTTGATGACCAGGAAAGGACCCGTCACTCCTGGCCCCATCCAAAGGCTGATCACCCATAAGGATTACGCAATGAAAATGGTCACCTCGATCATTAAGGAGGCGGACTTGGATCCTTATAGTGAACACTCTTCAGAGGATTTGGGGGCTTCTGGCCTCTATGACCTATTAAGGGTATGTCCCCGTCACTTACATTTTATACTTCAAAATATTTCCTCTCAATTTTAACTACCATGCTTTGTTTTACGCATTGGTGCGTATGAAGGCCCTTCAGGACAAGTGTGTGGCCAGCGGTACCACAAACATCAGGAGATTGAGAACAAGGAGCGAGCACAATACTCGGAAGCCGTCTTTACCCTCAATCAGGAGTTAACGGCCAAGACTAAAGCGCTTGTGAAGGAGACCCATCGGCTTGAGGAGGTGGAGAAAGCGAAGACCAACTTGGCAACAAAGTGCTACTCTTCGTGAGCAGATAGAGAAAGCCAGAGTCGATGCTGTGGCGGAGTTCCATATTTCTCAACCCTTCTTTGATGCGTGTAGTGTCTACTATGGTGATGGGTTCGAGGATTGCTTAAAGCAGGTGAAAGCCACTTAGCCCAACCTCAAATTTTCCCAGATCGTAATAGACGACACAGTCCCATTGACGCTTGGAGAAGATGACACCGTCAGTGATGAGACCGTTGACTCTGTTCAGATGATTGAGCAAGAGGTGAAGGACACCGCCGGTGTGGCCATCGCCCAACCTGCCCTTGACAGTCCTGACATTGTTGTGGTCTCATCCGCCGAGAATCCAACTGCTGTTGAAGGTCTGTCCACTGTGAACCCAGCTGCTCTTAATACTCCTCCGTCTTGATTTTTCTTTTCCTTTTTATTTAAGTTTTTTTTCCTTTTTTTTGTAGAATTATTTGTCAAACAGTAATTAATGCTCCCTTCTTTTGGGGTTTTTATGAAAAAACATTTACTCGTTTAGGCTACATTTGCTATTTCTATCCGTTGCCCATACTTATATTTTGTCTTCATTTCAATCGTGTATGACTCTGTTGTATTGGTACCGTTGACATTTCATTCTATCCGTCTACCCCGTAGGTAGGGCTTAACGTAATTTTGGGACTAGGTACCCGTCGGTATCCTTGATCCTCTGTCCATCCCAAAGATAGGACTTAATAAAAAATTTTAAGACCAAGTACCCGTTGGTATCCTTGGTCGTCCTTGGTCATCCGTCTACCTCATAAGTAGGACTTGGTAAAATTTCTAAGACCAAGTACTCGTCGATATCCTTGGTCGCCCGTCCAATCCGTAGATAGGACTTGGTAAAATTTCTAAGACCAAGTACCCGTCGGTATCCTTGGTCATTCGTCCACCCTGTAGGTAGGACTTAGCGTGGTTTAGATGGTCCACTGAAGGGTAGAGAGTAGAACAACGTTTCTGATAATGCATCCTAGTCTTATTAATAATAAAAAGAGCTAAAAAGAAACTCAACATATTTAGAGGCTTGACATCTTTTGACATTCAACTTTTGATATAAAAATGGAAAAACAAAAAGAAAGCGATAAAGTAAGCTGCATTTAACTACTACTGGTAGTACTTCCTTAAGTACTCGATGTTCCATGGGTGACGAAGCCTCAGCCTGTTGAGGGTTTCCAAGTAGTAAGTGCCCTTCCTATGGCTTTCGGCGATCATGTAGGGTCCCTCCTAATTGGGGCCTAGCTTACCTTGTGAGAGATCTCTGATGGCCATTGTTACCTTCCTTAGGACCAAGTTCCCGATCTGAAAATGACAAGGTTTGACCTTAGTGTTGTAGTGCTTTGCCATAAAGTCCTGATAATGTACCATCATCTATTCTGCCGTTGCTCTAACTTCGTCAAGAAGATCTAACTATAGGCGCATCCCTTCTTCGTTACTTCATCATGATGGGATACTCGATGGCTGGTTAGCCTCACTTCCGCTAGGATGATGACCTTGTGTCCGTATGCAAGGCGAAAAGGTGTTTCTCTTGTAGGTGTGCGAACTTTTGTCCTATAAGCCCACATGACACCGGGTAACTCATTTGGCCATATGCCCTTTGCCCCTTCAAGCGGAGTCTTGATCATCTTGAGTAGGGATCGGTTTGTGACTTCAACTTGTCCGTTGGCCTGGGGGTGAGTAGGAGAGGAGTAATGATTCTTAATCCCCAACTGTTGGCAAAAATATCTGAATGCATCATTGTCAAATTGCTTTCCATTGTCAGAGACGATGACCCTGGGTGTTAGGACATATGTGGATCATGTTAAAAACATGTCATTTAGAATTGACGAATCCTTTGACAAAACACACTTTACTTGTAATTGATTTCTGCTACTTCCTCAAATCATGCAGAGATTATCGCAATTCATGAAGCGAGCCTCTTGGTAAGTCTCTAATCCCTCATTCTTATGCATTTCATACTTTGTAACCTAAGTTTTTGGGATTTTTGCAAAATTTGGGGTTTTTCAAAATCAAAGAGGTTTTTGTGCAATTTTTGGGATGGGTTTTGAAGATTTGATCTTAAAAACTTTATACATTGCATTTCATGTACATTATAACTATGGTTTCATGCATTTAGATGTGTGTTATATATGTTAAACTGTTTGTGTGCTGGTAGGTTTGGATTGGGCTGAGCCCATGATGATATTACTATTGCATGTCACATGCTCATGCATTTTCATACATATGTACCTTACATTCAATATATTTCTATATATTTGAACTGTTTGGGACTTTTCTGAGTGTTTCTTTCTCCCCCCTCACTCTCTAGTTGACGTTAGTACGTCCATGGCACCAAAACGTAAGTTTGCTTCGACCTGGAACCCTCTTCGTTTCGGGGCATCGTCTTCTTCTGATCCTACCCCTTCTTCTATTCAGTTTCGTGATGAGGATGCCTGAAAGGACTTCTCAGAGAACTTTTCTCGACGAGGTGTTCATTCGCAACTCAAACATTGTGCATGGAAAAGTGCCAATTCAGTTACAAAGCCTTTGACAATATTCATAGATCTAAAGTTCGTCTTGAGGGGGTTATAAATTACAATAGTTAGTCTTTTCCTTAAATTATTTGTAGTTTCATATTTAATCCCCCTACACTTAAGCAATGGCGACTCCAGAATTTTTTTTCAAGGTGTTCCTTAAGAATTTCTAATTTAAAGTCAACACAAATTCGCTTAAAAGATGAAGATGAATTTTGCACAAGAGATGAATCTTGGGTACGTGGTTTTTTTATCAAATACTTGTCCATAATTCTAGCAAAGAATAAACAATAAACTATAAATTCATTTAAAATATTAATAAAATTATTAATTATTGTTGTTTAGTTGTTTCATTAATTTGTTTGTCTTTTATAAACTATAATTTATTATATTGTTGTTTCATTAATTATAAAATTATTATTTATTTTTTAACCTAATATGGTAACATAATTTAATTTATTTGTTTTTTTATAATATATTGATTAATTAAATTATTAATTATTATTTATTAGTTGCTTCCTTCAATTAATTATTGGTTAATTAAATAATTACTTATTAGTTATATTGCTGCAGGAGCACACACCCACAAAACCATGTGCATTTACCCCGGCCCCATGCCCCCCCATCCACCCCCCCAATTCCAATGCCCCATGGCCCCTATAAACACAACACCAACACTAAAAGACAATTAATTTATCCCACCACACCAACACAGTGCAAATATTAATAAATACACCATCGGATAACTCCAAAAACAGGGCAAAACTTAATAAAAATTTATAAAGTAAACTAAGCAAAAGGCAAAACAACAAGCAAATGACCATCACAGTTCAAAGTCTTAGAGAGAGAGAGAGAGAGAGAGAGAGTCTGAGTCACACCTGTGTACAACTCCTCAAACTCCTCCTCCGACAGATCGAGGAAGGGAATGACTTCGTCTCCGTGGACCGCCGTGGGGTCCAGCACTTAGTGAGATCTGGCGATCTCCTTCTCCGTCGATTCCGTTGGTCGTCTCAAGGGAAAAAGTGAGTGACCCAAGGCCAGCCGCAACGGATCCCAGTTGTCCTTCGTCATCCATGCCAAGCGCATCGCCTCCGAAGCCGCCGTCGTGTCCAAGAAGCTCCTCTGTAGCATTGGCAAGGCGACGTGGATCGCCGGCACCACCTTCCTGATCCTGGCTGTGCCACTCATCATTGAGATGGACCACGACCAACAACTCCCCGAAATCGAGCTCCAAAATGCCAGCCTCCTCGGCACCGCTCCCACTCCCAAGTGAGTGTGACACAGAGAGAGACCCATTTGCTTCTTTCTTTTACAATCTGAGTTTTCGAAAAGTTCTAGACTTCTTTTAGAGATAGAGACAGAGAGAGAGTTTTTAATTTGGGTTTTGTTTGAGGCCTGATCTGATTTCAGTATATTAGGTTAGGATTTTTTTATTGTCTCTTGTTCTGTTACAATTTTTTTTGGGCTTGAAAGTAGAACAAATAAAATTTTTTTTATTGAGAGTGTTCCTAAATTTCTTACTGAGGGTGTTCCTAATTTTTTTTTAAAGGATAAGCAAATAAAAAAAATTTAATTAATATGTATAAATTTTTTTTTTTTTTTTTCAGTTCAGGGTGTTCCTGGGAATACCCTGAACATAACGTGGCGTCGCCACTGCACTTAAGAGGTGCGTGCTGTATTATACCCGTGGTTCCAGGCTGTAAAGTTTCTTAGGATTAGCTTTTTGTAACAGAGAAATTTTCTAAATCTTATGGATTTTGATAGGGAAAAATGAAAATCTATTTAGGAGGATATCTATAATTGTACGTACAATGTCAAACAATCAATTGAAGGACAGCTATGATCACTATAAATTAGCCTGTCCTTTTCTTTTTTTAATTTCGCCTTCTATTTTTTTCTTTTCTAAATAAATTATATATGTAGTGCTCCTCTATTAAAAAAAAAACCTAGTGCTACACAAAAAAACAGAAATCAATTATGGCTTTTCAAGGCTATCCAGTCTTGGGCCTTCTAGTTCTTCTTGGCTTATTGACTAATGTCATAGCTGATTCACCAAAATTTGACGTTTCTTCAATCAACCGGACCAGTTTTCCCAGTGATTTTATTTTTGGGACAGCATCATCGGCTTATCAGGTAATTCAGTCACAATCTCCTCTGTTAATTTGTATCATAGTTTTTTTTTCAAATGTCCTGAGATGTCAAGAATATGATCAATATTATTATGTGCACATGTCTGTTCTTTCAAATTTCCAGTATGAAGGTGCAGCACATGAAGATGGTAGAGAACCAAGCATATGGGACACTCTCACTCATGAACATCCAGGTCTGTTTCTTGTAAACTTTTAGATTTATAAAATTTATTATGAATCATTAATATTAAACTTAAAGGAATACAAAATAAGGAGATTTTGTCATTTAAAATAATGGTAGGTAATAAAATGATGTAAATGGTGGACCCAAATAACAACTAGTAATGCTTGCATCCATGGCTTTGTTATGAAATTATATAGAAAAGGTTACATACTCAATTCCCTAACTGCCTCTGCTTCCGCCTTCTTTTCTGAAGCGGCTTTCTCAATACGAAAGAAAAGGCCTAGCATAAATGCATACATACATACATAGCATTACATTAGCTGTTTATAAGGATTTACAATTACAACAAAAGTAATGTTAGGGATACTGTAACTTTTACTACACGAAGTTAACAAACTTATATATCACCAAAACAAATTTTAAAGATTCATTTATTAGGTTGTTGAAGTCCACCAATTACATATATTGTCACATCTATTTATAAATTTTATGTAAACTTTAGGGATTTACAATTATAACAAAACAACTGAACTTAAGGAACCTACAGCTGTTACAAATTAATTTATTGATTTGTAAAGGATAGTTTGGAGAGAATTAATGGAGTGATATTTGGTGGCCTATTTTTACCTGTATTTGAATTTAAAATTTAAAATTGGACTCATGGTGGTCACTCCACAAGTATAAATGCTTGTGAGGTGTGAGGGGGCAAGGGTTAAGGTTCAAGTCTCTAGGAGGGAGTTTCGCACACATATGCACTTAAATTAAGCTAGAGTAGAAATTCTACCTTGTATCAAAAAAAAAAAAAAATTGGACTCATTAATTGAAGCATTTGAATTTGAATTAGAGTCATTAATCATTTATTGTCAAAATTGATTCATTTTCAAATTTAGAAGATCATTTTTCTTACCTCAAGAACCAAAAAAAAAAAAAAAAAAATACTATGCGTGTTAATATAAGGATGGAAAATTGAGATAACTACGAGGATTTCAGAAGCATGTGGCATTAGGACCAAGCAAAATAGTTGCTCAATTCTCTGTACAAGTAGTGGCATTATAAATTATTTTTACTTCTTGTTTTACACTCTGCCTTGACTCTTGCTTGACAATGCTTCTGTATATTGTGGAAACCTGTGGGCGAAATTAGTATTGTAAAGGTCATGCAAATCATAATCTAGCTTGTGAAAATTTTTGTGTAATTTTGTGCGTCTGAAGGCTTACTATATTGAAAAATAACAAAAAGAAAACTATGTTAAATGACATACTCGGTAAGGCCAAACGATGAACATGTCAAAATTAATAAAGAAAAATACCTTCTTTCCATAGAAAAACTAGGAAAGTAAAGGTATTGAATGTTGCAACTATTGACAAGCCATTCCGTATGGATGGTTGGCCACCTTTACATATATAATATTTAATTTGAACTATGAAATAATTTATCTCAAATTGGGAGGATCTTAATGTCATGTATTTAGTTAAGACTTTTGTAGGTCAATTGATTGATATTTGTTGGCGTCCAAATGAGATATTCAAAATTCAAATCCCCTCTCCCTCAACAATCATATTATCAAATAAATTGTAGGTTCCAGTTAGTTCAATTGATAAAGTTTCTGATAATTGAATAAGAGATCTGTGATTCAATCCTTGCCTATATCAAAAATCAATTGGTGTCTTGGTCTGATGATAAAGAATTATCATCAAGAACGAGCGTCATTGTTTATAACTTTCTAAAAAAAAAACAGTTTGTTTATGATTATTTATGCATCATAAACCCGATGTTTCAATTTTGTCGTTATTAGTATTTGTTAGTGTTTGAATTCTTTTTTTGAAGAAAATACTTATGGTCTAATTTTCTGATGGGAAATTATAGTCCAAATTGTCTAATTTTTTTTTTTATTTTTTATTTTGATACATTAGTAAGCCAAGGCTCATTCACGACTCACTACTCGTAAATGTGGAATTTCAGTATAGAGTAATTAATTAGTAAACTCATGAAATTGGACACTGTTGTTGGTAATAAAAAATTCTCTCTCTCTCTCTCTCTCTCTCTCTCTCTATATATATATATATATATTGCTTGATTTGAATATAAGGGGACTCATTGTCGGTAAATTCAAAAATCTTACTGCGGAAAGGGAGCATCATTGAGATTGTTTGAAATTTTTAGGGTAATTTCATTATAAGATTCTTAAAATTTTTAACAATAAGTTACTAGATTTTTTTTTTTTTTTTTTTACATTATTAATATGTTAAATAAATAAAAAATAATATTTAAATTTTTTAAAAAATTTTAACAATAATTTGTTTATATTTTGCAACATTAATAATAAGTTAAATAAATATCAAAAGTATTAATAATGTTTATTTAAATATTAATGACCTAACATTATCTACAGATTCTGCACCATTTATTTTGTTTTAACAAGATCTAAGACGAAGATTGAGAATACCTATCCCTAATAGAAATTATAAATAAAATAAAATAAAAAAGAAAGAAAGAAGAATGACAACGTATACAGTAAACCTTCACATTCCTATCTTTTGGTATTTATTTTTCTTCATTTTCCCCCCTAGAAATATGTTGTATATGTTATAGTTCTGACTTGTGAGGCTTAAGTACTAGTTCCATTTCTCTTAGGGCTCTAATTACTAGTTCTTAAATAGTAAAAGAAAAAAAAAAAAGAATCCTATGGGCTTCTCTAAATACATTATTAACTTACAATGATATTGCAGAAAGGATAACGGATGGAAGCACTGGAGATGTAGCTAACGATCAATATCATCGTTACAAGGTATATATGTAAACTGGAAAGAAAAACACTCATATTAATTAGCTCCTAGTTATCAAAAGTCTTATAGCACAATTGTATAATTTTGTTTTTATTATAAGGAGAACAAAGTTTGGCTACAAAATTGATTGTAACCTAAGGTTACAATTTTACTCAACAAAATAAATATTATTACATATTTAGAAAATCTGACCGTTGAATTGCATATTCTTTTAGCTCTTAATACATATATCAAGTTTTGTATCAATCGGATATTATTTACTATATGATCTATAAACTTATATTTTATGCAGAATTTTAAACTTCAAAAACTTACAATTTAAATAATTTATTGATAATATAGGTATTGATTTTTAATTTTTCAATAAATTTTGCAAGTATGGAGGATATAGGAAGAATATGTAATTTAATAGTGGATTTGTCAAAACTCACATCCGATAAAAAGATATTGAGACAAGCTATAACTTAAAGCTACAAACAATTTTGTAGCTAAACATTTTTAGGGTCCAATTATATTTTCCACATGTACTTATCAAAAAAAAAAAAAAATGCCACATGCTTTTTTTCTAATTATTGAGCATATCTAACCAAATTCAAGATAATCACAATATTAGAAATCCTCATTTCAGATTTTTCCAACAATTTGCTTTGTGATTATACATTGTAGGGAGATGTTCGGATTATGAAAAAGATGGGCTTAGATGGATACAGATTCTCAATCTCATGGTCTCGAGTATTGTCAAGTAAGATTATCGTTTTCACAATCGCATAAAAGGTTAGATCCATCCAATGACAACAACATAAAATGAGTACATCAAGTACACATCTTAGGCTGGAATTAAATTGCTATTGTTTTGTGATCATATTATGTTCCTAACAATCTCATTTTTGGGACTCATTTCAGAAGGAAAACTATCTGGGGGTGTCAATAGGGAAGGAATCAAATACTACAACAAACTAATCAATAAGCTCCTAGACAGAGGTCATGAATGATTCTTATATTCCATCACATGTCACCAACTTATCATGCATGCGCTATTAATTCATTGTTGTCTGCTATGATTGAATGCAGGTATACATCCCTTTATTACCCTCTTCCATTGGGATCTTCCCCAGGCATTGGAAGATGAGTATGGTGGTTTTTTGAGTCCTCATATTGTGTAAGTGGTTAATTTACCTAAAGTTCAGCCAATTTATTCATCTGAATTCTAGTTAATATACTTTCCACAATTTTCATTGTGCTTATGATGTTTAAAATTTAAATTGTTGACCCATTTTGAAGATAAGGAATCAAAGGGGGGCCCATTTTGATTATTATTATTATTTTTAATTAACGACTTAAGCTCATTGTCTTACAGAGAATTTCTAAGTTTGATATCATTTGTTAAGAATTTATCTTTGATATATATATTTTTTTATGTTAGATCATGTTATGATACATTAACTTAATATTAATCTACAATTTTTAACTTCCACACGTTTTTAATATAGTCCCATAATGAGTCATTTGATTTCTTTTTGTTTCCAAAATAACCTTTCTGTCCAATTTGCTCCACTAAAATGAAATCTTTTTTAGAAATGAAAAATATTAAAACTAACTATGAGATTGGACACAATTAGATAGAATGGCTAAGTTATAAATGTATTAAAGATAAAGAATTGAAATGGAAAATGTGGAATTTACACAATTGAGTTGAAAATCAGCAAAAGTTAGAAATTGTAATTTAACTAGTTTATAATTTAGTTGTTATTTATATCAATAACATAATAATAATAATTATTATTATCCATTCACAAATGCATTACACTAATAGAGAAAATTTTTAGTCTACGTAAAAAGCTTTTCACTATCAATATCTTTATAGTTCAATTGGTTGTCACTTTCTAGAGACTGGAGAGTGGAGGCATTGAAGTTCAAATCTCCCTTCTCCCAACTATTAAATTAAAAAAGAAAAAGAAAAAAGAAGTCTTTTTCTATTTGGATAGACCTTTTAGATTCGTAGCTAAATCATGCTATACATGATATGCTCACAAACAATGCACAGTTAATTAGTGTAATGTCAAGTATTAAATTGCTTTGATACTTCTGCATGTATATATTTAGGGATGACTTTCAAGATTATGCTGAGCTTTGCTTTAAAGAATTTGGTGATCGTGTCAAGCATTGGATCACACTAAATGAACCATGGAGTTACGTCAATGGTGGTTATGTTACGGGGCAATCACCACCAAATCGATGTTCTAGTTGCACGGTTGGAGATTCTGGAACAGAGCCATATTTGGTGTCACATTATCAGCTTCTTGCTCATGCATCCGCTGTCAAAGTGTATAGGCAAAAGTATCAGGTTCCGTTTTGAAATTTTTTTATATTATTTTACTACATTTTTTTCCTTGAAAATTGTACCCCATTCAATAAACATGGTTGCATTCCACTTGATATAAGACAATCTAAGATACTTCATTTTAATAACTATTTGCAGCGAAGATAAAATTAGATAAATCTGCAAGTTAAACTTGTTTTTCAGTATTAGTAATTTGGTAAGCATTTCTCTTTTCCGTTAGTTTGGGATTGGATTAACTTTTTGTTGAAAGCTTATTTATTAATTTGTTAAAAGTTGACAAAAATATAATTACATTAGCTTGAGTGTGTCTTTAAAATTAAGCAAGCTTTCGCTATGTGCAGGAAGTACAGAAAGGCATTATCGGTATATCCCTAAATGCACCCTGGTTTGTGCCATTCTCTAACTCGAGGGCCGACCATGATGCTACACAAAGAGCCATTGATTTCGGTTATGGATGGTAAAACTACATGACGCTTTGTTTTGAATATATCTATTGCACTATTTGCTAGTTATTTACAAAGAATAGAAAAAACCCTTTGCTAGTTTAATATAATAGGTGCAATAAAGACATAAAATTTCATGGTTTGTTGTAGGTTTGTGGATCCCCTAACCAATGGTGACTATCCACATAGCATGCAATCTCTAGTTGGCAACCGATTACCCAAATTCACAGAAGAGCAATCCAAGCTTGTAAAAGGATCATTTGATTTTCTTGGGTTAAACTACTATACTACTAATTATGCAGCTGATGCACCCAAAGCTGAAAATGCAAGCTACGCTACAGATATGCGAACTAATGTTACTGGTATGAACTCAAACATTTGGAGCCATATGATTTTGATTTTCTTATGTAAATCATAAGTACTAAGAAGATCATGCTTTTTTATTTTGTTGTGGCAGCTGAGCGTAATGGGATTCTCATCGGTCCACAGGTGCGTATGAAATTGAACATACATAAGATTGATATAGATCTCAAGATGGTTACAAACTTACAATAGTTTGATTCAATTTTTTTTCTTTTATGCAAATTCTGAAATGGTTTAATTTTCACACAACTTAAAGATTAAAAAAAAAAACAACAACAACAACAAATTGACATCTAGAAACAATGCATAAAAAAAAATAAAAAAATCAAATTTCTATGGATCGAATGGTAAATATACTAGTTAGGAGGGCTTTACACACATATACTTAGATTAAGTTAGAGTAGAATTTCTATCTTGTAAAAAAAAAAAAAAAAAAAAAAAAAAGATTATTGAATTCTAAAATGTCAAATGTCAAATTTTATTAAAAAATTGAAAAAAAAAATAAAAGATATAAAAAGTTAAAAGCCTTGTAATTCAACTAATTGACATTTCCTGGTTCAAATCCTTTCACCCTCAACTATTAATGTATAAAAAATAAAAATAAAAAAGGATATAGAAGGAAAGATGGCTAAAAATCTTTGAATTAAATAAATAAAAATAAAAATAAAAAGAACTTTGTTATCCAATTAAGAAATTTTTTCCAAATAAAAACATTTCTATAGAGATCATAAAAATAATAAATAATTTAAAAAATTGTCTTGTAATGATTTCAGTTTGATCAGAAAAATCCATAAAAAATCTGACAACAAAGAAGTAAAATCATATTCTAAATAAGTCCAAAAATGATAAAAGTAACAAGAAATCATATTCTAAAGAATTCCAAAAATTATAGTTGTAAGGACGCGATTCGTGGCGGACCGTAACAGTGTTGGGTTCGCACGTAAAAAGGCCCTTAACAATATCATTTGTAGAGCGTGGGTTTGGAAGGCTAGGCCTTGATAGACAGGCGGCGGGTTTTCGCGGTGTTCGTACGAGTTTAAGTTTTCCTTCACCCCTGGAGTCTTTCTCCTGGAGGTGGGCTGGGAGGCTCTGGTTTTTGGCCATTTTTCCCAACTCCTCCTTTAGGTTACTTATTTTTCCTTTTATCTTTTCCTGCGTTCATTGTCCTTCGTCCACGTATAGGGTCAACCTTTCCAAGATTGATACTTGTCCCATCAGCCCATATTCAAAGTCGTTGGGGGTGGTTGTAAAAGCCAAAGAATGCGGCTCTGTCAGGTTCAGAGCATTAAATGGCAGTAACAGCAGCTTTCCTTGGATATTTTAGATCTTTCTTCCAAGTTTCAGTCCTATTCCGTCTTTACCCTTATTTCTTTTTGGGGGGACTTTGGGTCTGCCGAGGACTGAGCTGTCCTCGGCGGCATCCATAGGCTATTATATCGAGCCTGGGCCATAGCCCTCCTCGGCTTGGGCCTTCGGATTTCCCCCGGTAGATGGGCCTGGCCCATAAATCATTTGGGCCCCACAATAGCCCCTCAAAACCCGGCTGTCCAACCTCTTGGTTGGAAAGGGGGGTTTTGGTGATGCCGAACCTCTTCTCGCGGCCCAGTCAATTTGGCCTATTAATAATGCTGGCGGCTCTTCATCTGTCCAAGAAGTGCACCGGTCTATGAGACAGTTTTTGATTTCGCACTTGATGCGTTCTTATCGTTTGGGTATTCCAAAACGTGCTTTTAATGACCACTATTTACGAGACTACTTTAATTTGGCGGTTTGTTTTGATGGGGTGGAGAAACGGAACCGGCATGTTTGTGTTGGCAGATTCCTTTGGAGATCTGAACCTATTAAATGTCTCCCGCTCCACCCTCTGTATAAGAAGGAAGGGAGGAGGTTATTGTTTTTGTAAAGAATCCCTTTTCATCCTTTTGAAATACTTGGCCTCCCCTAGGGTTCATTTTACCCACTAGTTTATACACTAAATCGTGATACACTTTACCATAATAACGCGTGATGCAGGAGCCAAACCCTTCCCATAAACGCCATGTTCCAATAAAGCTTGAAATGGCTCGGTCGGGACAAGGATGGCGAAAACTCAAAATCAACCTCATCCTTCTTTCAGTCAAAATCCGAAGCAGGGACTCGTCACGTCAAACTTTTGGCGTGACCGAGTCGAGAACATCCATTATCAGTACTAACCGCTCTCCTATGAGCATACCTAGTATGGCTCCAGTGTGTTGGGAGTCAGGATCGAGGCAGGGACTAAGTGTCTCTACTTCTTCCTCTCTTCCTTCACTGGTGCTATCCTCCGTCTCCCTTTCTTAGTCTTCCCAGCACCAGTTCCATCCTGGTGCTTTCAATTCTCCCTCTTTTGCTCCTTTTTCTTTCTTTTCATCTCTTTTCTCTTCTTCTCCTCCTTCTTTACTCATGTCCTCCATCTTCTTCGTTCATCTCCTCCATCTTCTTCATTGATTTCTTCCTTACTATTTCCTTCTCCTTCATTTTTTCCCAAAGAAGGTTCTTATCGTAATATGAGCAGTATTGAGGCAGAGATTGGAGAGACTTTGAAGACGAGTTTAAAAGACGCCCGACAGTTTACTTATCTGTACTACGAATGTAATTGTTGCTTAGGCAGTTCACATTTTGTATAGGCTCGTTTGAGCCCCTCTTTGTACGTTGTAATAATTTTTTGTATTAATAAAAGTTGTTATTTCGTTTCGCATGTTTTGTCTCTATGCCTTTTCTTTTCTTTTTTTGTTTAAAATTATAAACGCTGCTCGGCACAATAATATAGCATCTAAATCAATGAAGACTAAGACCAAAATACTTGATAATAGAAAGATGTCGCTATAACTTTAATAGAAACGCTTGGCACAATAAGGCCGACCAGTGAAAAGTAGTACTTACCCCATGTTGGCCGAGGAGTAAAACGAAGGTTTGATGCCGTGTGAGGAATAACCATTTGAAGATGTATCACCCACCAAATGAACAGCCTTCTTATACGACTAAATGCTGTGGCGTTTCACCACCTTCCTCACAACTTTATTGGTCTTGACCCCCCTTTTTTTTTTTTTTTTTGGTGTTTAAGCCGTGGATGAAGTGACCTGACATTTTTATCAAGTAACCCTTCTTACGAAATTCAAACCTTCTCTTATCAAAGTATTTGGTTTCCCCATTGGCTTGGGTCCGAGGACCATACAAGGCCTTGGTTCTGTCCAAAACTTGTCATTTTTTCTTTTTTTGTACTTGGTTTCCCCACGGGCTTGAGTCCGAGGACCATGCAAGGCCTTGGTTCTGTCCAAAACTTGTAATTTTTTCTTTTTTGTACTTGGTTTCCCCACAGGCTTGAGTCCGAGGACCATGCAAGGCCCTGGTTCTGTCCAAAACTTGTAATTTTTTCTTTTTTGTACTTGGTTTCCCCACAGGCTTGAGCCCGAGGACCATGCAAGGCCCTGGTTCTATCCCTGGGCCCATATGCTGAACGGGCTTGGGCCGCGAATTTACTGGGCCCACAAATTAAGAGGTATTTCCATAGTCTTTGATCACGCGGTACTTTTTGGCACCCCAGTGTTCGAGGTGCGCCTTCTCGAGACTCCTCTAGTCTCAGGGTTGCAGACGACGTTGGAAAGCGAGTCAGAGACGTTTTGTCTGTAGCGTTCCTTGGGACGCTGCGTGAATTAAATGCCACCACCCCATCTTTTTAAATAAATAAGAGAGGAAGTTGCTTTACCTATGCACAAATACTTCAGCTTCCTCCCTTAGCGCATCATGTTTGAGGCGAGGGTTGGGGAAAAGGAACTTTCTCCGCCACAGAGGCACCATGTCCTCCTGAGGCTCAAAAGAGTGATGTACGGGCAAAGGAGGCATAAATTCAAGAGAATACTCCAGTTCGTCAGAGGGGAAAGGGTGTTTCTCCCTCTTTTAGTCAAAATCCGAAGCAGGTTCTGGTCATGCCAGATTTTTGGTATGTCAGAAGAAGGAATTTCCGCCATCAGCACCGTCTACCTTGTAGCAGGCAAATTTTTGCGGGGGCTTCCCAACTTCCGGTTCCCTGCACCTTTTCTGTAGATGGTGTTAGCCTGAGGTCAGGTTCCCTGCACCTTTTCTTCACCGGTGCAGGCCCCAAGTTGGGTTCTTTGGCTGCCTGAGTTATGGGCATGTAGAAGCGTCGAGGAATAGTTTCCTTAGACGACATCTTGGAACAGTAGCCAACCTCTCATCTGCGCCTTTTTTCTTCGGCTTTTCTTCATTCTATTGTATATTTTTTCTTTTCACTTGCATAGTTAGTTGTAATGTAAGCTTGTTTTAGCTTTTCACT
The DNA here is from genome assembly GCF_001633185.2 of Quercus lobata. Taxonomy (NCBI): domain Eukaryota; kingdom Viridiplantae; phylum Streptophyta; class Magnoliopsida; order Fagales; family Fagaceae; genus Quercus; species Quercus lobata. The sequence goes on along the minus strand of NC_044904.1, from coordinate 6,411,765 downwards.
GTACACTGTACTGTTCCTTTGTCTTAATAAAAGATAAGTTCATTTCTTTACCCATACTTTTCTTCTCTGCAACAACTATTTTGCGCATGAATATTAAATGTAAGCTTGCCCTTAATAATATTCCGGGCAGAAAAATGCCTTAACGCAAACTCCTACCAGTTTAAACTCACAAATATTATCAAGTATAACAAGGGTAAGCCTTAATAAATGAAACTCTTGGAACTAACCGGGATAACCGCTGAGTGCTGCGCGATGCATGCTAAAGCGATATCCGAGAACGATAAACTCTAAATAATTCGTCCGAGAGGGTAGCCGAGTAGCGAGGGACTTTGGTTGTACTTTTGGGTAATATGTTGAGCCGTATCGCATCAACCCCTTTGACACTGGGGATCCGAGGGTAGACCGAGGAATCCGTGCAATCAAGGTATTAACCCATCTGCTAACGCGAAGTTCTCTTCGGATGGATTTCGAGGTTTACGGGCCATAGTTTTTTCTTTAAATAGTTGGTTCCTCATCCAAGTAGTTGGTTTCCCCAAAGGCTTGAGTCCGAGGACTATGCAATGCCTTGGTTCTGTCCAAAACCTAGTTTTCCATCATCCAGGTAGTTGGTTTCCCCAGAGGCTTGAGTCCGAGGACTATGCAGTGCCTTGGTTCTGTCCAAAACCTAGTTTTCCATCATCCAGGTAGTTGGTTTCCCTATAGGCTTGAGTCTGTGGACCATACAATGCCCTGGTTTTGTCCAAAACCTAGTTTTCCATCATCCAAGTAGTTGGTTTCCCCATAGGCTTGAGTCCGTGGACCATACAATGCCTTGGTTCTGTCCAAAACCTAGTTTTCCATCATCCAGGTAGTTGGTTTCCCCATAGGCTTGACTCCGAGGACTATGCAATGTCTTGGTTCTGTCCAAAACCTAGTTTTCCATCATCCAGGTAGTTGGTTTCCCCATAGGCTTGAGTCCGTGGACCATACAATGCCTTGGTTCTGTCCAAAACCTAGTTTTTCATCATCCAGGTAGTTGGTTTCCCCAGAGGTTTGAGTCCGAGGATTATGCAATGCCTTGGTTCTGTCCAAAACCTAGTTTTCCATCATCCAGGTAGTTGGTTTCCCCAGAGGCTTGAGTCCGTGGACCATACAATGCCTTGGTTCTGTCCAAAACCTAGTTTTCCTCATTGTGTGGGATCTTGGCTTTAGGGGAGTTAGCTCCTCAACCAAGCCCCTAGAGTTTATCCATACGATTAACGCTATCAAGTGCCTAGTTTGCTCTTTACGGGAGACCTTGGCTTTAAGGGAGTTAGCTCCTCAGCCAAGCCCCTAGTCAAGAAACGTAGCCCCTAGCAGAACTTTATACTAGAACTCTATAACCAACGGTTAGAAATAACGAAGAAACTCTATCGACCCACATCCTATACCAACACACAAGCCCTCCCCACAGACGGCGCCAATTGTAAGGACGCGATTCGTGGCGGACCGTAACAGTGTCGGGTTCGCACGTAAAAAGGCCCCTAATAATATCATTTGTAGAGCGTGGGTTTGGAAGGCTAGGCCTTGATAGACAGGCGGCGGGTTTTCGCGGTGTTCGTACGAGTTTAAGTTTTCCTTCACCCCTGGAGTCTTTCTCCTAGAGGTGGGCTGGGAGGCTCTGGTTTTTGGCCATTTTTCCCAACCCCTCCTTTAGGTTACTTATTTTTCCTTTTATCTTTTCCTGCGTTCATTGTCCTTCGTCCACGTATAGGGTCAACCTTTTCAAGATTGATACTTGTCCCATCAGCCCATATTCAAAGTCGTTGGGGGTGGTTGTAAAAGCCAAAGAATGCGGCTCTGTCAGGTTCAGAGCATTAAATGGCAGTAACAGCAGCTTTCCCTAGATATTTTAGATCTTTCTTCCAAGTTTCAGTCCTATTCCGTCTTTACCCTTATTTCTTTTTGGGGGGACTTTGGGTCTGCCGAGGACTGAGCTGTCCTCGGCGGCATCCATAGGCTATTATATCGAGCCTGGGCCATAGCCCTCCTCGGCTTGGGCCTTCGGATTCCCCCCGGGTAGATGGGCCTGGCCCATAAATCATTTGGGCCCCACAATAGTTGTAGCACTTCACAAATTGTAGTATTTGTTTGTTTTTTTTTTTTTTTGGGAACCCTTGTTGGATATTCTTATATAACAAACTTCATTTCTTTAAGAAGCTGCCAGAAATTCTCTAAAGCTCTAGATTTTGATATTTACATATATTAACGTCTTTTCATTAATCCTAAAAATAGACACACAGTACGAAAAATGCAATGAAATATGAAAAGCCTTTTCTAAATCTCATCTCTTAGTTCTCGAAACCCGTTGCCTCAGACTAACCAAACCCTTGAATGCCCGGAAGAAAAAAAAAAAGTTCATTTACATGGTATAATATTTTAAGAAGATGAAAATTATTTCATTTGATGGACATAAAATACAAATTAAAGTGATTAATAAAAACAATTTCTTTGAAGGGAATTGACCACAATGTCAGGTTGATGAACAAGTAACAACATTCCGTAGTATTTGAAAAAAAAGATATCCATGAGAAAATATATGAATCCCTAATGGTTAACGAAAAGAGTTTTTTTTTTTTTTTTTTTTTGACCTGATCTGAAAATACATTAACTTGAGATAACTCTGGAGCTTTAGAGAATCTCCAACAGCTTCTCCTACCGGTTGGTGATTCCGATGAGTTCTTCAATATAACTTCTATTGCAATGGGCCGGGGTTTTAACCGATTGTTTCTTTTCTTTTTCTTTTTTTTCTTTTTTTAAATGAAATTTCAGGCGGCTTCATCATGGCTCCATGTCTATCCAAGAGGAATTCGAGACTTTCTATTATACACAAAGACAAAGTACCATAACCCACTAATTTTTATTACTGAGAATGGTAATTATCTTTTAAACTTTTCAATTAATGGTCACGTAAAGTTAAGATACCAGCCTTAGAAATATAAAATTTGAAAGGAATGGTAGCTTAATTTCCATTTGAATCTAAATATTTGCCACTATATTGTAGGCATTGATGAGTTCAATAATGCTACATTGTCACTCAAGGAAGCCCTTGTGGACAACTTTAGAATTGATTATTATTATCATCATCTTCAGTATCTTCATAGGGCTATCAAGTAAGTAGAGAAGACCTCTCTCTTTCAGATTTAATACTAATATGACTTTATTACTACTAATAACAATGTCATATTAACAATTATGAAAATTGTTATGTCTAAAGCCCAATTGATCCTTTTCTTTTTCCTTTTTTTGGTACTTAGGGATGGTGTTAACGTGAAGGGATATTTTGCATGGTCACTATTGGACAACTTTGAATGGAATTCAGGTTACACCGTTCGATTTGGCATCAACTTTGTAGATTACAAAAATGGATTGAAAAGATATCCCAAGCTTTCAGCCCGTTGGTTTAAGAGATTCCTCAAGCCATAAGATGACAAATTAATGACTATGCTCATGTTGAACTACATACTAGAGAAGACTATAAGATCATTTCTTTTCTATTTTATGTTCTTTAAATAATGTATCTATTTTCTTCTCCAAAATTTAAAAAAAAAAAAAAGAGTATGTATTCAATAAAAGATAATGACACTCTTTACAAACTCAAATTTTCTTAATCAAATTACTATATTATTTATTTTTTTTTATTTTTTTTTTGTTTTTGGTGAGAAACAAGCTATGTAGTTATCATTGTGATTAATCACACTCTCTGTTGAGGCCCAGAAATAAGAGATTTAATTGGACCAGGCGTAGTCCAATTTGAGGCCCAAAAGCATAATTTAGAATCTTTGTGAATCACCCATCTGGATCCTTTCACAAAAATAGGCCACCCAGCCTTAATGGTTGTCCAATTACTTACAAGACCTAGTGGTCTGGCCTATACTTGGCTATGGTTTGGATCACATGGGCCATATTTTACAGATAGCACTCGACACCAAATGGAATCCTTTCGTGGTGAATACATTGGGCTTAGCTGATATTACAATGTTTCTAGGTTGATAAGCTTTTGGCCCAACTCTTGTCTCTTCTCGATCACTCCAACATTCATCCCAACTAAGTAGGAGCTATCACTCCTCAAAAAAAAAAACAAAAACTAGAAATTATTATATTGGTTGTCACTTGTCAACATGGGTGTAGAAATTCTTAAATCACTTGATTCATCGATCAGCTTTATGCAGTCCTCTATCTCACACAAACGAGTGGTAACTAAAAAAAAAAAAAAAAAATCTAAGGAATGACCACTGGGTGTTGATTAGATAATTTGAATTCAAAATATCAAGGATTTATAAAAATAACTAAACCAATCCTTTGAGGTTGAGTTTCTTTCATTTGCCAGTGGAACAAAGATGACACATACAACATATCCTATGAAAGGTACCAACCGCAGAAGAACATGTTACATCTACTTCATTTTTCTAAACTTATACTGTAATTAATAGTTCAAAGATCTTTTGTAGGCTAATCTAAGACTGTATTGTTTAAGGATTTTCATAAATTATGTAAAAGCATAAATATATTTTGAAATGATATATTTGGCATAGGCGAGGATCGAATTCTTGATCTCTTATTTGAGTATAAAAAACTTTACGAATTGAGTTAACTGAAACTCACATACCAACTTTGACTTGAATGTTATAAAATTGAGTAATAAAAATGTAATTTCCCTCATATTTGAGAGAGACAAAAAAATATATTACAATTTATCCTCCAAAAAAAAAAAAAAAAAAAACCCAAGTTCACATATTTGGATAAATGCATTAACCAAATGCTGAATATGTACTAGGCAAGGCAGAAAGGCACCATAGGGATAACACTTGTGACATTTTGGATGGTGCCATTCTCACGAGGCATCATCGTAATGCTGCGCTACAAGCACTTGATTTTATGTTTGGATGGTAAGTACTACTTGACCTTTGTGCTTTTGATTGAACTTCATGGCTTATGAATTTCAGTTAGCTCAACTGATAAAATCTCTAATAATTATATAAGAGATCTAGGATTTAATTCCTACCTACATCAAAAACTGATTGATGTCTTAATTTTATGATAAAGAATTATTATCAGGAGCGGACATTATAGGTTGAAACTTCATAGCCTCTTATGCTTTATACTTAATTAAGAACTCTACAATCAAATATGTAACTCATGATTGCCATCTATGTAAATATTTCCTAGACTAATAGTAGGTACAAAATTTCAGGATTTAAATGAATTATGATGAATATATTATCGCAAGTTCATGGACCCCTTGATAAATGGTGATTATCCACATAGCATACGATCTCTTGTTGGAAATCGATTACTCAAGTTCTCGAAAGAGCAATCCAAGATTGTAAATGGGTCATTTGATTTTATTGGGTTAAACTATGATACCTCAAGATATGCAGCCTATGCTCCTCAGCTTAAAGCCGGAAATGCAAGCTACCTAACTGATTCACTAATGAAACTTTTAAGTACGTACAAAATTACACACTCTACAACTCTCTCTGTTATGATAATGATTTGCTTACATGACTCATAATAACTAGACAATGATTTTCATTTTTTTTTAGCCGAGCAAAATGGGATCCCCGTTGGTCCCAGGTGTGTACCAGATAATTTTCTTTTGCTGGCTTATAGCTATAAGAAAATAAGCTTAAACTCGGTCCATTGTTGGCGTAAAAGGTCGGTTTTATGCCAGTCAATGAGGAGACGCCATGTCATCACCTTAACAAATTCCCAATTTAAAAAAAAAAAAAAAAAAAACCATCGCTTAACAGTTTTAGAAGAAAAGATATACCCAAACATCGTCTGCCTCTTCTTAAAACCAAACCTCCATGCCTCCGCTGGATTCAGTGTTGGAACTTGGAAAATACGTTGGAGCCGTCATGATCGTGGTGTTGCGACCTTAAGGGCATTGGTGAAACGTGAAAGTGTTTTGGCATAGCGGTAAGAAGAAAAGTGAGACAGAGTATCTACCAGAAATCTTCCTGGTAAAATTATTGAAATATATGGGTTCCACTTCTGCTTCTATAATAACTAAAGTTATTTTCCATTCTAAGTCAAAGCGGCGTATACATGTCTGTAAATAAAGTTGAAGTGGGTGTCCTTGCCACTAACACCGAGGAAACATCACAGTAATGAAGTAAGAAGAGTAGCTAGGAAGACCTGCAAACAAATTTCAGATTCCAGCACTGAATCCAGGTGAGGCGTGGAAGTTCAGTTCTAAGAAAAGGCGGATGATGTTTGGTTTTGGTGTTTGGGTATATTGTTTCCTCTGAGACTGATATGCGATGGTTTTATATAAATATATATAAATTGGAAATTTGTTAAGGTGATGACGTGGTGCCTCCTCGTTGACTGGCATAAAACCCTTCAGACCGAATTTAAGCTCTATGAAAATAGCTTGTACTGTTTTGCATAACAGCTAAACTTTTGACCTTTTATGAAAATACCTTTAACCTTTGGTTTGCTAAGGTGGATTTATTGGAATTGTTTACTTGAAAAGGCTGAAATGATTGACACAAATATCAAAATAGTTGCTCTTTGATTGTTGCAAGGGCATTTGCAGCAATGGCACTAAAAAACGATAATACTATTTTAGCTCTATTAATATATCAAAAAAAGTTTGTAATAATGGAGGTAAACCTATAAATTTTAGCTGATTTGTTACAGTGTACATCTATCTATAGATGTGCACTTTAGCACACATCTAAAAAAAAAAAAAAATTTATTCATTCCTCGGATTAAAATAATGCTGCTTTGTATATTTTTTTTCATTTCCTTTTCTCTCTCTCTCTCTCTGGCTTCTCCTTTCTTCTTTCTTCCTCAATTTTTTTTTTCTCTCTAGCTCGTCGGCTAGCTCCCTCATCTCCAGTGGCGGAGCCAGGAATTTATATTTGGGGGGGCCATGTCTAAATTTTTTTTTTTTGTGTGTGTATGAAATGTCAAATAGTAATATACAATATTTCATAACTGAGTATGTATAAACCAAAGTATATTTAATTAAAATTAAGCAATCATGAGACAAAATTAAAAAAAATGATTTAATATCTTTAATCAACTATAAAATGGGCAAAGTCACAAAACATACAATAACATAAAAGCTAAACATCTTTGTTCAAAACTGTAACCTACGCTCTTTAAGAGATCTAAAGTCATCAAGTATTGAGTCAGTAGTGAAGTTCTCAGCAATTTCCTTTTCAATGTAGACAACTAAGTTATCTGAGAGAAACTCGTCCTCCATTTTGTTGCGCAGTCTTGTTTTAACAATTTTCATAGCTGAAAAGGCTCGCTCACCAGTTGCTGTGGACACTGGAAGAGTTAAAACAAGGCGAATCAATCGATCAATAAGAGGATATACTTGTGACTTTTCTGTCTCTACTAACCTTCGACATAATTCTGCCATAGATGACAAATTATGAAACTTCAAATGATTTTGCACATCATGCTCAAATAGCTTCAATTGGATTTTCAAACCAGTCCTATCACGCTCAGAAAAATCAAGAGTATAATATTTCTCAACAAGACGACATATATCATCCACATTAAAGGATTTGTAAGCATCCTTTGGATCCAAAGCAGAGCAAAGTGTCAAGAGTTCTATTGGTTGTTCACCAAACCTATTGTCAAGCTCTTGCAGTTGAACATCTATTGTAGCATTAAATATATCAAAATGATAATGATGCTCCACTGTAACATGATCCCTTTTCTTACGACTTCTACCTTCAACATATTGAGCACTTAGATCTGGAATATCAATTTCAAATATTTTGGAGAATCCTATGACATTCTCAAGAAAATTATCCCAGCCATCTACTCTTAAATTTTGGATGAGTGCCTTTGTTGCTGAAACTAAATTTTGGGCATTTGAGATGTCTTGAGATTTCTGCTGTAAAGCTTGACAAAGAACATCAGTAATACCCATGATTTCCTTCATTAGATGTAAACTAAATATAAACTCAAATGAATTAATCATTTTATGAGCTACATTTGCATCTCCACGTTGCAAGTAGGTGGACCCGTCTTCCTTTATATTTTCAAGCACCAAACAAGTTGGACCAAACATCCTTATTAGGCTACAAATAGAATTAAAATGAGACCCCCAACGAGAATCTCCAGCCCTTTTTAGAGTTCCAATTTGGTTTGCTCCTGTTCCTGTTTCAAGTTCATCAATAGCTAACATTCTAGCAATTTCTGCAGCTTGAGCAGCTCTTAGTTCATCATTACGTTTACACGAAGAACCAACTGTAGTGATAATGAAATTTAAATTCAAGAAGAATTCATGGATAGGGATTACCTCTCTTGATGCAGCAACTAATGCTAATTGTAACCGATGAGCAAAGCAATGCACATAGTATGCATAAGGACAATCATTAAGAACTAAGGCTTGCAATCCTTTCCATTCACCACACATGTTGCTAGCACCATCATATCCTTGTCCACGAATATTTTGAATGTCAAGACAGTGACGAGAAAGAATAGCATATATTTCATTCTTCAGGGTCAATGCAGCAGTGTCTTTAACATGAGAAAGATCAAAGAAGCGTTCTTGTATAAAGCCATCATAGTCAACAAATCTCAAAACAAGAGCCAGTTGCTCTCTCTTTGACTCATCACGTGACTCATCAACAATAATACAAAATTTGGAATCCCCAATGTCTTCACGAATCTTATTCCGCACTTTACTTGCAATAACATGCAGAATCTCCTTCTGAATTGTAGGTGAAGTGTACTTAGCAGATTTAGGAGCATTTTCCAAAACAACTTGTGCAACCTTATCATTATAAGATGCCAAAATTCTAATCATCTCAAGGAAATTTCCTCGGTTTTTTGATTGAAGGGTTTCATCATGACCTCTAAAAGGACACCCTTGAAAGGTGAGCCACCGAACAATATCAATAGAAGTTTTCACCCGCAGTCGATTATTTAGAATTTGTTCAGAGCTTTGCACATTCATCACTTTATCTATATGCACTGATTCATTCAATAGATCATCACAATATTTCATAGCATTGTTGTGGGGTGAGCAAGGATCTTCTCCAACATGATTCAAAAAGGCACAATTCTTTCCATTATTGACTTTTTTCCAATTTCTAAATCCTGTGAAAGTAAATGCATCACAGCCAGGGCGTCTACTTCTTTTCATGGTAAAGAGATAACATGGCAGACAGTATGTAGCATCTTTAGTAGGAGAATACTCCAACCAAGAAGAAAATTGAGTGAACCAAGAAGCTTGAAAGCGACGAGGATGCTTTTCTCTAGAAAATGGATAGTTTGAAAGACGAATTTGATATGGTTTAGCTTTTAAATAAGCACGTCTAACTTCATCACGTATATTGGCTGGATAGTTACACATTTCAATGCGCTCTCCTGGATCTCGTTTTAAAATTCTAACATCAACTTCATTGGAACTAAGTGGTGAAAATTTTAAATGAATTTCTTCAAGTTCCACTTCCACCACTGACGGTCTAGAAGGATGTTTTTCGGGATCAATTCTTGGAGATTTGGAAGGACGCTCATTGGAAGTTGACGCTTCAACATTAGAACCTAAAAGTGTACTATTTTCTGAATTACTGTCTTCATTTTTTTTGAAGAATGAGTCAATAGTCCTGAACTTGCCCATGACCTAAATTATCAAATTAAATTATCACTTATTAAATAAAAGACAAACAATCATTTAAATGTCAATACATAAAAAAAATATAGAATAAACAACAACTAAATACATGAATATATATATATATATATTGTCTATAATATATTGATTATTATAATAATAAATAATATATTAAAAGAAATTTAAGAAAGAAAGCAATGAAAAAAAAAAAAAAAAAAACAAATACCTGGAGCACGGTGACACAGCACACAAGCACAAGAAGCTTCACAATCACAAAATTGAGTCACAAATTGAGGGGCCCACAGCTGTAGCCTACTGACAATTGTAATAAGAATGGTACAAAATTAGTCACTTTTTATGGCCTCAATTCAACACATATCACGTTTACCCAACAAAAATTGAACACAGTACATATATATTTAACTACTACAATTCTAGAAAGTGCAGAATAAAGAGACAAAATACCTTTAAACAAAGAGACAAAAATTTTACTTTTAAACAAAGGGATGAGAAGGAAAGATCTAACATCTGAAAAGATTAAAAAAAGAAAGAAGAAGGGGGCAAAGACAGTGCAGTGGCTGTGGCGAGAAGGACTGAAGGAGGCTGAACCGCTGAAAGAAAAGAGAAAGAACTGAAAGAAGAAAAAGAAGAAGAATGCAAAGCCCAAGTCCTCAACGGAGACAGATAGAGTGAGAGAGAGAGAGTCACCTGTTGAAAGATTTTTTCTGTTCTGCAACTGCAAGACTGCTGCAACTGTGTGGCGGCGTGTGGGAGAGACAAAGTTTCAGACTTTTCAATTTTTTTTGCCATGTACAAGTAAGACCTAGATACATTGGGATGAAAATTAGAATTTTTTTTCTCTTTTATTTGTTGAGATAATTGTTTTTTTGGCCTAATATGTTGTGGTAATTGTTAATATATCTGTATTCGTTTTAAAGATGCTAAATTGTAATTTGTTTACATGTATTTGTGGATTATATTTTATTGTACTGAAAATTGTATTTATTTTTAGACTTTATATAGGTATATTATCAGGGATGGGGGGGGCCAAAATGACAATTATTTAAGAGTCTTTAAATTATTTAAGATATTTTTTTAAAAAAAAAAATTTAGGGGGGCTAAGCGGAAAAATTTTGGGGGGGCCAAGGCCCCCCTCGGTCCTCACATGGCTCCGCCACTGCTCATCTCCCTCATCCCTCAGCTCGCCGGCCAGCTCCCTCATCGCAGATCTATTTCGCCGACCCAGCTTGCCGACCCACCCCAAGCCCCATCGCTGATCTCCCCAAGCCCCATCGCCCAGCTTGCCCAGTCCGTCTCCAAGCCCCAAGCCACCGCTGGGTTTCATCGTCGATCGTCGTTCCAAGCTCTGGGTTTCATCGGTGGTGGTGGTGGTTGTGGTTGTGGTTGTGGCTGAGGAAAAAGATTGGAGATTTGGGTTTTTTTTTTTTTTTTTTTTCCCCTGCTGTGGACTACTGGTGGTGGTGTTAGTTGTGGCTGTGGTTGTGGCTGTGGCTGATGGTAGAGGTGGTTGTGGTTGGTGCTGTGGGTTTTTTTGGTATTGGTATATATTATTTTATTGTAGTAGTTATAATATTTTATTGTGATATTTATATTATTTTATTGTGTTGAAAGCTAAAATAGATTCACTGCTGTAGTATATGTATAGATAAAATAGATAAAGTAACTTTTATAGATGCCAAATAGCTAAAATTATAGATTCACTGCTGTGGATGCTCTAATGTGCCTTGTTAGTTGAATACTTGTAAAATGTTTAGTATCATAGAGTAACTTTATATAATTATGTTGTATTTTTCATATAAATTTAAGGTTTGATTAATGTGTATCTATAATATATATTAATCATTTATTTTAGAAAAAATTTTATAAGAAATTGAAAAAATTATCTAGAAAGTCCATTACTTTTTCATTTTTCAAAAAAAAAAATTCCTAAAATGATATTACTAATATATACACTAAAGGTATACATTAGTAAAACACATAACTTTATACTGTAGATACAAAAAAATGGTAAGTGTTATATATATTTGTAAAAAATGGTAAATATTGTATATTTTTTGCAGTTGTGAACAACATGTCACTTTTTGCATGTCTACATTGTAAGTTTACATCACAAGTACAATGTAAACATAAAATTTTTCTATCAAAGAAATACTTATATTTTTCATAAGAGTTGCATAATTGTTTATAATTGGAATACAATCACTTTTAGCAAGATTCATCACTGTCACCTTAATTATGCATCAATTAGAATTGGACATGTTAAAAATTATGAAAAAATTGTAAAAACTATTGTCCACTTAAACTTATTGAGCATTAGTATTGGTAGTGCTAAAAAGTCATATCGATTTTTTTAGCTCCACCAATACTAAAAAGCATGTTACAATGGTGGAGGGAAAGCCAAAAAATTTGGTTGTTGAGCTACCGTACACAGCCAAAGATGGTTGTGCACTGTAGCTAAGAAGGTAAAAAAAAAAATTATTAAAAATTATATTATTTTATTGTATTTGTGGTGGTAGATATATTATTTTATTGTATTTTTTATTTTATTTTATTGTGTTGAAAGTTAAAATAAAATCACTGATGTTGGGTGTTTTGTAAAATGAGGTGGTAAAATAGATAAAGTAGCTTTTTGTGATGTCCAATTGCTAAATTTATGGCTTCATCAATGTCTATAAAAATTTTTGGTGTTTACATGACCAAGTGATTTGAATCTCAAAAGCTAAAATAGCCATTCCCACCATATATACTTAGTACTTCGATCATACGTGGTATAAGTAGTTTGTAACATTTAATTGGTTAGTTAAACTTTGAGTGAAAAGGATTGAGTAACTTCTCTTATACAATTCATAACTACCTCCATTACTTAAAATGATCAATGTTGCAGGCCAGACTGGCTCTATATCTACCCGAGAGGTATTAGAGATCTTTTCTATACGCAAAGACAAAATACCATAATCCAGCAATTTACATCATGGAGAACCGTAATTTCTTTAAAATTTCTCAATTATTAGTCCATAAGGTCATGATACTAATCTTAGAAAATTGCTCAAATAGAATGATTGCTATATGTCATTATAAATTATTTTAAGCTAAATATCCCTCACTATGTCACAGGAGTTGACGAATTCAATAATGCCACCTTGGCGGTTGAGGAAGCCTTTGTGGACAACCATAGAATTGATTATCATTGTCGCCATCTTTGGTATCTTCATCGTGCTATGAAGTAAGTGCTTGACATTCTCATAAATAAAAATAATAATAATTGCTTAACAAGATTTCCCTCTTCTCTGTAAAATACACATTGTTTGTACAAACATAAATGAATTTGACTTTCATTGTTGGTCTAGGGATAACTTAATGTTAAGGGATACTTTGCTTGGACAATGTTGGATGACTTCGAATGGATTTTTGGATACACTCTTAGGTTTGGCGTCAACTATGTAAATTTCAAGGACGGATTGAAAAGATATCCTAAACTCTCAGCCCGCTGATTCAAGAATTTCCTTAAGAAATACTAGTCATGATGGTGCTCGAATTTTGAAGTAAAAATCCAATAACAGTACGTGGACAGTCTTACATCAAAAGGCAAAAGATCATTTCCTCTATCTATATGTTCCTTAAATATATAATGTCACTTTAGTTTATGTATGTAGACACATAAGCTTGTTCAGTACTGAATTGCTTATAGATATACTTCATGAGAAGTGGCAACATATGTGATTTTTTTACCATATAAATTACTCTTATTAAATATTCTTTATCTATATATATATATATATATATATAAAAGTTACTCTTATTGGATATTTATACACACCATAGAAAGCCTTGGATATAAAAACCAACATATACTGTACTTCAAAACACTAGGGAGACAAAGCAATAAAAACGTATCACCTACAAGTTGAAAATGTTGAACGCATGATAAAGAAAAGTCGAGAAATGCAACTCCTCATCATCTTGAACTCTTTCCACCTTGCTAGTTATTTCTTCATGATGATTTTTAGACCCCTTAAAACACAATTGATTCAATCTAGGTAATTAGCCAAGTTGTTACTTAGTCCAATTTAACAAATCTAGGTTATCACAATTACAATGATCATATCATGCAAAGCAGCGGAAAGATAAATAACACAAGATATGATCACCCAGGAAACCAAACCGATAAAAACCTGGAGAGGATTTGACCTAACTTTCCTCAAGATAAACTTGAATCCACTATCTTGAAATAATCGAAGTTCATACAATAAGACTTACAAGCCCCCACGCTCGACTTCTTATTGCTACCAACCAGTAAAACTTACTGACACGACCACGTGCAAGCTCCGAATCCACGGACTCCTTCTTTCTTGGATTCACCACCAGATACAAGCACACCCGCTTGTGTTTTCTTTAAACTTCAATGGCAGCAACCGAGTTGATCATCAAGGTGTAGACAATATCTTCTCCTTGAAAACCCTAAGTTTGTGTAAAGGGAAGCTCCTCTAGATCTCACAAGAGATTTACACAAACCGCAATATGAGCAACACTAAAGCGTGACTAGAGTTTGCCTTTTATACTTAGGACAAATTAGAAAATCCTAAAACGTTTTAAACAACTAGGGCTGAGTTGGAAATCTGCAGAAAAAAACATTTTGCTCGAGTTTCGATCGCTTCGATCGATCGAGCCTAAGCTTCGATCGATCGAGCCAGGCTGAAATGCATAATTCTTTCTGCATTAGCTCGATTCCAACTTTACATAAAATACACAACTTTGAGCAAGACTAAAACACTTCTAAACACATTGTTTTGATCATGGTTTGCTAACAATACACATTAGAGTTCTAAATACATAAATACCTAAGTCTTTAAAGCCTAACAAACACCCCATTTGGCAATCTGTGATAAAACACAACTAGAAGCTCAAAGTTTACAAAATAAAAGCTCTTTACACAAATAATGCTCATAAAACAAATTCAATCCTAACTACTATCCATCAGTTGCAAGTGTAGACAACAGCTCAATTGAATCAACCTGTATATTTCCTGAAACATTAAACAAAATGCATAACCGCATGTGTGGAAAAAATACAAGTAAATAAAGTAAATTCTTGATTTCAAACAACACACAATAAAGACATATATCAATGAATAACTCATAAATATAAATCAATAAACAGTTTAAAACAAGAAACATATAAGGTACCAAAAAAAATAACACTCCCCCTAACATGAATATCTCATAAAAAACATGGCAAGAGCTAAAAAGATAAAATACAATGTGAAGCACCTAGATACAATCTAAACTCCACAAGCTCCGACCAACAAAAATACTCTCCCCTTGAAAACAAAAACTCTACAATGTACTCCCCCCTTTTGTGACGGAATGCCAAAGGGCAAACAAAATCCATCATCAAAAGGGAGGCGGTGTGGAAGAGGGCCGAAACTGTGCCAACTCCGCACGCAAGGCACGGATCTCATCGAGCACGTCCACCAAAATCTATCCATGGGCCACCTGAACAGTCAAGACATGATCCAACATACGTCGAATGTCTGAATCATCCAAAGTGGTCGGTGGAGGAACATCAGCATCAACAGCAGCAGCACCAGACGTCTCAGCAGCATCTGCACCTGTAGAAGAAGGAGGAGGGGGAACAACACTAGATGACGCACCTCTAGGACGTGAAGGAGCAACTCTCAAGTGAGCAGCCCTCTGTTTAAGAAAGGTGGCACCTATGGGAACAATAACATAAACAGGCTCACCAGAAGGGAAACCATCTAGACCCAAAAACAGCAAAATCCTATGAATGAAAATAGGATGAATAAGCGCATGCCCTACGACAGAACTCCTATGAATCTCGTTCAAAGAACGCATGAACAAATGAGGGAAACTGATAGACGCACCAGAAACGAACGCATACAAAAACACACATCGCTCTAGAGGGATGGTGTGGAGATGAAAAATAGGCCACAACAATGACACATTATCCTAAAGAAAAGATAGACAGTCTCGGTAAGCTCAGCGGACATGATCCGAGGATCAGAACCCCACTGGATAGATGACCCAATGATGTATGACATGACAACATCTAAGGGAGGAGACTCATCATAGGGATAGTCAGGCTCCCGAACCCGGAACTCCAAGAGCCTCAGCCACTACTCGAGGGGTAATGGTGAACTCAACACCTCGTATCCAACTCCTAACAAGGGTGTTGGAATCATAGACGTGGTAAGAGACGTTTGAGAAGAACTCTCTAATCAGGGCGGTCGGAGGTGGATGATCTATCTCTAAGAGAGGCAACCAACCTCTAGACTCAAAGTTAGCCCTAATGGCTGGATCAATCTCATCTAAAATCACAGCACGCTCAGCCTAAATCTTACGCTTACGGTTCAACGTCTCAAAGGCCTCTCTGCTTCTATCATTCCTAAACACCTCACTCCTAAACACCTCACTCCTAAAGGGAGACTCAGAGGAAGTGGAAGGAGTCCTATGGGCTCTAGTTTTCCTAGGCATGGTGCTAGGAGAAGGACCAAAACACAAAAAAAAATACCAAGGGCAAACTGCAAGTTAGCACACAAAAAAATATAGAACAAAACTATATGATGCATGAACACATTAAATGGCATGATGCATGTCCTAATGCAGTGCAATTAAGTTCAAATAAGTTCAAATCACAAAATTGGCTTGAGCATAGAGTTTTAAACACAAAAACCCCAAAATTTTGAAAAACCACTTGATCAATTTGAAAGATATTGACTAATTGATCATCATACAAGAAAGAGTTTAGTAAATAATGACCAATTACATCAATTGAACAAGCCAATTTCATCAATTTAGCCAAATTTGAACAAAATCCCCAATTCGGGTTAATTGCAAGCCCTAGAATTTTCAATTTTTCACAAAACCCCAAATTGATCAAATTAACCACCACATATCATGAATATAACAATAAAGGAGCAAAACCCAATGATCAATTTCAAAAAAAGAGGATTGATTCAACAAAAATCCCAATAGTGAAAAGTTCTGAAAATCCCCTTAGAATGCATGAGTTTATGCATGAAAACATGAAAATAAATGCAAAAGGAAGGGTATAAGGGTCTTACCGGCCTTGGGAGAGAAAAACCTTGCAAAAAGTTTGGCTGAAAACGACAAAAAATCCTTAGTGGAGCCTTGCCAAGTCAGAGAGAGAGATGAAAGTTTGAAAAAGTAAGTTTGAAACAGTCCAATTTGAGTTTTAAAAAAACTTGATTTACAAGTTTCGATTGATCGAAAAACATCTTCGATCGATCGAAACAAACAGAGACTCTCAAAAACATATTTTAAAATTTTCGATTGATAAAAAAATAGAATGGATCAATCAAAATGGGCAGAGGCTCACTAAATTTGAGGAAAAACACAGTTTTTGAAAAAAATTCAAAAACAACTCAAAGCATTGAAATTGAAGAACAAAATACATGAGTATGTGATGATGTGATTTTCAAAAACAAGAATTTAAGCCCAAAATTCCCAAAATCAAAATTTCTTGCATTCTCCATAAATTTTCAAGTATCAAATTGATTTTGCACAAAATTCAAAGTATTTTCAAAACTTGGTTGGTCAGACCATAAACACACACAATAACATGTACAATGTTTAGCAAAGAGTAACTTGTGTAGTGTGTGCAACTAGCAAAAGCTTGAGATACATGTGAGGTGATATGTGAATAGCAATCAATCACAAAGTCTACAAAATTCATCACAAAGAATTTAAAAGAGACTATCACCTAAAGAGTTACATCATATAACTCCCACATCTCCTAGATCATAAGCTTGCAATCATGTAAGTTTCTTGAATTTATGCCTCATAATATACACACCAATTTTAAGTCATGTGATTTTGGCATCAAGCCTAATAATACACACCAATTTTAAGTATTAAGAAATTTAAACCGAGGCTTCACCTTATGCTCTTTTTATGCATGTGCTACACTTTCTCGAGTACAAAATCTTATGGTATGCACTAAGGTATTCATGATTGGCTAGTGAACAGTGGTGAGATGGTTATTTATGTCTTTCTCTAAAAGTTCAAGTTCGACAGTCAAAAACATGTGACTTCAAGATTAAGACAGTGTAATAAAAAACCATAAACATCTTTCCCACACAACATGCACTACAAAACTTCAACTAGTAAAGTGCAAAAAGCAAGCTCATCAAAGCTAAACAAGGTACAAACGACATGTTATGTGAAAATAAATTGACCAACCTTGTTCTCAAAAACCAAGAAGAATAGTACAAAACACAATTTGCTTCCTTTTTCTTCCCCTTTTTCCTTTTTTATTTTTTATTTATAAAAAAACACACCTAGAATGAAATGCATGAATGTTATGCAATGCAAATCCTAAAAAAAAAAAAAAAAAAAACAAAACCAAAGAATAATGGTCACAAAGAGTAGAACAATAAAGTACAAGGACCATGTCAGAAAGACTCAGTTAGTTCGAGTCTTTTGCATCTAAAACCTTTTAGATACACCATGAGCATTGGAGTTCTTATTCACATGGGAATGATTACTAACTCCAGGATTGGAATAAAGGTTTAAAGCCTTTAGCAATTCACCAATAAGTACCATAGGATCTTGTACTTGAGGTACATGTACTTTTGGTTTGTTTGCTCTCTTTGCAGCTTACAGCTTGTAACAGTTTGGACGTATGTATCCAGACTTTCCACAAAAGTGACAAACCCATGCAGGCTTATCATGTGTCTTGTCCTTAGATAAGGTAGGCTTCTTAGACTTAGACTCTTTTAGATCAACCCTAATCTTCCTAGATGATGAAACTTCTATGGGTTTGACAACCTCACTCACAGGAGGTTTGACAGTTTCACTCACAATCTCACTCACAGAAGGTTCAAAAGAAGATGAATGGACAAAGTTTGTGGAATGGGGAGCAGACACATAGATGCTTTCAACATAACCTAAATCAGATTTGTCAGAAGGAGACTTTTGAACACTCAACATTTGATCAAGTTTAGAACTAGCAAATCTAGCAACAGATAAATCAAGTTCTAAAGATTTAACCTTATCAAGTAAAAGCATATTCTCAGTTTTCACATTGTTCAAAAGTTCATTAGCATCAAACAGTTTTACAAGCAAATTCTTCTTATCAAGCTCAAGAGATTCAATTTTCTTCAGGCCAAGTTCAACATTCATAGCATCCTTTGCAGCAACTTTGCAAAGTTTATTATAGGCCTCTTGAAGATCTGTATCTTCAGAGAGTTCCCCATCAGAAGGGTTCTCTTTAACAGATATGCTCTCATTGACTACAGCAGTAGTAGTGAAAGCAATGAAGTTTCCATCCTCATCATAATCAGACTCATTATCAGAAACTTCACCATCACTAAGGGTTACAGCCATAGCCTTACCCTTAGACTTCAAATAGGTAGGACATTCAAATTTCATGTGACCATACCCTTGACATCCAAAACACTGAGAACCCAAAGAGTTATTAGAAGATTGACCTACTTTTTCTCTAGGTTTATCATTATTGTTAACCTTAGTGGGATCATGCTTCCTAAAGTTTCTAGGTTCAGCAGTGTTCGTGCCTCTTGCCTTTCTGTTACTATTCCTGAGAAAGTTTCTAAAGTTCTTGGCAAGGTAAGCAATCTCTGTAGCAGAAAGCTCATCATCAAATCCACCTCCTTCAACATCATCAACTGACTTAAGAGCCATTGATTTGGATTTGGTAGTTTTGGGTAGATCCAACTCATAGGATTGAAGAGATCCTACAAGTTCATCAACAGGGATGGAGTCCACATCCTTGCTTTCAATAATGGCAGTTACCTTGAGTCTAAAGTCTTCAGTTAAAGATCTAAGAATCTTCCTAACAATTTTAAGTTAATCATAAATTTCACCCAAGTTAAAAGCAGAATTAACAATATCATTCAATTTAGCATGGAATTCATCAAAAGATTCATCATCAAACATCTTAATGCTTTCAAATTTAGAAGTTAATTGCTGCAATTTATTGATTTTGACAGCCTTTGTGCCTTCATGCACAGTCTGGAGGATATTCCAAGCAGTATGAGCGACCTCAACATTAGAGATTCTCTTAAATTCCTCCATAGAAACAGCGTTAAAGATAGCATTCATAGCCTTGCTATTGAACGCAGTTGCTTCTTTTTAAGAAGTTTCCCACTCACTAACAGGAGTAATGGACTTCTCCCATCTGTATTCAACGAAGTTCCAGACTCTCTCATCAATCAATTTCAGGAATGCTTTCATCATTACTTTCCAATAAGTATAATTATTCCCATCAAAGTGTGAAGGAATAACTAGAGAGTGTCCGTGTTCCATAACAACAGGGGTTAAGGATCAGCTCAGTGATCAAAAGATCAACAACAAGAGAGCAACCCGCTCTAATACCACTTGATGGTTTTTAGACCCCTTAAAACACAATTGATTCAACCTAGGTAATTAGCCAAGTTGTTACTTAGTCCAATTTAACAAATCTAGGTTATCACAATTACAATAATCATATCATGCAAAGCAGTGGAAAGATAAATAACACAAGATATGATCACCCAGGAAACCAAACCGGTAAAAACCTGGAGAGGATTTGACCTAACTTTCCTCAACGTAAACTTGAATCCACTATCTTGAAAGAATCGAAATTCATACAATAAGACTTACAAGCCCCCACGCTCGACTTCTTATTACTACCAACCAGTAAAACTTACTGACACGACCACGTGCAAGCTCTGAATCCACGGACTCCTTCTTTCTTGGATTCACCACCAGATACAAGTACACCCGCTTGTATTTTCTTTAAACTTCAATGGCAGCAACCGAGTTGATCATCAAGGTGTAGACAATATCTTCTCCTTGAAAATCCTAAGTTTGTGTAAAGGGAAGCTCCTCTAGATCTCACAAGAGATTTACACAAACCGCAATATGAGCAATACTAAAACGTGACTAGGGTTTGCCTTTTATACTTAGGACAAATTAGAAAACCCTAAAACGTTTTAAACAACTAGGGCTGAGTTGGAAATCTGTAGAAAAAAACATTCTGTCCGAGTTTCGATTGATCGAGCCTAAGGTTCGATCGATCGAGCCAGGCCGAAATGCATAATTCTTTCTGCATTAGCTCGATTCCAACTTTACATAAAATACACAACTTTGAGCAAGACTAAAACACTTCTAAACACATTATTTTGATCATGGTTTACCATCAATACACATTAGAGTTCTAAATACATAAATACCTAAGTCTTTAGAACCTAACCCTTCACGATTTGAATGTGAAACACAACAATCTACCAAGATGCAAATACCACATGCAAAATGCTTTAAGACAAATCACCATCCTATATATTGCCAAGTTGGTGATGAATCTTATAAAGTGTGTGTCGTCCAGTAAAAATCTGAACCTATCTGACCCTACCTGTTTGTCAAGTTTAAAATTACAAATGCTAGGTATTCATGTTAAATAATTTTCCTTAAATGTTGGTAAATCGAAGTAACAAAGTTGGGGGGGGGGGGTGAAATTAGGATTGATTATAAGCTTCAAACCTTGTCTAGAAACTCGCGTTAATGAACCATTGTGATCGAGGCATTTGAATATTACAAGTTATCCCAAATTTTATTGTTCAGGTTTTTCCATTAAGCACCACTAAGTTTGAAACTATAAAATGCACATTTCAAATTCAAATGGAGATGCTATATGGTACTCCTTTTCCAGTCACACCAGGCTGAGAAAATGGCTTCAAAAGTTCATAGGGCACAATCCCAGCTCCGTTTCTATTCTTAAACCTACTGTTGGAATTTCTTTCATCAATAATCCTTTCAAGCTCCTTCAA
Source organism: Quercus lobata (assembly GCF_001633185.2). Lineage (NCBI taxonomy): Eukaryota > Viridiplantae > Streptophyta > Magnoliopsida > Fagales > Fagaceae > Quercus > Quercus lobata. Next base: position 6,390,328 of record NC_044904.1, on the reverse strand, counting down.
ACTCTCATGAAACTTTTCAAAGGCAGCTTTTATGACTGGATCTTCAGCCCAAGAAGGCTCAATCTTCTCTCCAAGATACTCCTCATCCGGTGAATGATTAGACAATATGTCTAAAACAGCCATTATTCTTGTTGCTTGAAGTTGTGAAGGGAAGCATTGTAATAATGCACGTTCAGGTTTCTTCAAAAAGGTTTCCCATTCTTTATCAGAAGGGTCTTCTGTGGGCATATTGGTTCTAGCAATAGTAGGTCGGTTTGGGAAGTAACCTCCATAAGCATATTGTCCAAAGTTCACCGCTGCATGGTGACCAGAGGTCACCCATACCATTGTTGTGAGGATGTTGATTAGGTCTTTTGGGGTTTTGAGGACTGGCCACCACGGTTCATCTTTCTTGTCAGCGTGACCTAAAGTTCGAATCTCTGTCCACCATGCTTGGAGCTCTTGATCAGACTCTACAAGGCTAGGGTCTGGATAGTAGTGGTTGACATAGTCAGTGACCCATGTTTTGATAGCATCCCAAAGGATGAGACCGTCATTAGCAAAGGGATAGTCTTCAATTGCTAGTTTTAGGCCATGAGGAGCAGTTGGATCCTCAACAGCCATTCCCCTGCACATACAAATAATAGCATAATAATCAATTAAAGGTGAGCTTAAAAATTTTGCTAGACGAATCAGTTTGTTTTAAACACGACTAAAAACCATCATGAACATAATCCTCTCCATCCAACTTGAAATGGAGAAAGTTGCTTTTATGGTTAAAATTTTATTTCTTTTATCTAATAATATATAAAATGTCACGTTAAGTTGTCAAGAAACTGCAACAAAATAAGGAAGAAAAGTGGAGGAAATATTTAAAATTTGGTACCATTACCAACAAGTTATAATCAATAATAAGTCTTGTGAAACAAAGATTTTCACAATAGTTGATGCAGAATATTGTAATTGATGTATAATAAATATAGTATTAGCCGACTCAATCACAATAGACCTCATCTTAAAAAGTTATGAGAACATAATTGATTAATGATAGAGGTATGAAATTTTTTCATGATTGTTTATAAATGACCATTTGCGATTAGAGTAATATTATTTTAACATGAATCTACTTCTTACACAATTTTTACTAAGTATCAATCACAATAAACTATATCAACCTTTATGAAAAATATTGTGTTTTTAAATTTATGGAAGGTTATGATGTTACCTGGTAATTAGGTCAGCAGGGAGTGACTGTTGATCAAACCGCCACTGGAGTGCATAGGCGGCAGAGCAAATCTCCATGGAATATTTGCCTGGAGTGAATGCGGATTCAATGATGCCACCTGCATTGATAAGTGCTTCTCTAGCAAGAGCGTTGATCTCTATGGTGTAACGAAAATGAGGGTGCAATAATGCATAGATTGGATGCATCCCACTAAGTTGCCTATTTGTCGCAATTACATAAGGTTCTGTTACACAATGAGTTCTTAACCTGTAAAAATAAATAAATAAATAAATAAAGACAGCACAAATTTTCGCTTCTCAAATATAGATACTTCAAATTAAAGTCCACTCAAAATATTAAACTTCTGATGATATAATAAAATTGGCTTTGAATTTAGCTTAAATAGAAATTTTACTCCTCTTTATTGGGTAATACTTGTTACACACAAGTTACATAGTTCAAAACAACTTCAAGTCACAATTTCAATTAAAAAAATAGGATGTGTATAAAACTATGTAAGTGTAATAAACGCAGCCCTTGTAATTTTGGTGAAATGAATTCAACAAAAATGAACCTAAAAATTGCAATTAAAATATGTTTTTGGAGTATGATAATGATATATACTACAATCTCCAGATATTATTTAGCAAGCTAAGTCAACATCGATCACGAAATCATTACATAAAAATCATAGCATATTATAATGTGGGACATACCAGTGACTGACGAGTTGGTGATAGCCAGAATCATGAGCAAGGACATGAGCTTTAGCAATCCTCCAAAGCCAGACATCTGTTGAATTCCAAGAAGGTCTAAAAACTTGCTTCCACTGCGGCTCTCCATCCATAGGTGGCCGAGTCAGCTCAATAGCCAATGGTCTCAAAGTGCCATCTTTGTTTAGGAAGAACAATGCTCGTGAACCATAAAGTGTAGTGCCTTCAATCTGTCTTACTTTGCTGACGAATTGTAATAGTAAGTCATGGTAATCTAGTATGAACAACTTCTTTTGTTTTATGGCCTGCTTGCATTGAAATTATACAAATTTCTATGAGAGAAATTAAATTGAATGATGGGAATTATTCTTGAATGAAATTTATATGATATTGTTGCTAACCTGGTCGACACTCATTATACCTCCAATTTCTTCCTCAATCATTTCCGTGGTGATGGCTGATTCTGGTGGGCCATAGATCTCTGGGTCAAGTGCACTCTTCAATGGCCATTCCTGTTCCAGCATAAATTTATTCCAGTGTTCTTCAGGTTCATGTGTATCGATCTCTCTTATATATACATTAATATGACCAAAGGAAAGGCATTTTACATCAAATGATGGAGAGACTTCTTCATGTGTTTACTCAATTAATTAATTCAGTATACAAATTTATTAATGGTCATATTAACGGGTCTCCTTAAGACAATTATTAATAAACTATATTAGGAAATTTGACAACACTTACGTGGAAAATATAAAAAATGGTAAAAAAAAAAAATTATTTTATCATTTGCCTATAAAATATTTTTAAAAAAAATTTCTAAATTAATGTTCTTAGAACATTTGTTAACATTTCTCATTTATTAATTGGTTGTTGTAGTTAACTATTCAAGGTTACAGTATCAAATATTCCTAAAAATATTTAGTATACAAATTAAAATATTTCAAAAAATTTCAATACCATTCTGTCTTATATATGCAGAAACAAAATCTTTGCTCATCCTTTATGATGATACAAGTCCCTATGTAAAAAAATAAATAAAACATGTGTGCCTACTTAGCCCCTCGCATTTGCAATAAACTCATCAGCAAAGCTAATAATAAAAGGAATTGACTCCACTTTAGAAACTTTAATTTAGGTTGGTCTCCTTTCCACTCTTGAGTCTTGAGGGACTATGAAAATTCTCTTTTCTTGTCGCCAAAAGATATAAATATTCTTTCTACTCTTACAGGTTGCATCTACATCATATTGCTAAGGCATTCCCAATAAAATATGTCCATATCTACTACATGATAAACTATATCATTCTTATATGATTTTATAATTAAAATAAGGACATATATAACATATCTCAATTACTTCTATAGATGGACCATTCTTTGAATCTTTATGATCCGGTCAATTTGGTAAGGACAAGGATGCAACTCAGTTAGCAATTGTAGGTGTTTAGCAAATGTCTTTGAGATGATATGATATTCTCATAGATATTACTATCAATGATCAAGTGCTATAAAGGTGTAGATGGAAGGACAAGATTCAAAGTGCTATATAAGGTCACAATGAAAACCAAATTCTAATATATTAGGTGAAAAAAATAAATGACCTCAAAGTTAAAAAGTATAATTTGTACTTCAGTAAAAATAAAAGTTGTGATTACAAATCATACCGTGACCAACTGTATGCTATATGGGTTGAGACCAGCAAGAGTTTGTCGAGCGAATTCCTCATCCCTAAACCAAAAGAATTTGTCCCCTACAAATCCAAAAAACCATATATTTTGAGAGAGAGAGTCTATAGTATAAGCAAATAAGATGGTAGCGTAATTGCCAAAGTAAAAAAAAGGCCCCTAAATTTGAACCAATAGGGTTTTTTTTTTTTTTTTTTTTGCATTGTAATAATATTAATTAAGCTAAAATATTAGTAAATAAATAAAATAATATTTTTTATCAAAAGAAAAACAAAAAAAGAAGAGAGAAAAATGCTACGCCTACAATATTTTTCACAACACTTTTACAACAAATCATAAATTGCAAATTATTAACTATTATTGGTAGGCAAAAAGGTAATTTCAATAGTATATTCAAATTAGAACTAATAACAACTTAATACCTTAAATTTATTGAGAAAATATTGTAAATGTAGAACTTATCAAAAAAAAAGTAATACACAAAAATTTCACAACATTTTTAATAACAATTAAGTTGACAAACTTATACAAGTTCTCATCTAGGTCTACCATTAATATCATTTTTAACTTTTTGTTATCAATTTATCATATCAACCATTGTGAAAAATTTTGTCAAATTCTTTGTGTTTATAGACTTTTTCAAAAGAAAAAAAAAATTCTACATGGTCTATGTTAATTAGTAATTTTGTATCTAAGACAAAATAATAAAGTTTAACTAATATTTAATTTTTTTTAAATCATATTTAAATCTATAAAATGTTTTGATTTAATTTTTGTCTTAGGCAATCAAATGCGTCAAGCCACTCAGAGTGAGAGAAGTTTTCTCACTGCTCATTGTATCTGGGATCTCAAAGTGCAGCACAGCTCCTCCTTTGTCAGCGATGGATTTTACAAGTCTAGGCATGATGGCTTTGAGAAACCCTTGTTGGTTTTCTTCCGACACCAAATCAACTCCTTGAGTGAAAAGCGAGTCTATTGCTGTGAAGTATGGGAATCCAAGGTCCTTATCTATCGTTTTCCCCAAGGATGGGACCAATACTTTCAACACTGAGTACAAGGTCTTCGCTGAAAAAGTTAGTTGCTTTATCTCTGAGAAGCATTCATCTCGAGGTACATAAAACCTGCTACTCTTTTTCTCTGACAGTTCATCTGCATTAGTGGTGTTTTTCCAATTACAATCAAAACAAATGAAAGCAGGCATTAATTAAGTCCATATGCATGCTTTCGTTTACATTATGCATCACTGTAATATTGATATTCACCAAGCATCCCCGATACACGTCTTAACCCAATTTCATTTCATTCTCTTACTTTTTTGTGTAAGTAGTAAATTTGAGTACATACTCTTGAGTTGAATAGGTGGATTTGAAATGAGAGGAATGATTAGGAGTATCATAAATTTTACTACATACTATAGATTTAATATACAAACTTTGGAAATTGTCATGTAAACATTAAACAAAAAATTTAAAAATATATATATGATTGATATAACAACAAAAACTAAAGGTAGTGCCAATTATACTATAATAGACTTAAAAATTATTATGCATGAAAATAAATGTGATGATATCACAATTATATTTTATAAATAAAAATTTTAATAATTATTTAATTAATTATCTTTAAAAGTTAATCTATCATTTTGTAAGGTTGGTGTAGTAAAAATTTGTACCACCCTTTACATCGCTCAAACAAAAAATGTAATTTAAAAAACTTATTCATTAAATCACAATACCTCTACATGAATTACAAAAAAGTAATTAAAAAACTTATTTATAAAATCACAATACCTCTACATGAATTACAAAAAAGTAATTAAAAAACTTATTTATAAAATCACAATACCTCTATATGAATATTCAGCAAAAAAAAAAAAAAAAAAAAAAACCTCTATATGAATTATTGGGGAATCTGAAAAAGATAAGGATTGGGTACAAGAAACTGATTTGCATGTGCCACCGTATCATGTCATATATTATTGTCAGAGATGTGTATCAGAAAAAATCCCAACTCATCATATATAAGGTAACAATTATATGCCTAAAATCCTGTCCAAAATTAGGTGATGAGTCTAAAATCAGGCCCGTGGTGGTGGCAGGTATGCCCCCCATCACGGGTCATCATGGCCATAATGATGGAAATGGCTAGAATTAAAGAAAATAACTACCATTCCCATCTATTGAGAAAGTGAGACTACAAACAGGTATTGATATTAATCTTAGGGATCCGAAGCTCTCCCACCGAGACTCAATCTAGTGATTCCTTCGATCTCATCTCTCCTTTTTGTAAATACTCAAGCCAGATTGATTGTGCGAAATTCTTGCATCAACAATCGTTGGAATAAGTTGCATCATGTGAAAGATTCTAAATCGTTCACGTTGTTATGTTATGGTGATAATTAAGTTGTGATTAGTAAAAGATTATTTTTACACAACCACACTACTAATTTCATGGGCCAGCACTATAGCCAATTCAGGGGGTTCAAATGAACCCCCTCACTTCAAAAAAAAAAAAAAAAAAAAATTATATATATAATATTTTTTAATTAGTTTAATACTTTAATTTATTCTTAAAAATATTTTTTTTTGCACATCTTGACTTAAATTTTGCACACCGTTATTACAAGTATTTTCAACTCTAAAAGTAAAGAGTAAGTGTTTAAGAATTGGAAGTGTAATTTTTTTTATAAGTTTATATTATATGTGTGTGAGTGTGTCTAATATTGATTGTGTATATTACATTTTGTTATAATGTTATTTATATAAATTGTGATGTGTGTGGATGTTTGTGTGTATAATATAAATATAATATAACTTTATATAATTTAATAATTAGGAAATAAAGAGGGTTTTTTTACATGTGTGTGTATTGTTATCATGTGATAGTAACCTTTTGCTATAAAGTTAGTAAAATTCAAGAAATTTTTAAAAATTTTAGTGATTTTTCAAGCATTTGATTAGTTAAGTAGACACAGTGTATACTTTTATATATAAATAAGTGTGACTGTATGCGTCGATAATTAATACGGAGCCAATGAGTTGAGATTAGTAATTTAGTCTAAAATCTTTTTATAAAAATAAAATCAAATAGATAATAACAACTTTATAAAGTTAAAAATGTTAGACAAATTTAACAAAATAAAATGGTCATAAGCTCATAGCTACCCACATTGGCAATAGATACTCATAATGAACTATCATGTAACATTCAAAATTTAAAAACTTGTAGATTAAAATTGTAAAACTTCAAGTATTATTATTATATTTTTTGTTAATAACTCGATATATTCAAGTTTTCTTTTTATTAAAATTTTTTAATGAATCCCCTAAAAAAAAATTTTGGAGCCACCACTACTAATTTCAGCATTTATTATATATCAATCATAATATATCTTTTTTAAAAATTAATTATAAAAAAAATTTAGTGAATATTTTTTTTTCTTTGATCCTCATTTGATTTATAGTTTATTCATAACAAAGAAAGTTGAACCTGCTTCACATCTAGGGCGCCCTGTCCTGCAACGCCTGGGATACGGGTACTCTTCGCCACCAAATACTGGTCTTTGAAGTTCAAGGCTCTTATCAGGGTCTCCAATATCATTGTACACATCATAATCGTATATCCTCTCAAAGTGTTTGCGCTCTCCTTCCCCATTACCTCGCAAATTCCTTAGTTCTTCTTCTCTTAGCCTCCTCAATGCACTAGGTGTTTGTGATGGCAAGTATGGCTGCTCCACACAAACCAACGAATTGTCACAATCTAAAAGGAAAACCCATGATATATACGAGTCTAAATCTTCTATCTCACTTTTCCTGCTCTACTCTATGCTCCACCAATAAAAACTTGCCACATGTTCACCTAACTAATTAAATACTACCATTTTAATTAATGGTAGTATTTAATTAGTTAGGTGAACATGTGACAAGTTTTTATTGATGGAGTATAGGGTGAAGTAGGAAAAGTGAGACAGAAGATTTGGACTCTGTGTCAAAGATATGTCACTATCACTTTCACGTGCATGCATGCATGAATAAAATGATAAAATTATCTACCCAATTTGGCAATATGTTCTGCCCACCTCCATCAGAAAGAAATAAAAGAAGGATTTTGCTAATGTGTGTCCTAAGAGCACATAATAATTAACTATTTTTGGAAAAAAATTTCTCAAGAATTGAAAAAGTATTGATAACTTTTTCAATTTCCGAACAAATATTTCCAAAAATTGATACCTTAATGTATACCCTTAAAGCACTAATTAACCGGACCCATAAAAGAAAAAGAGAAATCCCAATGGTGATGATGATGGATTAGACTTATCATATATAGCAACACAATATAAATCCCAATCGTGATGATGATGGATTAGACTTATCATATATAGTAACTCAATATAAATCAATATTGAAATCACCAATACGACTCAAATTCCAAGTTGGACCATATCCTGTTGGAATTCTTGAATTTTTTTTATAAATATTTTTGGGTCAATACTTGAGCATTATACAATTGTGAATATAATTCGTGTGGATAATACTAAAGATGATGATCAAATCAAATTTTCAAGTGAATATAATTCGTGAATTTTCATTTAGTCAATATAATTGGAAAATTTGGATAATTAACCCTACAGGCAACTATGATTTTCAATCATCAATATTAACGCAATAGAGTTTATTTAGGGTTTGCCAATATATATATATTGGGAGTTGGGACAAAAATTAATTAATCAGAATGCTTTAATAAATATATTTGAACCCAAAAAAATAATACTTTAGTGTATGTTTGGACAAAATTATTTTTGTCAACTTATTTTACTATTCAGTTTATTTTTGCTACTATCCATGGGTTTCACTGTACTTTTTGCTACTATTTATGAATCTCACTGTACTATTTCAATTAATTTTTATCTTTATCTAAAATATTTTTAGCAAAAAGTTTTCAATTTCAACAAAATAAACTGATCCTAAATAGACTCATAATTACTTATAATTATACATAGTACTACTAACAAATGTTGGTCAACTACTCAATCAATCACATCATTTACAGGTGAGTATTCTAATTTCTAACAATATACATAAAAATTATAAATAAATAAAAAATAGGACCAACATGTGATGCCTTATGTACACTTGCCCTTCACATCTCCTAAATCCAATTACAAAGTGCCAGTCTTCCAACCTAGATAATGAGATTTTGTTTTTTTTTTTTTTTTTTTTTTTTTTTTTTTTTTTTTTTTTTATATGAGATTTTGTTTGATAGTATAGTACTAGTTGTGACGACATCTATGATGACATTTTTTTTGTTTTTTTTTTTATAAGCATCTATGATGACATTAATCACCAGTACTCCATGACATGAAATTTCATTGTTTTAGGTGAATATGTTGCTGTACACGAGGACCACAAGATAATTGAGCAGAGATGTATACTTCATGAGACAGCTAAAGGTCCATCTGAGGGCAATCTGTAAAGGAATCTAAGTGGCCAATATATCCTTGCCAGTTGAAATACCAAAGGAAATCTTAAAAAAAGAAAAATGGACCATTTTTTACGGTAAGGATATATAGTATGGATCCGGTTAATCATTCACTTTAGAAAAAATTAATTATTTTTTTAATTTTTTATAAAAATATATGTCTTAAGAAACTATACGAACACACGTTAGTAAAACCCATATAATAATAACTCGTACCTAAAACAACTTTTCAAAGCAATTGAAAACTGTTCAAAGACTTGGTCTAACCTGGTACAAGCTTCACATTAATCGAGTTTATATATGCGAAGGTGCATTTCTAGCTGTGTATTTTTATGTATCATCTATGTGAACATGCATGAGTGCTAATATTCATGCTTTAAAATTAATCATACTTTCTAAGGAAAAAAACAAACACACACACACAAACATATATGCCTTAAATGAGAAAGTGACTGACCTTGTTGGTGAAAAATACCCTCTTCACTGGACTGTCGAACTTTGAGTGAACCCAAGAGCGACATGTCACACTTACGGGGCCACAAGGCAACCCATCAATGACAATATCTTCAAGGAACATCTCTCTGTGGTGCTCATTTTCAACCAAGACAGCACCAACCTCTCCAAAATCAATTGGAACTTCAAAAATTGTCTCATACCTAACCCCATTATCTCCACGCCCCACCTTGTGAGCATAACCTTCAATTGTATCCTTCTCTAATCCCGTCTCTTCAAAAACATGTTCACAAATATAATCCAACATCCATAGTGTTTATTATTGTGTAGAATTAAGATTCTAAACTTACATCTATCAACCTTGAGATGCGAAAATAGAGAAAATAGAGAGAAAAAAAAAAACAAAAAACAAACAAACAAACAAATACGCAACTCAAAGTTTTACATGGTTTGATAACGTGCTTAAGTCTTTGGAGTTGCAGTAATTTCACCATGTCAAGCAGAAAAGTACAAAGATGGCTATAGTACAATGATACAGCCACCCTAATTTTGAAGTAACAAACATATACCCCCAAACAACAGATCCAAAATGAGCCAAAAACAAGCCAAAAATATATCGGTCCAAGCTTCCATTGAATAAATCTCATAAAATATCTCATTTAAAATCGTCATGGTCAGATCAGATCACAAACTAAATCGAATACATATATGAGTACAATGACAAATTACTGTAGAAATTTTCCAATGGTACGTAATTCTAGAAAGCATATCCTAACTTGTCCTTCCTATGGTCATCCTTAACTGTTATAGCTTTTATAATTTGGATTAATTAATTTAAATTTTTTTTTTGGCTTAGAGTCGGGACCATAGTCTGATAACGTACAGTTGCGCCTTTCTTTAAAGTTCAGTTTCTTGGGACCGTTTATAGATGGACTAGAATACTAGATGCTCTCTAATTCTGTCTCCATGTTGCTTGTGGTTCTGACAATTAAAGATCTTATTTTTCAACCTTTTCATTGTTATAAGTAATGACTGTAAATTTCTACATAATTAGCTGATAAAAGAAAGGGAGGAAAATGTTGAATTACATTGCTTATATTGGCAATTCCATATGACAAAACCTTCTTAACCTTTTTTATGATCTCAATGTTTAAATATGAAAACACTGAGTTGAAAGTTTCTATGAAACAAAAATAATGTCACATTTTTAGGGTTCCACTTTATATTTTATCATTCTTGTTAGAAACATGCTTTTATCAATTATAATATATCATATGTTTGAATTTTTTTTTATTAAAAAAAAAATGGTTACTTTATAAATAAGTAAAGACATGGGAAAGATTTATGCCTTCCAAAGGAACTTTTCTATAGCCGGTTTTCACAGGGAAAAATAAAATGGTAAACTAGGCCCAAACTGGTTGCTGTAGGTAACTTGGCTAAAAATATTTATTAAAAAAAAAAAAAAAGAAGAAGACAAATTTGTATTCAGCTTTTAGTTCGAAGTTTATCATTTTTTTATGGGATATTTGGTGCGAAATTCATTATGGCAAAACCTTTTTTTATGGAATTGCTTATATTGGTAATTCCATATGGCAAAACCTTCCTAACCTTTTTTATGATCTCAATGATTAAATATGAAAACACTGAGTTGAAAGATTCTATTAAACAAAAATAATGTCACATTTTTAGGGTTCTACTTTATACTTTATCATTCTTGTTAAAAACATGCTTTATCAATTATAATATGTCATATATTTGATTTTTTTTATCAAACAAATTGGTTACTTTATAAATAAATAAGAAAAGAAGACATGGGAAAGATTTATGCCTTCCAAAGGAACTTTTCTATAACTGGTTTTCACAGGGAAAAATAAAATGGTAAACTAGGCCTAAATTGGTTGCTGTAACTTGGCCAAAAAAAGAGACAAATTTGTATTCAGCTTATAGCTCGAAGTTTATAATTTTTTTTTATGGGATTTTTGGTGCGAAATTCATTATCATACCAAGGCAAAGTTTCATTGTGTACCTCAGACAAGTATAAAAAATTAAAAAAAAAAAAAAAAGACTTTTTAATTTGTATTGCAAAAGAGAATGTATATTTGAACCGAAACTTAATAAAACCAATATGTTCGAAACTACACACACACCCCAACACCAAGAACAATGTAACCATTAGGGTTGGTTGCTTATAGCTTAGAGCCCAAGACGAACACTTACCTGGATCAAGCTCAGCGCTAACTAGTTCCAGCAGGAGTGTTTTACCAAGTAAATCTTTTATATCATCCAGCCCTCGTTGTATCCCAAGGTTTGACAAAAATCCACGAACCGTGGGTTGTACAGTCACAACGGCTTTAACTTTAATGGACTTCTCGGTGGCAGTGCTAGCTACAGCTTTTATGTTGCAAGGAATAAAGCCAGTGTGAATGTTTATGTGTTTTTTTATGAATGAGGGTTTTGACCAGATTGGAAGTGAAGCACTGCCATTATTGCCATGGATGAATGACTTGTGTAATAGGAAGAGGCAAGTTTTGGAACTGTACTGTGATTGCTGAATTCCAGGCTTCAACATTTTGGTGGAGGGGTTTTGATGGAGAATGGTAATACTTGAGTGTAAGCTAGAGAAGAGTGTTTGAGGTTTCTTTTTCAGCTCTTGGATAATATACTTGAGAATTGTGGTGCCTAATAAGTAAGTAATTCTCTGTCAATACGTCTACTAGCAAAATATATTTCACAATAAATTTGGTAGCTATCTGAAGAGTCGTCATGATAAAACAGCGCTAGTAATGGGACCATATAAAATTAATAATAACCCATCAACTAAATTGTTAAATATTAGCAACGAGATGTGTTATACCATGTTATGTATGCTAGAGTGGATGCGGAAGGGGAAGCATAGCAGAGGAACACCGAGAACACGAGGGTTACGTGGTTCAGCCTTGACGGCCTACATCCACGGAGGAATCCCTTAAGGGCTACATCTTTATTGTATGAGAGTGTAGTACAATAACTTCCTGTGTTACAATGAACCCTAACATGAGTATATATAGGCGACTAAACCCTAGACTACTAGTACAAGCAGGAATGGGCTTGGGCCTATTACATTGAGCTAATATGTCTAATATATATCTCTAACACCCTCCCTCAAACTCAAGGCGGAAGCTCGATGAAGACTTGAGGTTGGATAAGCATGAGAAGATCACTTGGAAATGCCTTGAAGAATGCCTTTGAAGAAACCATAATGAAGAATGTGCCAATTGACTAATTTCGGAGTCTCAAATGCAGAAACGGAGCCCAAAATCGGAATCTACGCGAAAAACTGAGCAAGATAGGCCATTTTGGAAATTTTGACTTTTGGTCAAAAGTCAACGCAAAAAAGTCAAAGTCAACTGGTCTAGAGTCAAAGTCAACAGTCAAATTGCTCACGGGTCAGATCCGGGTGGTCCGGGTCGGGTCGGTCCGGGTCAACGGTCAGCAAGGTGACGTGGTGCTGACGAGATGACACTGCTGACGTGGCTGATGACGTGTCGCTGACATGGACGTGCTTGCGTGGCTGATGACGTCATCTGATGACGTCAGATGACATCAGCTATAGTTTCCGGCGCGTGGAAGGCGCGTGAAGCATATGCCAAAATCATGGAGGCGCGTGAGAGTGCATGTAATCTCGGATGCGGGCCGGAATTCGCAGGTTTCGTAAATCGGCGGACGAGGATGCCGATAGGGCGACGCGTGAGCCTAGCAGACGATCTAGAAGTCAGGAATCAATGGCGGCACGTGGGAGATTTTCCTTAGGCTACGGTCGCGCGTGGAGGCGCGTGGCAAGGTTTCGGGTGACCGGATTTCTGGGTTTTGGTCGCGGGAGATCTTGGAGCACGTCTGTGGTGTTGGTTTCATCAGGCGAAGCTTGGAGTTGCGCAGATCTGATAAGTTAAGTCACGGCTTTGCTTGAGTTTGTGGACCTTAGACACAGCACAGAGCCATGGTGGCTGCGAGATGCCGTGGAGTCTAGATCCAGCAGAGAAATATGTGTGACTTCAGATGGTGGTATGCACGTGTGAATCTTCTTTGCTGTGAGAGATATTTGTTTGATGCCAAGAACGGAGTTTGGCTCTGATACCATGTTAAATATTAGCAACGAGATGTGTTATACCATGTTATGTATGCTAGAGTGGATGCGGAAGGGGAAGCATAGCAGAGGAACACCGAGAACACGAGGGTTACGTGGTTCAGCCTTGACGGCCTACATCCACGGAGGAATCCCTTAAGGGCTACATCTTTATTGTATGAGAGTGTAGTACAATAACTTCCTGTGTTACAATGAACCCTAACATGAGTATATATAGGCGACTAAACCCTAGACTACTAGTACAAGCAGGAATGGGCTTGGGCCTATTACATTGAGCTAATATGTCTAATATATATCTCTAACATAAATAATTGTGAAATTCTTATAAAAAAATAAATAAATAATTGTGAAATTTGTTAGGAAAACTATAATTTCTGTGAAATTACACGATTCTCGTGTGAGAGAGAGAGAAAAAGAGAGGAGACAAGATTTAGCTCTAATGTAAGTTAAAGTTATGTCACGTGAAAAGCAAGGGGAAGAAATGTTAATATTAGAAAAAGGAAAGGTCGATTCTCCAAAAAACAGAAAAAGGAAAGGTCCAAGTGCCTTACGTCAATTCAATATGATGAGTGTTTTGAATACTAGCGAGTCATATATCCGTAGACCCTATATAGCTATATTAGTGTAGTTTGGTCCCTTATAGTTTTTCGTTAATATAAAGAATGACTGGCTCAGAAAGACATGATCAACTTTGGGCATTTCTTTCGCGATGTATAGTATATGTGATTCCCTCATACTTTAACCTTTCTTTTTTCTTGGAAGTAATTATTACTAGCTTGAATCCTGAATTCCTCCAATGATTTTGATATTACAATAGTATGATTCAAAAAAATAAAGTTAGCGGTTATACAAGAAAAATAATAATAAAGTTAGGGCTTGTTTGAATTTGAGAGGGAGGGATAGAGAGTAAAATTAGCTAGTAATTAAGCTAATTTTCAGAATCATGAGGGAATAGTGTCTTTATATATGTTGCTACTCAATGACCATGACCATGCCAAAACGGGTTACCTTTTTTTTAGAGTTTTAACCTATGACGTCCACTTTTGATGATAACCATTTATTATTAAACTAAAACACTAGTCGATTTTTGGTGTAGGCGATGATTGAATCCCAAATCTCTTCTTTAACTATTAGAAGTTTTACCAATTGAGCTAATTTGATGGTCATAAAGTTCCACTAACTAATAATCAGAAACTTTACCAGTGAAGCTAACTAGTGGAACTATCACACAATTGAAAATTTTTGGATTATGAACCTATAGAATTATTATGATAGTTTTACTAGTTATTGAACTCTTGTATTTTCATTTTGAAATGAGTGGATTTGATTTTGCCACATTAATAAATTCTAGATACCAAAATCATGATGATCAACATTTAAATATTTATGAGTACAAGAACCCCAACTCTTATTCTCCCAGCCTATAAGAACTTTGTACTTGAGTAACCATCTCGCCAAGGGTGCACGATAGTAATTGAGAGCACTTAAAATGCTTTAATTATGAGAACTACGAAATTTATATAAACAATATATAAATATATATACTTGCCTTTTCTATCAGGGCATCTTTGATGATTTTAATCCAATAATTTTGGCCAAGAAAGAAAAACTGGAAAAGTACATTTACACTTAGCCAATAGCCATTTGGACTCAATGGTAAAACATGAACCTCCCTTAACCATTTTGTTTTAATTTCCCTCTTACGAAATAATAGAAAACAAAAGTCATTTTTTTAAGGAAAAATGTTACTTATTACAAAATGACTACCTTCCAAAAAAAATGAATTCAATTCGGTTCAAATAATTATAAAAATAAAAAAATTAGTCTACAACACAATACAAACATGTCAATACTTTTTTTTCCCCTTGAGAATAGATAGAGAATTATTGAGAATCAATAAATTGTGAAACAAACAAATCCAAAATCAAATAAGGAAAAAATATTCCTCTATAAAAATTAATAAATAAATAAAATAAAATAAAAAAAAAATTGGTTAACCCAACCCAACATTTTAACGGGTCAGGTCCGGTTCTAATGTAATAATATTGTCAAATTTTTTTTTTTTTTTTGATGAGAAATGCATTTTTTATTAAGATGAAGATAAAAACATTACATCTTGAATCAATGCAAATTCAATCATAATAAGATTTTCCTTTATCCAAGTTATATAATCTAAAATATTCTTAGCATATATAATGAGCCAAGAGATGAGCAGGGTGCCTTGACGCTTTACATGAGAGACTTGAAACCTTATAAAATCTTGTATTTTAACCCGGATCTCATCAATAATGATGCTAATCGACACAGGTGGGTCACGAAATCCCTCCACCACCTCTGATACTATTTTTGAGTCACATTCGGGAATAATGTCTTGGATCCCAACGTCTTAGTTTAATAATATCATCTTATACTTTCTTTTTTTGAAACTAGTTAATAATATTGTTAGATCTCTGTGTAAAATGGTCTACATGAAATGCATTTAAATATCATTAGTGAGCTCATATAACATTTAAAATTTGGTAAATACTATTTTGGTTTCTAGATTTTATCAAAAGTTTGTTTTTCATCTTTAAATTTTAAAAAATTCATTTTTCGTCTCTAAACTATTTAAATGTTTGTCTTATGTCCCTAAACTACTGGAAATATGTTTTTTTTGTCCTTAAACTTAAAAAAAAAAAAAAAAAAAAAAAAAAAAAAAAAAAAAAACTTTTTTAAACCATTGAAAAATGTTCTTTAATTTTTATCCTCATTGTTGTTTCTAAATTATTGAAAAAAAAAAATATTGCTTACAAAGTTTAAGAATAAAAAAAAAGAAGTTTTTAAAGTTTAAAGACAAAAAACAAACGGTTAATAAAATTTATGAACCAAAATTTAAATACATTAGGAAGTCAATAATAAGAGTACTATTCATTACATTTTTTTTTTTAGGATAACAATTCATTGCAATTAATTAAGGTGAGCTTTTCTTTCTCAAAAAAAAAAAAAAAAAAAAAAAATTAAGGTGAGCTTTTAGAGTACTGCTTGTTGCTTTAGATTCTTATATTGTTCATCATCACACACTCTCTTGGTACGATGGTCACTCTACAGGTATAAGTACTTGTGAAGTGTAAGAACTGAAAGAGTAGAATTTTTATCTTGTATAAAAATAAAAAATAAAAAAAATAAAAAGATTCTGATATTGCTTTCAGCTGTCACACTCTGACGATCACAACTCATGAATGGTGTGTCCGGAAAAATATACACGTATACAGTAAACTACCACAACCACAATAAGCTCCAAATGATCGCAAATAACCTCAGTAATTTGGAAAGCATAGGTTTCTCCTAAACCATTTTCAGACAACAAACCGAAGTTTGTAATTTTGTTGAAAGATTCTTCAGTAAAGGACTGCGTCACGTGGACGTGAAGACTAGTGCCGCATGAGTCCATTTTTGCTGTGCAAAGGTTGTGTTCCACGTTTATAGAAGGGACTTATTTTACATTGACACTTTTAAGACATTGATATCGACCTCGCTTGCAATTATTGCAGCAATTACGTGCACTTGAAAACTAAACCAAAGTTAAGTGGCCACAAATGACAATCCAAACCAAACCCCAGTTTTAAAGGACAAAAAATCAAACAGACCCCACAATTTAGAGACCAAATCCAAACTTTTAAATGTTAGAAAAATGAACAAGTTTAATCCTTTAAACTCTTTTTATATCTTTTTATTAAATGTGAATTTTTAAAATCTAACTGTTAAATTATATGTTCTTTATGTTCTTAACATGCATGTTAAATTTTGTTCAAATTAGATATTATTTATTATTCGATCAATAAACTTATTTTTTATGCATATTTGAAAAAAAAAAAAAAAAAAAAAAAAAAAAACCTTAAAAATTCAAACATGTCAAGGGCGGACCTAGGTGGGGGCCCGGGCCCCTTTGATCCAAAATTTTTTTTTTGTTTTTTTTTTTTTTTACTTATTATATTTTTTATTTTTGTAGTTGGGTTCTCCCTCCCAAAACCTTAGTCCTCCTCCTCTCCAATCAACCTAGCCAGCTTAATCCAACTAGCAACTATTCAACCCAAAAACTTAACGAAAACAATAAAAGTATTCACAATGGTGATTTTATTTTAGTAAAAAAACTATTTTACCACCAAAAAACCATGTGTTATTGGAGAAGTTAAAGCAAAATTTTTGCAACTACAATAAACTAGGGTATAAATATCAATTGATTGTAGCAAGTTGTTAAAAATTATTAAGATTATCTCTCTTCCTTCAATTAAAAAACTCAAATTATCT
Organism: Quercus lobata; assembly: GCF_001633185.2. Lineage (NCBI taxonomy): Eukaryota > Viridiplantae > Streptophyta > Magnoliopsida > Fagales > Fagaceae > Quercus > Quercus lobata. The sequence continues at coordinate 6,372,380 of NC_044904.1, read as the reverse complement.
CTCTTCCTTTATTATTTTAATGAGTTATTTATATTATTTTAAATGAAGTGATAAAAAAAATAGAACATTAGATCTAGAGTGTATTGTAAAGTGGAGTGGTAAAATGGATAAAGTAATTGATAGACCAATAATGTATGAACCCACTGTGATGAATTAACTAATTAATTAGTCGAGTTAATTAATTAATTCAATTTGCAAGCAATAAACGTGGTAGCACAAACAAATCACCAACTAAGTTAAAGTGTATCAAAAAATAAATTGACATGGTGATTTTTTTATGAATGGGGAAAACCTACACGGCAAAAATCCCACCGGGTGATTTTAAGGTCATCACTTCCGAGAATTCACTATTATCACAACAAACGGTTACAAGTAAAGAAATCTCAGTACTTTATACCAACCTATAGTTGAACCCTTACCCCAATACCCAATTGGACTTATTTTGTAGTGACAGTCTCTCCTTGTAATGCACGGCTTCCAGTACATGACTAACCAATTCGATGCACAAATCCCAGTACGCAACTTACTCACCAACTTGAAAAAGATGTTGGCTGCAAAGTTCTTCAGTTCATCAACACGATGAAGGTCACGAAACTCCTTAATTACAAAACTCTACAGTGTACAAACACAGCAGCTTCTTCAATAGAAATATGAACTTGAGCAAACTCTATCATCAATCACAATTTGCATTAACATAACTTTGCTTCATACTTACGCAACCTTTGACGGCCCTTAAAAAAATCCCTATATATATTTAGGGTTGTGCGAAAAGAAAATTCAAACACGTATTCACGGATTGAAGTGAAATCGGCTCTGAAAAACTGATTTTCATAAACCCCGATAGATAGCTTATCTATCGAGAGAGCTGTCGAGTATCGGGTTTCAACAGTCTTTTAAACCTCAATAGATACTAACTATCGAGATTAAAAATCCAGCACTTCTTCACTTATTTCTTGGACAGACTTGCATGATTTTAACACTTGAACTTGAAACCTTATTCCTTGAAATATTAAACACATCTTAGATCTACCCAATTATAAGTAAAGTGCGTTTTGTCAAAGAATTAGCTAATTCTATATTGACATATGTTCCTAACATTTAATTACATATGTCCTAACAGTAAATTTTTTGAGGTGCTAAAAGTTAAATTTTTTAGCACCACTACTATAAATACTCTAACTTCAAAAGCAATAAAAATTCTAGCTAGCCTAGTATTAAAATACAACATTTTTTTTTTTATCTTTGTTGGTAGATAATTGCATCTTAATACAATGAATTTGTGTATTTATAATTTGTTAATATTATATGTGTTCGTTTTTAGACCCCTGTAAAACTACATTGTTTAACCTAATTAATTAACCAAGTGAATACTTAGGTTTATTATTCAGATCTAGGTTAAAAAAAAACAATCATATCATGCAAATCAACGGAAATATAAAGAACACAATGATATGATAACCTAAGAAAACCAAAACGGTAAAAAACCTAGGAAGGATTTAACCTAGCTATCCTCAATGTCAAAAGCAAATCCACTATGAAAGAATTGAAGTTTACACAATAGCGACTTAGACCACTAACATCCTATTACTACCTCGAGTAAAAAACTTACTATCACGACCTCATAATAGCTCCAAGTCCACAGACTACTTCTTTCCTTGGCCTTTGCAATAACACAAGCTCACCTGCTTGTGACTTTGAAACTCCACTCAAAAGTTTTGGATCTCCTTAAACATTGATCTTGTATGCAGCAACTTCTACAACACCGGATCTTGAGATTCTTCAAGAAATAACATCGGTATAAGACATTAGAGAGCTTTTGGGTACAAAACCCTAGATCTACAAAAGAGGCACAAGATGCACTCTAATCTCTCTAAAAAATTTTGAAAACCCCGCCTAGGGTTAGCTTATAATGTCCTTTAAATATTGGAAAAAACTGTTCGTGATTTGGGTTTCAAATGGTCAAGTTATGGGCTTTTTACGTTTGCTGATTTTTGCTGATATGCGATTTTTGACTGATTGAGTACCAATTGAACCAAACAGCTTGTAACTCATTTTTTTCATCCTGAACTTGAGTTTTTTGTCTTGGACTTCAAGGTAGACCATTCTAAACCAATGAAAACCAATGAGACTTGGTTTTTGTCATGTTTTGTCATGATTTGCCAACATTACAAACTCAAAACCTAACAATCTTCCCCTTTAGCAATTCGTGACAAAACACACATACAACATAATGCCCATATACAATAAAATGCCCAAATACATCACAAATCCCAATCTAAGACTCTTAACCTAGAAGTTGCAAGAAGAGGTAGAAGGTCTTGATCAAAATGTATTTGTCTTTCCTGAAAACACTCAAAAGAACACATCACCGCATATGTGGAAAGAAAGACATATAAACAATAATATGAAACACAAAATAAAAACAGAAGTAAACTAACTCTCCTCCTAAGTTAGATACATCAAAAAGTTTTCATATTCTCCCCCTTTCAAAAAAAATTTTAACTCCCCCTAAACAAAACAAACAGGATTCCCACATTTCATCTATTTCTCCCCCTTTTTGTCACGTATTGATAAAGACAACTCAAACAAAGAGTAAATAGAAAACATACGCAACAAAAGATAAGAGAAAATAGAGAATTAAGAGACACAAAACAATTCAACTCTATAAAAAAAAAAAAAAAAAAAAAAAAAAAAAAAAAAAAAAAGACAACTCCCCCTATGAAGAGCAACAACTCCCCTATAAACAACAAAGGTAAAAAAAATAAAATAAAAAAATTTTCTCCCCCTATAAAAATGGAAAAAACAAAACATGTTTTGGGAAAAACAGTTTTGGAAAAAATTTAGGAGGTAGGGAAAATAAAGACACACAAACCAAACTTAAAAACTAAGTTGAGGATACATATGAACATAAATATTCTCTCTTTTAATAAATGCAAACTTGACATTGATACCACTTGTTTGTTTTTAGACCCATAAATAGATGGTGTTTGAACTCAAATCAAGTAGAGAAAATATTTGCACATTGATTATCCATCATATCTCTTAAGGAAAAATATTTTCTACAGTTCACACATAAAAATAGCATATACTAAAAAGTACATAACTCAAAAATTAATCAATTAATTTTTAAATCAAGTTGAGTACCCAATTTAGCAAAGTGTATGCATATTATGTGTGAAAACAATGAGAGATATGACTACAAAACTACAAGATGGATATAGAAAACAATGCAATGCATGTGAATCCTAAACATAAATGATGCATGAAAAAAAAGTTTGGTCAAATACTTAAAAACTGAAAATGTTTCAGTTTCGATCGATCGAGCATTGATCAAATACCAATCGAGTCAGGCAGAAAGTCATGATTAAAAATCAAGGGATTTTCAATCGATCGAAAATCACATTCGATTGATCGAAATTCTGAAAATTTGAATTTTTTGAAAAACTGCAGAAGATTATGCAGAAACAACTCAACCCAAGTAATTTTATAAATGAAATGCATGAGAATGGGTTTAAATGTTTTTCAAAAACATGAGTTTTCAAGTCAGAACTTCAAAACAAGGTTTTTAATCATCAAAAACACAATTTTTGCCAACCCTTAAACATATTTTGCATCAAACACTATAGAAAACATAATCTTGGATGGCCAAACCAAATTCACACATAATTTCATGTACTAAGTTTAGTAAAGAGTAACTTGTGTAGTGTGTGCAACTAACAAGAGCTTGAGATACATATGAAGTGATAAGTAAATAGTAATCAATCACAATTTCTACAAAATTCATCACATAAGATTAAAAGAGACTATCACCTAAAGAGTTATATCATATAACTCTCACATCTTCTAGAATAAAAGCTTGCAATCGTGTAAGTTTTTTGATTTGTCTCATATTGTACACACCAATTTTATTTGATCAAAAACTTATTAATAATAGTCAGGATAATGTACACACCAATTTTATTTGATTGATTTATTTAAACTCCAATAATGTAGACACCAATTTTAGCATTTAATCTAAGGCTACACCTTATGTTCTTTTTGTGCATATGCTACACTTTCTCGAGCACAAAATTTTACGATATACACTAAGGTGTTCATGATTGGCTAGTAAACAGTAGTGAGATAGTTATTATGCCTTTCTCAATAAGTTCAAGTCCAACAATCAAAGACATGTGACTTTAAGATCAAGACAAAGTGATCAAAAACTATAAATATCTTCCCACACAACATGCACTACAAAGTTCAAACTAGTAAAGTGCAATAAATAAGCTCATCCAAGCTAAACAAGGTACATAAACATGTTATATAAAGATAATATGACCAACCTTGATTTCAAATCTAAGAAAAATAATGCAAAATACAAAAAATCTTTTTGGTTTAAAAAAAATTTATAACCAAAAACGAAAAGCACACATTATGCTAAATGATTAAAAATGCAATGCATGATCGTGTTTAACTAAGTTATAGAAGGTACACAAATAAGAAATATCAATTTCTTAATTAACCCTTGGGTACATGTAAAAACTAGTACATACTCATACAAAATCAAAAATAACTTAGCACTTATATAACTCATACTATTCAAGTTTCTCCACAATGTCAAGCATGTTATAAATCAAAAGAGAGATATCATAACTCATGTAATCCTTAAAGCATCCACATCCTGAAATGCCATCCTATCCCATTTACCATCTGAAAAAGCTACTTTATTAATTATACAATACCATTTTACAATATATCCAACATTCCAACTTTTATTTTCCTATTCTACTCATTAAAATAATATACCTACACAATAAAATATATTTTTCCATTTTTTGTTTTTTCCCAATTTTCTCCTTCCCTTCCCTCAACCTCTATCACTGTGCCTCCACTGCCCAGTCACCACCACCATGCCTCCACCATGCCCAACACGCCACCACTGCCCACCAAAATCCCACCAGAACAAAAATGCATAAAACCAAAAAAAAAAAAAAAAAACCCAGCATCACAACAGAAAACCAGAAACCCAGCAACACCGGACCCACGCCAATCTCCACCAAACCCAGTGAGCCTACACAAAAACATAGTGGTGCACGATAACGAAACGGTGCGTCGTGGAGTCAAGGACTGGGAGAGAGAGCCAAGGCTTTTTCCGTTGGGGAATTTCGACGATGCAATGATAACAATGGGAAGTTCGTCAAGATTTCTGATGTATGATAACGATTTCGGGTGGGGCAAACCTTTGGCGATTCAGAGAAACGGAGCTAATAAATTCGACGGTAAGATTTCGGCTTTTCCGGGAAGAGAAGGCAATGGAAGCGCACCGATCTCCACCAAACCCAGTGACCCACGCCGAGCTCCACCAAACCCAGTGACCCACGCATGCCAATCTCCATCAAACCCATCGCCAATCTGAGCAACCCAGAAACCCAGCCATACCCACCTCTTCCTTTAAGCATCGGTCACAGCAAAAAAAAAAAAAAAAAAAAAAAAAAACACGACCCAGATCGCAACCCACTAGAAAAAATAAACTACTGTGATGTGTGATGTTGATGTTGGGAGGAGGATGGCGTTTGAGTTTGAAGAGAGGAGAAAGCAGATGAGAGAGAAGGAAGAGAGAGTTGAGAAAGATAGAGAGCCTTCCGGAGTTGAGAGAGATAGTTGAGAATAAAATATTATTTAAATTTATACAATAGTGCTACAATGCCAGCATTGTAGCACAATTCTAAAAATTTTTACAATTCTTCAGTTTTACAATTCCGGATGTTGACTCTTTTAGGCTTGAAATGCCAAAATTTCTTTAGATATGGCATATGAAAGTCCCAATGCTGATGCTCTTAAAACAAATAAAACAAGACTCAAAATAAAATATTTTTGTCTTTTTGAAAATGTTTCAATGTTTTTGGATTTTTTTTTAAATAAAAAAAACAACCTAAAAAAAAACAACCAAAAACAAAAACAAAACATGTCCATAAACAATTGAAAAAATTAAATCAGGGACAAGTAAACAATACTCACCTTAGCAAGTCTTTTCTCACCCATATAGCACGAGTCTTCGGCTTTGTAGGTGAAAATCCATGAGAAGCAAAGTGTATTTGAGGGATTACACCAATCTTTTAAGAAAGACCAAAATCCTGCAAATTCCTTTCACAAGCCAACAAGCTCAAATTTTTCAAAAAAATATGAAACAATTTATATGGACTTATGGCAAGAGAAATATCATAACAAATCCTAGACTGAAACACAGAATGCTTAAATTTCAATTTATGACTATTAGAACGAATGTGACTGGAGACACCCCAAAAGTGACAAACAGGAACAAATTTAGGAACATCAGTATTCCTAACCCCAAATCTAGTCTCAGATTTTGGTTTTTGCCTCAATAAAGAACAATTTGGTCTAATATGACCAACAACACCACAAAGGTGATAGACAGGCACAAAAACAGATTTATTATGCTCTCTAACAGTAGGTTTAGACATAAGTTTAGAAACATTAGCGTCTACATCAGAACTTTTACCTTTGTCTAACCTAGCTAAATAAGCCTTTTCTTTATTATTCCTCTTGAAATGAGGGATACAAACTTTCTCAGTTTTAGGCTTAAGAGAAACAGAAACACTTCTGTTATCAATAGCAAGCTTGGTACTAGTCAAATTTTCAATTTTAGCTTTAGATTCAACTAACTCTTGTTCCAAGCTTTTCATCTTCTCATCTTGAGAGGAAATTTGGTTTCTCAAAAATTCATTCTTTTTATTAGATTCATCTAATCTAACAACCAATTCATCTTTTTCAAGATTAGTCATTTTTAACTCTTCCTTAAATTTCTTAGAAATTTTCATAGATTTCAATAATTCCTTACGAAGAGTTTTATAGGCATCAATAAGATCAACAGAAACAACAGTGTCCTTTTTATTCAAATCATCACAATCAAAAACAGTAAGACACTTAAAATTATTCATGATAACAGGGATCAAAGATCAACTCTTAGATCAAAAGATCTAACACAAAAAAGCTACCCGTTCTGATACCACTTGTTCGTTTTTCGACCCCTGTAAAACTAGATTGTTTAACTTAATTAATTAACCAAGTGAATACTTAGGTTTATTATTCAGATCTAGGTTAAAACAAAACAATCATATTATGCAAAGCAGTGAAAATATAAAGAACACAATGATATGATAACCCATGAAAACCAAAACAGTAAAAAACCTGGGTAGAATTTAACATAACTATTCTCAAGGTAAAAAGCAAATTCACTATGAAAGAATTAAAGTTTACATAATAGCGACTTAAACCACTAGCATCCTATTGCTACCTCGAGTAGAAAACTTACTATCACGACCCCATGATAGCTCCAAGTCCACGGACTACTTCTTTCCTTGGCTTTTGCAACATCACAAGCTCACCTACTTGTGACTTTGAGACTCCACTCAAAGGTTTTGGATCTCCTTAAACGTTGATCTTGTATGCAGCAACTTCTACAATACCGGATCTTAAGATTCTTTAAGGAATAACACCGATAGAAGACATTAGAGAGTTTTTGGATACAAAACACTAGATCTACAAAAGAGGCACAAGATGCACTCTAATCTCTCTAAAAACCCCCCACTTAGGGTTAGCTTATAATGTCCTTTAAATACTGGAAAAAACGGCTCACGATTTGGGCTTCAAACGGTCAAGTTATGGGCTTTTTACGTTTGCTAATTTTTGCTGATATGCGATTTTTGATTGATCGAGTACCAATCAAACCAAACAGCTTGTAACTCATTTTTTTCATCTTGAACTTGAGTTTTTTGTCTTGGACTTCAATGTAGACCATTCTAAACCAATGACACTTAGTTTTTGTCATGTTTTGTCATGGTTTGCTAACATTACAAACTCAAAACCAAACAATATGGATGCATATTTAGAATTTTTTTTTTTTCTTTTTGCTTATACTCTGGCCCCCACTAACTTAAAATCTTGGGTCCATCCCTGAAACATGTCATAGATAACATAGCTATTGATCTTTGATTTTCTTAAAATTTTGCAAGCATGTAGTATATAATAAGAATATACAATTCAATAGTTAAATTTTCAATACTCACATCCAAATCTAATAAAAAGATATAAAAAGAGTATGGAACTTTTTTCTTGAAAAACCAAACTTGAACTTATGACAAATTTCATGGATCTAATAATTTCCTCGCTTAATCACTTACGTGTGAAGTATAGTTTGTCTTAAGAAGTTCTTACATGTTCTGCAATTTTGTTAGATATAGCTTTAAGAGTAAGGACCCTTTTTAAGCTGAAATTTCAAACCTTAGCATCAAAACTCGTACACTATTCTAAATTTCTAACTCTTAATACACATAATGAATTGATATGAAATTCCACTCTTATTTTTCAAAATAAAACTTAATGCCAACCCTTTTTTTTTTTCTGATGAAAGCCAACCCATTTTTAAGAGAGAGTGGGAACTAATACTAATAAAATGATGATGATAATATAAAGTTTGGTCAATATATAATTGAATTAATTAGGTTCAATTATGAAAAACAAGACGCTTTTATTATTTCGTTTTCCATCATTTGGTTACCAAACAAAGGTAACAACTTCAAAAATTTAGGAAATGTTTGGTACATGCACTTAAAAACTGAAAATTGTTATTTGAAAACATGTGTGAAAATACATGCAGGTAAAAAAATGTGAAAATATGTATAATATTGTTTAAAACTGAAAATTGTTATTTGAAAACATGTACCAAACACCCCCTAATCACTATATTTTTCCAAACACTCTAAATGCTAAAATTATTACAACTAAGACTATGTTTCCGAGAAATAAGAGTAACATTTTTAATAATTTAGGAAAAAATAATTTTTTTAAAAAATTTAGGAACGAAAAATAAATAACTTTATAAAAACTTTAAGGATGAAAATACCTTTTTTTTTTCATAAATTATAATTTGGAGGTATAAAATTATATATACTATATTTAGTCTCAAACAAATCTTAAATAATTTTTTATCAAGTGATATTTTTCAAATCTCCTCCTGAATATATCCTTGCTTAAGAAGTGTTTTGTTTTATTTGTTTTAGCTTCCATCACATTACATTTTATATGGACATCATATTTATATGAAATTTTGTTTAATTGCTTTTATATATATATATATATATATATATATATATTGTTACTTATTTTAATTAGTTATTAACAATTTGAAAGTAATTTTTTGCTTTCATTTTTTTTAATCTGTTTCTCTAAAACTAAAATCTTGGCTCCCACACTTTATGTATGTATTCATTCAACAAAATGAATTTAATGCAACAAAATCTAAAAAAGGTTTCTCTCCTTTTCATTTCTTTTTCTATTCAACCTTTTCTTTTTTTCATTTGTGATCAATGATCATGTCTGTATTTGTTCAATGTAGGTGGTGGTGGTTGTTTTTGTTAAAAACCTTCTGTGATTTGATTATTGCTATATATTGAAAATGAAATAATCTCGTTCATGCCATTGAAGATTAATCTGGTTCATGCCATTGAAGATGAGGAAATCCAACTTATTTTTTGTCCAAATCTGCCATCTGACACAAAAGTTCTCAACCAACAATCTACATTCGCAAAATACACATTCTAAATTCAAATAGAAATGCTATAAGGAACTCCTTTTCCAGTCACTCCAGGAGGTGAGAATGGCTTCAAGAGCTCATATGGCACAACCCCAGCTCCACTTCTGTTCTTCAAATCCCTATTTGCATTCCTCTCATCAATAGTCCCCTCAAGCTCCTTCAACCTCCCACTAAACTTTTCAAAGGCTCCCTTTATAAACTTGTCCTCAGACCATGCTGGCTCTATTTTCTGACCTAGATACTCCTCATCAGGTGAATGGTTTGATAGTACATCCAAAATAGCCATAACTCTTGTTGCTTGAATTTGTGAAGGGAAGCATTGTAAGAGTGCACCTTCAGGCTTTTTCAAGAAGTTGTCCCAAAACTCTTTAGAAGGCTCTTCGGTGGGCATATTGATTCTAGCAATGGTAGGTCGGTTAGGGAAATATCCACCATAAGCATACTGTCCAAAGTTCACGGCTGCATGGTGACCGGATGCCACCCATACGATTGTTGTGATGATTTCGATGAGGTCTTTCGGGGTTTTGAGGACTGGCCACCATGGTTCGTCCTTCTTGTCAGCATGACCTTCAGTTCGAATCTCATTCCACCATGCTTGAAGCTCTTGATCAGATGTTATAAGGCTAGGGTTAGGGTAGTAGTGGTTGACATAGTCACTAACCCACTCTTTGATAGCATCCCAAAGGAGAAGGCCATCATTGGCAAAAGGGTAGTCCTCAATTGAGAGCTTTAGACCATGTGGAGCAGTTGGATCCTCAACAGCCATTCCCCTGTATAGTAAAAATGTTAGGATAACAGTTAGTCCTCTAAAGGAGAGTAAGCTATGAAATGGGGTGTCAATTGTAATACAATTAAAATTGCTAATATTGCTCCCTTTGATTGCCAAGAACTTGAAAGGGAAATTCACAAAAATGAAAAAGTTTAAAATGTTATGATGGATATTACAAATTTTACTATATAAAAGTTTTTTAAAAAATATGCATGTATCACAAAATAGTTATTAAGATATTTAATATATGTGGAATTAGTACCTATCATAATTATTGTCATATCGGTTTGTAATCATTTTGTAATAAATTTTTAAAAGCAATCAATACATGTAGTTTACTTTGAATAGTATGTTGAAAATTCATAACTAACTCCAAACTTTTGGGACAAGTTGTGGTAGGAAATGTGTAATAAGCGTAAATTCACTTGGTGTCATAGACAATGACATAACATAAGGTTTGACTCAATGAATTATTACTTGTTTAAGAAATGTTTGTTTTTAAATTTACCTGCTAATTAAGTCAGCTGGTAATGCCTGAAGATTGAACTGCCATTGTTTGTCATAGGCGACCGAGCTAAACTCCATGGAGTATTTGCCAGGTGAGAATGAGCTCTCAATGATCCCTCCGGCATTGATAAGTGCTACTCGAGCAAGGGCATTAATCTCCATAGTGTACCGAAAATGAGGGTGCAACAGTCTATAAATTGGGTGCATCGCACTAAGTTGCCTATTTGTTGCAATTATATAAGGTTCTGTAGCACAATGAGTCCTTAGCCTGCAAAAGACACGAAGAAAATCCCTTCTTAATAGATTATTTCTCAAGGCCACTCAATAGATATATATATATATATATATATAGTTATATAATTTCAATACATGCATGGACTTGTTTGTAGGTGTACATATTTCTCTTTTTTAACTACACTTCTTGTTGAATAAAATCTCACCCCAGAATTAGGGTCAAGTCCCATGAGGTTGTTTGGAATAGAATCTTCTCTAAACTTGAAATAAAGGGAATTCATATTTCATGATTAAATTCATAGGTAGAATGGTAAGGCTCACGTCACACTTTCAGAGAGAGAAATGTGCATGGCCCCAAACTTTTCTGAAGGCAATTAAGATTAGATTTCAGGTCTAGATGCTAGAAATTATTTTAACTAACTAATACAGCTCCTTTCACATAAAGATGAACAAATGCAAAATCAAAATTTACAAGTGGAACATACCAATGACTAACAAGTTGGTGATAACCAGAGTCATGTGCAAGCACATGAGCTTTGGCTAGCCTCCAAAGCCAGACACCAGTAGCATCCCAAGTAGGAAGGTAGACATCTTTCCATTGTGGCCTCCCATCCATTGGTGGCCGAGTCAACTCAATGGCCAGTGGCCTTAATGTGCCATTTGGGGTTAGGAAGAAGAGCGTCCGTGATCCATACAGAGTTGTGCCTTTAATTTCTCTTACTTTGCTCACATATGGCAACAATAGATCATGGTAATCTAGAATGAACAACTTCTTCTTTTTTATGGCCTACATGAATTCAATTTATAATAATTTGTGTGTGAGAGATAAAATCGATTATATATGTTCTTGATGTGTGTAATTAATATACTAAAAATAATATTGTGTTACCTCATTGACTGTCATGAAACCCTTGATCTCTTGTTCAATCAATTCTGTAGTGATGGCTGATTCTGCTGGGCCATAGATCTTTGGGTCAAGTTGACTTTTCAATGGCCATTCCTATTGGAATATACAAGTTGTGTCCCAATTAATTAAATGGTTAATATAACATAATTAAGTCAAACTAATTAACTAAAGTTTTTGGATAAAGTGTAGTTCTTATATATTATATTAACCTTTCATTTATAATCTCCCTAAGATCCCCAACAATTCCTTGCAAGGAAATACTCAATCTTAGTTTTTGAATTTGTGTTAGTTTTTTTTTTTTTCCTCTATAATTTAATTGTTACAACAAGTAGAAGAAGGAGATTCGAAACCAACAAAATATTAAGACAGAAGGCTTTTGGCTACTCAATGTGTTTGTTAACCTCTAATTAAAGCTAAACCACATATGTTGCCTATGATTATATTTTCCAATTATCACTTATATTCCATCCAATTTCTTTGATGCTTAATTATGCTCCATGCTATCATGGTATATGTCCACAAATCATACCGTGACCAACTTTATGCTATATGGGTTGAGACCAGCAAGAGTCTGCCTAGCGAACTCCTCATCCCTAACCCAAAACAATTTGTCTCCTGCATGTGTAAAAACCACCATTTAGAGAAAGTGTAATAGAGAGGAAAGACTATTCAAAGATAAGTTTTATGTGTATGTTTTCTCACTCTCCATTGTTTCTGGTGTCTCAAACCGCAAAAAATCATCACTATCATTGATAGCCTTGATAAGCCTAGGCAAGAGGCTACTAAAAAATCCTTTTTTTTGGTTTTTAAGTGGTGGCAAATTAATCCCTTCATTGAAAAGTGAATCAATGGCCGTGAAGTAGGGGAATCCAAGGTCGGCATCAATGATAGCAGTCTCTAAAGATGGCACCACTGCATGGAGCACTGAGTACACCGTCTTTGCTGAGAATGTTAGTTGTTTTACTTCTGCGAAGCATTCATCTCTGGGAACATATACACTGCTGCTCCTTTCCTCCGACAATGGATCTACATACAAAGTAATTGTTCTTAGGATACAAAGTGTAAAATAAATAGAGGGCTACATTTACATAGTAACGATCGATATTTTATTTTATATTTTCTTGAAACCCTAGCAAAATAGGAAACCCTAATTAACAAAAGCCTATTTTTTAAAACATATGAATGATGGGTTAAATTTACATGATCATGATATTTTATTTTGCTCTATTTATTCTTTCTTCTCCTAAAGCCCTAGCATATTGGAAAACCCTAGATGTATCTCACTGATTTTCAAAACCTGAGGACTACAACAAAATGTATTTTTAGTGATGAAAATTAGTGAGGAAATATTTTTCGTCACTAAAAATACAGCTTTAGTGACGAAATATGAATTTCGTCACTAATAATGAAAAAAATTATAACATTTAGTGACGAAAAATAAATTTCGTCACTATTGTGATCTGAAAAATGGGCGCTAGTAGAGGGAAATTTTGGCGCTAATTTAATTAATCTATAGTGACAAAATATTTCGTCACTAAAAGTTGAAATTTTTAGTGACGAAATATTTCGTCACAGTAGGTATTACTATGGATAGTATTAGTGACGAAAATCTTTTCGTCACTATAAGGAAGAATTAGTGACGAAAAATATTCGTCACTAAAAATAATAATAGTTGTGCACTTATATGTTTTTAGTGACGAAATCATAATTCGTCACTAAAAATATAATTTAGTGACGAAATATGAATTTCGTCTCTACAAATCTTAATAAATCCCAGTCTTTAGTGACGAAACTGGAATTCATCACTAAAGACTTCAAAGCCCAATTTCAATACCCAGCACATGCACCAAAAGTTAACAGAGCACTTGTTGAAACTCTCTTCAAAGCACTTGTTGTGCCATATTTCGGTCAAAAAAAAAAAAAAAAAAAACCTCACCGTCGCCGTTGAGCTCCCATTGTCGCGATTAAGCTCCCACCGTCGCCATTGAGTCCCACCGTCACGATTAAGCTTAGCCGTTGCCGATGAAGCTCCGTTAAGAGCCAACCGTCGCCGATTAAGCTCAACGGCGACCCTTCGCATTCCTTCGAACCGGCGACCATTCGACTTCCCGGCAACCCTTCGCATTCCTTTGAACTGGCGACCCTTCGCCTTCCTTCGAATCGGCGACCGTTCGCCTTCCTTCCCTCAGGTCCTCTCTCTCTCTCTCTAAATTTTTTCAATTTTTTTTGGTTTTGATTTTTTTGCTTATTAACCCAAGAGAAATCTGACTTATGTGTATCTTTGTCTCCACCATCATTCATAGACAGAGAGATATCCTTCTTCTTCTTCTTCTTCTAGGGTTTCTAATTCATCTCCGATTTTGGCTTTTTTACCTTTCTTTTTTGGTTTTGGTGTTTTGGTTTCAGAAAAGCAAAACTGTACCATTTCGATAAAGAAGGGAAGCAATGGAAAGAGAGGGGTGTAGGGACCGTGAAGCTTCTAAAGCACAAGAAATCTGGAAAAGTCAGGCTCGTAATGCGCCAATCTAAGACTCTCAAGATCTGCGCTAATCATCTAGGTCAATCATTTTTTTTTTTAATCAAAGTTTTGTTTTTATTTTGGTATTTATATATTTGCCGTTTTGCTCTGTTTGGTTCCTTAGAAATTGCAAAAGAACAGTAATTACACCAAAATTATTTCCTTTGTTTAATTTTTTTTATTATTATTATTATTATTTTTTTTTGTTTTTAATATCTTTGCTATTATGCTCTGTTTGGTATCTTAGAAAATCCAAAAGAACAGAATTAACTTACACAACAAAATCAGTCCCTTAGTTGATTAATTTATCTATAATATTTTTTTGGTTATACCTTTGTTGTTTGGGCACCAACCTATGATAGTGGTTGGATTGGTGATGGGTGTATTGGAATATAGTTTTTTCCTAAGGCGGTTAGCGGTGGTTTGGGCATTGAGGCCATGGGGCTTTAGTTATGTGGTGTTTGTGGGCATGGATTTTCACACAGGTTTGTTGTCAGAGTTGAAAGATGCTCATGGTTGGTGGAGACAAATTATTGGTCTTGGTTGCTGGTGAAAAGTTTCAGGGCGGTGTGGTTTTATTGGAGGATGCTTGGGTGATACTAGTGGAATCATGGCTGTGTAATGGCTATGGCCTTTGGGTGGACCCTTTCTATGTAGTTGTTTTCTTTTGCCTTTGTAATTGTGGATTTGGAATTTTAGACAAGTGATTGAGGTTGTTGCATAGGATCGATTGTGCCTTCAACTTTTACTTTTACTATTTTTCAAAAGCCCTGTTGTCTTATGTGTTTATCCTTGTATTGGACCCACAACACTTTTTAATCGTGGTTGTGTTGTTTCTGGTTTCTCAGCACCAGATGACACTCAAAAGTCCCACAGATCGAGGCATAGAATGCACAAATCATCCGAGTCATCTCATAGGACTATGAGCAAATCCCTCTCTAGTGACTCACAGTCTAAAGGATCTGTTTCCACTCCTCGTGGGTCCACGGTATTTTTTTTTTTTTTCATAAAAAAAAAAGGTGTAAAAAAAAATTTTGTAGTCTATTGTTGAACTTATTTACTGTTAATTGTTAAGTTCGCTGCTGAAACATCTTCTTTGCAGAAGGTTGACTTAAGCAAACTGGAGATTGCTGCGTTGTGGAGATATTGGCGACAATTGCTACTTGATTGTTAAGGATGTTCCCTGAAATTCCAAATAAAACAAGCTAAAGTTTTTCAAATTATGATTTTTATTTTGCGAAAATTTTATTTTTGTATTTTGTTTGTTGCAATTAAGTTGTTAAGTTCAACAGCTTTTGTATATTAGAAGCTTTATTCTGTTCTGAAAAAACACATTTTTTTGTTGGTGAAGCAAATGGACGAGTTGCAGGTCATTGTGGGGTTTGTTCAGGCTGCAAAGAGACTGAAGACTGTGTGCAAATGACCTGGAGAGAAATGGAGAGAGCATTGTATTCGGTTGTCTATGCTGATACTGGTATCTAAATGTCCACTTCCCTCTGTAGTGATGTCTATGGAATAATTTATCTGTGGCTTGTCTATGTCTCTCATTTCAGTTAGTAGGCTAGTAATACTCTGTTCAAGTTATAGAGGTTCTTGCTTTTTGATAGTGTAGCTATGTAGATATATGTAAAACTGGTGACCAAACCTCTGAAGAAGTCCATGTGGCTATCTTTCTGAACTTGGTGAATGTATTTCTGACTTGGGAAGTGGGTTTTTAAAATGTAAATATTTATATACTGTTATTCCTATTTCTTTGCACTGAAAGTTTGCTCACCATTTGCATCCTTTAGAATTAGCTAGGTGATTCATTAGTTAATAAAGCGGTTGTAAAGAACTTACTCCACCATAATGGGTGCTAGACATAGTAATACTTCATTAGTCGTGGTGGGGTGCCACTTGGATATATCATCCTTGTTTACTGTTTGGCTTGTGTCTTTATTAATGGCTGAGTTATCTAAGTGGTCGGGCTTCACTTGTAACTGTAATTCTTAACACTTTCCATGACACATATGGCTCTAGCCTCTATCTAATTGTGTCATGTCCATGGGTCATGATTAGTTGATTACTACTTTGTTATTGCCAAGTCCCTTAAGTCTCTTTTCTGGCATTTGCCAAATCCTAGGATAATTTTCTAGTCAACTTATTATAATGTGATTTGACCGAATAATTTTATAGTCAACTTCTTCTAATGTTATCCTTTTTTTTTTCTCTCTAAATTCCATGTCACTTTCAATTTGGTTCTGACTTCTATCTCACTCTTGGATTGATAATCTCTGATTACAAAATGAGGGAGAGTTTCTATTTTTTTTTTTAATTGAAAAAAAAAATAAGACTTTGTTATTATTATTTTTGTTGTATTGTTTTGTCACGTGGCAGGATTAAAAAGTACTAAGTTAACTAACTTTTCATATAGTTACTTTGGTAGTTTGGCTGTCTATTTTTGGAGGGAGAAAATTATTTGGTTTGTGTTCTCTTTGGTTAATTGTTTTGTTGTGATCATATATAGGGCAGTGAAAGAAAGGAGAATTTTGATAATGGAATAAGACTTTTTTAACTTTTTATTATTATCCCTTATTAAACCTCAGCATCCAAATGGTGGGTTTATTAAATTAAAGCTTTTGCAGTAACTGTTTATTTTTTTAATGAAATTTATAATTCCTTTTTTTTTTTTTAATAGCTATATCTTGTTTTTCAACGGAAGGCTGAGAACCAATGCTTTTGCTGTGTGTGTGTGTATATATATATATATATATATATTAGTTAAAATATCCATCCTCAACTACACTGTAGGAAAAACTACACTATAGGCTTGTTTACTGCCCCAATCTTGTGGGCCAAAATTTGGACTTTGTAGTTGGCTTATTCTTTCATACTAGTGGGCCTTGGCCTGCCAAGATCCATAGTCCACTGGGCCTTAAGATTTAGACCCTCCATCCTCATCTATTAGTTTTTTTTGTAGTTGGAGCTATTGAGATGGTGTTGTTGAGTTGTGCTTTATTCAGTGTGTAAAATTAATGTTGAATTGGTGGGCTTTTATTTTTGTTGAACATGGTTAACTTAAAGAGCATGCATTTTACAGAAAAGAAGAAACGAGATGACAATCACAATAGCGAGCCTCTCCGAAGGAAGTTTATAGAGTTATCAAAAAGATAAATAATTAGTACCCGTTCTTTTGAAGATGATAGCGAAAATATATTCATGGTTAGGATGAATTGTAGGTTTGGTAATTTTATAGCAAAAAGATCTGTGAAATATTTTCCAACTACAAAGAATAATGGTCCATAAACAATGTTGTTCACGTTGTAGGCTTGTAGCCTTCTAGCTTCTAGGATAGTTGGATGCTTACATGTATCACCATCTTAATAATCTCAAGAGAAATTAATTTTGACTAGTTAAAGTTGGCTACCCGAATTCCTTAGTGCTTTTCATACAGTTCACTTCTTTCATATTATTTTAAGAAGATTTGCCTTTCTACACAAAGTCTCATATATGTTGAAGTCTTATATTTGATTGGAAACTGTCTTATATTTGTATACTATAAGCATGTAATATCAGATTGGTCTTGGAATAGTTATATGATATTACACTAACAATCAAACTGTAATACAACTTGAATTGCTCCAACAAAATCAATTGGTCTTGAAAATCTATATTTGCTTTCTACAACTTATACATTAGGAGTTGTGATTTTAATTCATTGGTGTAGCTACTTTTAATACATTGTTAGAAATGTTTCTTATAACATAGTTAATGTTTTTACTTTACAATTTTAATGTAGTATTGTTTTTATATTTGTGCAGATTTTTTATTGGTGGCTTTTAGGAGATTTACTTTTGGCATTACTTGAAGACATATGAGGACATCTTCCATTAGTTCTAAAATAGGGTTTAGGTAGAGTTACTGTATGTATTACAAACAATTATTGTATAGAAGGAGTTTGAATTGGATACTTGTTTTATTTTTTACTTGTGGAATGTATGGATCTTTTTTTATAAATGTGTTGTTGAAATAAATGTGTTATTCAAATGTGAGATTTTAATAATGTAATGACAGGTTACAGGTTAATATCAAAGCCAAGAAAAAAATAAAAACAGAAAATAAGTTTTAGTGACGAAAATTTTCGTCACTATATGTGCCTGGATTTTCTTAAAAATAGTTTTAGTGATGAATTTTTTCGTCACTATATGTACCCGAATATAGTTTTAGTGACGAAATTATTCGTCACTAAATATGATTTAGTAAACTAAAGTGTTTTTAGTGACGAAATATTTTTGTCACTAAATAGTGTTTTTAGTGAGGAAAACATTTAGTGACGAAACGTTTTCATCACTAAAAGTTAAAAAAAAAAAAATCAAATCGGACTTTTAGTGACGAAATTTTTCGTCACCCGGACTTTTAGTGACGGGGCTACAGTGACGAAACTCATTTCGTTACTAAAAGTCCAATTTCGTCACTAAAGGTTCTTAGTGACGAAAAATTGGACTTTTAGTGACGAATTTTTTCGTCACTGAAAATATATTTTGTTGTAGTGGGCCATTGACCCCTGTTCAACCCTCCCATGTTAGATTTTTTTTTTTCCCTTTTCTTTTTGTTTGGTAAATCTGTATTTCAAGAATCTCTTTTAGCTTCAGTTTCAAAGTTTCAAAGCTCACAAACTTTAGACCTCTTTACCATTTAAAAAAGAAAAATGTCCTGTTAGAGAATTATTGTAAGCAGTGTGATAACCATGTATTGTCAATTGGGATAATTCTTTTTGTAATTGCACCGATTATATAATTTTTGTCGGATTAATAGTATTTTTTAACAAAAATTAGATCCACTTACAACTTATAAGATAATATAATCAAACGAGAGATGACATATATTGAGAGATACTCTTGACATCATTGACAATCGATGAGGCAATCACACACAGTACTGTAATGAATTATTGATTAAGATGGGAATTTTTATCAAATAAAATATTGAATTAATCAGAATATGAATTACAATAAAATCGGAATTATTTAAAACTTTTATTTTAGTTAGAATTCAGTCATTGAAGAAAAATGGACTCCACCACTGTAAAAGGAGGGCAATAATTTTATAATAAAAGGGGAAGAATGTTTGTGGAAACCCTTAAATTATGGTCCTTTTTTTTTTACACCTCATTCTAGTCAGGTCATTCATCAAATTCAAATGATGACCAACTATACGATAGCTAACCTAGAAGTAAATATCTGGTTCTCTTGAAGACTGATAGGATAGATTGATTGGCCATTCCATTTTCGTGTGATGGGGCTTTCAGAAAAAGAAATATCAGAGAAACACATAGAAATTCTCTTCTAAATGACTAGATTAGAAAAGGATCAATGCAGTAAAAACAAAATGAGATATTTTTCCTTATAAAAAAAAAAAGAGATATTTTTCAGTTACTATCAAGAAATCAAAATCAAAATCAAACTTAATTTACCATATATTAAACTTATTGATAAATAATACATATTTAATTAATAAATAAATACCCAGAATTTGTAGATAAATACCAAATATAATTTAATAAAAAATGCTTTAATATTAGGTTGTTTTAGTCCAATAAAACTAGATATATATCATACGAATAATTAATTTGTATTTGATTCTCAAAAAAAATAATAATGGTTTGCCTTTAATATATGTAACAATGTAAATGTAATTACATTACTAAATGTGGTAAAGTCAAGACTGTAAAAGAAAAAATCCAATATTTTGGTTTTACTATTAGATACTGCGTCAAATAACGTACAAACCTAGAGAGCTACAAGACAAATCTAGCATCCGTGTGATATAAGTGTCATGTCTTTGCGTTTATGCACTGTTTATTGGTCATAAATAGTGAATTTATGGACAATAAACAGTGTCAAACAGTAATAAACCAAAAACAAAAAAAGTTATTTTTTTTATTATTTTCATTTTTTAATTTTCAATAAAATAAGTTGTATCCAAACGCACACCGAATCTCAAAGATTATCCAAATTCTATTATTATTATTATTATTATTATCATTATCTTTCTTTTAAGAAAAAATTATTTTATATTTTTGATCTTATGAAATGCACCACTTTTAAGTGTGCGAGCTCTAAGATGGGTGTAGAAAATACCATCTCCTTTTAAACCACACCTTAAAAATGAAAGATGAAAAAAAAATGCATAGTAATTTATCACCTGTTTTACACCTAGGGCGCCCAGTCCTGCAACGTCTAGGGTAGGGGCGCTCTTTGCCACCTAGTACAGGTCTTTTAAGATCCACACTACTATCAGGATTTCCAATATCGTTGTACACATCGTAGTCGTATATTCTCTCAAAGCTCTTACGTTCTCCTTGGCCATTGCCTCGCAAAATCTCAAGTTCTGTTTCTCTTAACCTGCACAGCCCACTTGGTGTCTGTGATGGCAAGTATGACTGTTCCACATTGAAGATATATGTGTGAGTGTCACAATCCAAAAAATATATATCAAGAAGGAAGTGTTAAAAATAGACAACATTTACATTAATTGCTTTGTTACATTATGAAATATGCTTGAAATATTTATTATATTGGGTATCAAAAACTCAAATGAATTGTATGGAATTATATTGGCATCCCTTAGGTTTTATGTATTCATATTCAAGCCTCATGTGGTATCCATTATGGCATCATCCCATTGTTTTAATAGACTGCTTCTGTCCACCCTCTGTTAAAAATTATTAGGGAAATCAGTAACATGAGATTTACATATATGCACTCACTCATCCATATCTCTATATCTGATCATACTTGCTTGTTCTCAAATATATGACTAACTTTCATCAATGGTTTTATATAATGGAAAGTAATTTATTTGACTAATTCTCATATGACTATCTTTCATTAATGATGTTACAGAAGTGGTTATAAGTAATTTATTTAAATAATTAGATATCTTATGGCTGTGATTAAATTAATTTAAAGAGAGAGTATCAATTGAATTATGTATAATAATAATAATAAAAAGATAAATAAGTGATATTTTTCTCCTTTTATTTGGGTAAAATACAAAAATTATCATTAATGTTTAGGCTAATGTCAAGTACGTACTACTCAAAATTTTCAAAAATATCCAATTTGTCACCTAAACACAAACTGCACTTAGTAATTTATGTTCATTTTTCATAAAGCTAATTTATGGTTAAGTTAATTGAAACAGTACAATCCCACGGGAATGGGCATCAACCAAAAATGAAGAAGGAAGTAGAAGAATGTTTCAAGGAACTAAAGAACTTTGAAACGATGTTTAGAATTATTGAACTCAGGGTTAAATTGGGTATTTATGAAATTTTGGATAATGTCTCACATTAGTCCAAACATTAGCTAGGGATCAATTTTTTTATCCTTTTATTTTTATCCCAGTATTTTACCGTTATTTCTTTTTTTAATTTTTTTTTTTTAAATCTGATTAAAAAGATTCGTTTTGATGAAATAAATCATAAAAAAAAAAAAAAAATCATAAAAAAGATGGGCCATAAATACATTATAATAAGTAAATCAAACACAAATGGTGGACCCCTGCGTATCACTATAGTCATGGCACCTGTCATGAGGATTGTCCTTGACATTTGATTTTTCTATCCTAATTGATAGGATGGAGTTGAGATTTCATATTTCTTCCTGCCATCCCGGTGGTCCAATAACCTCAGTGATTTTGATGGGTGATGCCTTGAAAAATCTAATCATAATCCTGTGACTCGTGTCTGAATGCCTGGTTCATAATTTTGAAAAAAACTTGTGGTCCAATTGATTTTTATTCCCTAAGAATGTCTTTTAACAATTTTTAAACATAGTTTATTATAATTGATAGATGATAAAAAAAAATGATGTCAACACTAAACTCAATTAAAAATAGTGTTTTTTCAAAAAAAAAAAATTAAAAATAGTGTTACTTCAATTATGACATGTAATATAAATAGTTGTGAAAAAAAATGGAGTGGTATTCCTAATATTACTTTTTCTCCTTAAAAACAACTAGGTTTTGAATCTAAGGTTTATGACAAAAATAAACCATGCATAGCAGTTTAATTGGCTTTTAACCATGGGAAATGTTAATAAATATATTAAGGACACACATTAGAGCATCCGTAGCAGATATTCTAAAAATTATGCCATTTTACCACATCAAATGCCTACTTTATTATTTTACCACATCATTTTACAACATCTTATTTATCAGATGTTTTATAATTCAATTCTATACATTAAAATAATATTTACTACACATTAAAATAATATTTACTACACATCAACACAATAAACAAACAAAAAACAATATACCACATCTCTTCCGTACCGTGGCAAATTTGCCACGGTACTGTTCAATGTTGCAAAAAAAAAAAAATTTACCACATCTACTAAATGGGCTAAAATTGGGTTTGGTGTGGGATATGTGCCAAATATTTAGCATTTGGCACATATCCCACATCTAGTGTGGGTGCTCTTAACTATTCATTTTAGAAAAGTTTATTAAAAAATCTGTCAAAATAAATAATTATTTTTTAATTTTTTTATAAAAAATTTTCTAAAATAGTTTACTAATATATATCCATATATATCCTAAAGCACACATTAACATATCCCAAGATTTTACTAATATATGCCTAAAAGGAGGGCCGACTTCACAAATAATCACATGAATAAGTTTAACGTAGGCAACATAAGTACAAAACATGAGCAAGTAAGGACCTATTTAATTGTGTAAACAATTTTCATTATTTAAACAATACAATATATATTTTTTCAATATCTTTTCATCCACACATATTCTCACTATCCTTAGACCTTATGATTTAACAAAGTACTTTTTCCTTAAAAATAAAAATAAAAAAAAGCCTTTAACAGAGTACTGGTAGTACTACATGAATCTCAAAAGATGCGAACACTATAACTGGGATTCATTTAATGACTTTTCTTTTTATTTTTTGGTAAACATTTAATGACTCTTGTTTCCTATAAAGGGAGTATGAAATTGAGAAGCCATGAATAGCGAATGAACTTGAATACCAGCGATATGTCGCCGTCAAGTGGCTGTCAGAAACATTTTGTTGTCCTGGGGTTTACAAAATCGTATAAATTCATGCTAATTAAAATTATAAATTATTTTATTATTTAGTTTATTTTTGTTATTAAATATAAATTTTATTGTACTATTTTAACTAAATTTTATTTTTATTTATAATACTTTTAACAATTAATTTTCAATTTCAACAAAATAAACAATATCCAAAAAGATCCTAAGTGACCATTTAAATGTGTTAATTTTAAGGTTACGACTTTCTAATGATGTTAGAGTTATCAATTTATGATGAAATTTCATTTTCTTTTTTCTTTTTAAGGAGAATTCGGTTGCTCCAAGCAAGAGGAATTAACTAATCAATGTGAAGTTTTCCATTGTAGAATAAAAAAATTGGGATTCAAATCTTGTTTTACACCAAAAATTAATTGGTATATTAACTTAATAAAAAACAGGGTTGGCCTCCTAAACTGTAAAAGAGTTCTATTCAATAAACAATAAATTTAACCAAAAAAAAAAAAACAATAATTGCATATGTTGTTCATTTATCTGGCTGAATAATTTAGAGTTACTGAGGGAGAAAAAATAGAAATTGTTACTCTATTTTTTATTTTATTACTTGCAAAATTATCTTAATCTCATGCCAATCCATTACTCTAAGTACTTAATGAGCCAAGGTCTGTTTAGGAGAAGGGGAAAAAATAAAAATAGAAAAGTTTACACTATCTTTTGTGGAAAAGAAAATAATTATGCAACTGTTTCCGCATGTTCCAAAAGAAAGAGAAAAAAAGTGCGATAAAGTGACAATAATAAAATCATATAGGCTAACTATTCAGAGAGCATCTCATAAAAAAAAAAAAGCTTGTGATGAAGCGACCATAAAAGAACTGTAGACATTATCTTCCTATATTTTGATTTTTTGAGAGATTGTTTTGATCAAGTATTATTGGGTTTGCTTGTGCCATTTCTTATTTGATGAAAAATTTTGTACTGGATTATAGAGGAGAAAAGAAATGTATAGAAAACAAATCCTCTGTGTCCACATTTTGCAATCCGGCCAATTTGGGCGGAAAAAGAGCAGAAAAACTCAAATAAAATGGGGGAGTCCATCTTTTTGACTTTTTATGGCTGGAATTTCCACTTTTGTCCTTATCATTTATATCTCTCTCCCCATATTCCTTTCCCTAATTTATGTGAGCATAAAAGTAAAAATAATAAATTTTATTTTTCTTTTATTTTTTCTTTGCAAGTCAAACAAAGGATTACTTCTTCTTTCTTTTCTCCTTTTCTCCCCATTTCCAAACATATAAAAGGAAGTGTTTTCTTTTCCTTTTCTCCTCTCTTACTTTTCCTTTCACTTATTATTCCTTTTCCTTTCTCTTCTCTCAATTGCAACCAAAGAAAGCGGAGTCTAATTTGGCATAATATTTACTGTTCTTGAATCCAATAGACCTCCGTTTATCTCTCATGTCATAAATAAGTCTTTTTTTTTTAATAAAAAAAAAACTTACTATGTTAAGGAAAGAAATCAATGAATATAATGTATTCCTTATTTGCAATTATTTCCATAATTGTATCTCTTCATTTATATAAAGTTATTATGAAGAAATTATAAAATATCAAAATGGCTTAAATTCTTTTCATTTCTTTTAATAATATTTTTCTTTAACCGAATTATTTTTACTTTTACT
Source organism: Quercus lobata (assembly GCF_001633185.2). Lineage (NCBI taxonomy): Eukaryota > Viridiplantae > Streptophyta > Magnoliopsida > Fagales > Fagaceae > Quercus > Quercus lobata. Next base: position 6,347,117 of record NC_044904.1, on the reverse strand, counting down.
TGTTTTGACCTTTTATCTTTTGATTATATATTTTTTTGATAAGTTAAACTTAAATTTTTTTTTCTAATTTATCATCGAGATATTTGTTTGAATATTGACTCTATCTATTTATAAAATGTAATTTAAGGATTTGATCCGTAAAAAAATAAAAAATAAATAAATAAATTGTTGAGCACATTATGTTTATCTTATATACAAAGAGTGCTCAATAATTAGTATTGTTTTAAGTGTGCCACTAAATGCTTATCTATTTTATTGGTGAATATTTTATATAATTTTTTTGAAATTTTTCAAAAACTGGTTATTGATTGTTAATTTATTTTAGATTTTTTAAAGAGTTTTTTAACATATTCTTAATTTTTTTATTGTATTTTAATTGAGCTTACAATTTAACCAATGATCTATTAGTTGAATTAATGATCATAGTTTATAACGGGTTAAGTTCCAGTCTAAAAAGCTATTAGTATAAAAAGGTGTTTGTCTTTTACCTCCAGCATTGGATTCTTATTCCTAATAATTTGTTGACTCATAAATAATAATTATATGAATCAAATCCTTAATTTAAAATCAATGATTTTTTTTTTTTTTACTAAAGAATGTAAAATTTGCTGAAAAACAATATTCTATTACATTGATGTACAACTACAAGCAAGGTTTTTTTTTTTTTCTGCAAGTGGGCAAGCACGTTTATATAATTATATGTACTTCTGTATGCAATGCATTTATATTTGTTTGAAGGTGATGTACAAGCATAGTAATGTTTTTCTGCAGGAAAATTTGGGTGTCACTACTTTTGTGCACAATTCGCCCACGTGGCGAGTTGTGGTTGGTGAAGGGATGACCCACCATCACCCCTCCATCAATCACAACTCGCCACGTGGGCGAGTTGTGCACAAAGTAGTGACACCAGAACCACTCTTTTCTACATAAAGATCATGTCTATATGTACTTGTGTAAGCAATTCATTTATTGTAGGAAACTTTTTAAAACCAATAAATGCTTAAAAGAGGCTGACCTTGTTTGAAAAGAAGACCCTTTTCTGAGGATTTTCATACTTTGAATGAACCCATGAATTACAGTTCACATAAACAGGGCCATTAGAGAAGCCATCAAGGATAATATCCTGAAGATACATCTCATTGTGGTGCTCATTCTCCACATAAACAGCCCCAATCTCTCCAAAATCTACTGGAACTTCAAAACTTGACTCATACTTCACCACGCCGTTTTCTTTGCCCTTCGTCCTGTGTGCGTAACCCTTGATTGTGTCCTTCTCTAATCCCGTCTCTTCAAGAATAAAACGTATTAGACAGTTTACATAAATAGTCACATCAACGTACAGTCAATGGATGTAGCCTTGAAAGCATATTAAATACATACATAAATTAATTGTACATTTATTTTACACAAAAAACTGATTAGTATTTTAATCTAATGATAAAGAACTATCATAAAAAACAATGGCTATAAGTTGAAAACTCTCTTAAAAAAACCAACCCAATTTCTGTATTTCGTACGTTTTTTTTCCTTTCGTTTTTTCCTTTTTTATTTGGGACCGTAATCATATGGTCGTTTTCAGCTTTGCATTTTCTATATCTCGGTTTATTGGGACCATATGGGACCATTTGTTGTTAAGGACAACTAGATTTTTTTTTTTTCCTTTTCTTTTTTTCATTTTAATGGCAAAGTCATAATGCTCTTGAAAATTCACAAGTTGGTTATTTCTCTCTCTCTCTCTCACACTAATCGCTTTCTCTCTCCTACATATATAAACAAGCATCAATAACTTACATACACACACATTTTGACTTTTCTGAGAGTAAAGATATTGGAAGAATAATCTATCTATTTGGTGGTGAATATCATATTTTGAACAAAAATCTTCTTCTGTCCATAACGATTGTTTGGTAGGTGTTTCTAAAATATGATTTCAGGACTTAATACAAAATTCTCAGAGACCCATTAAAAGTATTTATTTGGTTACTGTTTTTGAAATTTTATCTTGAAAATCATGTCCAAAAAATATTGAGCAAATGACCTTTTAGAGAACATGTTTTTGGTGTTTTTAGTATCAATTTTCTGTTTTGTAAATGACATTGTGGCAAACTTGTAATAATTAAAAAAAAAAAAACTCATTGCCATACAAGTTTTGTAGGGAGCGACTACAAAACAATTTGATAATAAGTTTTTTTTTTCTTTTTTGATGAAAAGACAGTAACTTTATTAAGAAAAAGATAAAAGCAGTACATCTTGAGCCAAAGTGAACTCAATAAAAGCTGGATTTTCCTCTATCTAAGTTACATAATTGTCAATATTCTTGGCATGTTGAGCCAAGATGTGAGTTGGCCGATTCCCTGTTCTCTTAAAACATAGTTTTCAATCTTTTTTTTTTTTAAGAAAAATCTTGTTGCCGTGCAAAATCTACATTTTTCATTTTATACTCCACCAATTATAAAATATCACGTTTAGAATTTTTTTCTATTTCAAACTTTGGTTATTTTATTTATAAAAAAAAAAAATAGTTGTGTGACATGTTGCCATAAATGGAGCATAAATTAAAACATTCAAAGTAGGATAATTTTTTTTTTAAATGAGTATATGGTGAAGGAAGGGTGACGTAGATCTGAACTATAAATATAAGGCACTATAGAATATATCATTATTTTAAGGCTATCACGTGAATATAGTATGACAAAAATATTTATTTAGTACGTTTCTATCATTTAGTAGTCATGGTTGGACTTTTCTCAACAACAACAAAAAAGTATTTATTGTTGGACATGCATCTATCAATTAGCAAAGGCAAATCCAGAATTTTAGCATTAAAAAGGGGCTAGATTAGGGATAAAAATTTTATGCACTTAAGATTTGAGGGTTCATGCCAAAATTATGTGAACTTTTGAGGAAATATCTAAATATTTTTCCGGAATTTGTCCTAGACTATAGAGGAATTTGGAGCATTTACAAAACCTTAGGGGATTAATTAACATGATTTGGAATAACTATCAACAAAGCTAGTGGGAATATATTTTACATTTCTAAATACTTGTGTTAGGACTCAACTCAAAAATATATCTCAAAAAAATTAAATTTATTTTAGCCATTTCATGAAAGCATCTATTAAGTTCTTGTATAAGTTGTTCAGAGAAAAGATTAAATTTCAATTCCTTCAACCTTGAGCGGATTTATAAATTGTTTGTTGTGAATAAAAACCCTCAACATGGCTGCTCTATCTATGGTCCATTAAATAAAACATATCACATATTTATTATTAATAAATATCACATATTTATTATTATTTTTAATTATTCAAAAAAATCATAACATACTGTGGAATATAAAATAGAACATCCACTGTAAGATAGAGAATCTTTTTTTTTTATTATTATTGTAAGATAGAGAATCTTTGTTCTTGTGCTGTACAAACTCTTGAACTTTATTTTTTTTATATGTTATTAAAATGAAGAAAATTAAAAAATAATACCCGAAACTTCAGCAAAAAGTTTTTCCTTTTAGTTTGATCCACGGAAATATTTAGAGCTCAAAAGTTATAGATATCTTTCTGCTTGCAGTATATATTCTTAAAATGAGGGCATGGAATTGGTACCCACTTAACTCAAGTCTTCACACATAATATGTAGAATTTGTAAAATAAGTAGAGGAAGAAAACAAAGAAATTCATTGCAAAGAAAGAGAAGGAGAGGAAGAAATTCACTGCAAACAGAACAAAAAGTAATTAAATAACTAGGAAATTAAAGAATCAAACCAAAACTAAGAGTCAATTTTTTTTTTTTTTATAAATCAAAATGAAGAAGAAAAACCACAAACTCTTCCTTCAAATTTACGTTCTATATATAATAGTTAAAATATTGCCATATATATATATATATATATATATATATGCTTATTTTAATTTCTTGGACCAATACTTACTAGGATCAAGCTCTGCTTGAACGAGCTCCAAGAGAAGGGTTTTACCAAGTAAGTCCTGTACATCATCTAGCCCTCGGTCTATTCCAAGGTTTGTGAGGAACCCACCAACAGTAGGTTTCACAGTTACAATGGCTTTTACAGAGACACTCTTCTCTGTAGAACTTGCCACAGCCTGAACCTTTATGTTGTTAGGATTGAACCCAACTCGAACAATATGTTTGTTTTTTCTGCAGAAAGAGTGCATTGAAATGGGAAGTGAAGCATTAAAATTGCCATGGATGAATGGCTTGTGTAACAGGAATGGAACTTTGGTGGAATTTGAGAGGTGAAGCTGTGGTTTCAGCATTTTTGGTAGTTAGAGAATCTATGGCTAAACTTTAATTTGTGTAAGAGTTTGGTACCTAAGCACTTATTTATTTATTTTATTTCCACGTGAAAAAATAAGGTTAGAATTGTCAAACCAATATCTGTCCTTGTTCAGTGAGATTGCCAGAGACTCGGTCTACATTATCTGGACAGAGGTAGGAAGAAAATTAATAAAAAGACATTTTCAATAGAATAGTTAGGTATAAGCAATGAAAATGAGGTTATTTTGAATTTTCTTTTTTTCTCATTCATTCAATGTTAATAAAATTAATATAGTGGTTGAACTATATAAATTTTTTTCTTATATATAATTCAATAATTACAATGGAAAAGGTTGACAGATTTGAATTCTAGATATCTACGTTAAAAACACTAAAATATGTGAACTAGTTTTTTTTTTTTTTTTTTTTTTTGAGAATCAAATGTGCAAACGAATTGAATTACAAGACTCTTAATTTGCTAAAAATAATATTGTTCTAATCTCAACTTGACACATAAATTATTGGAAAAAATTTTGTGTCTTTATTATTTCTTTTTATTCCTCTAAATTTTGGGTTTTTCCAAAAAAGAACTAATCAACTAAAATCCCATTCCCAATCTCCATCCAAAAATAAATCACATTCCCAATCCACAACATCAGCCGTTGATTGGCTTGAATAGGCCAGAAGGATTTGGATCATTCAACCAAATAAGTGGTCCTAGCCCCTACGTCACTTGTGTTTAAATTATTTAACGACCTTTTATGAAATTAAAAAGAAAAATAAGCGTCAAAATGTGTGAACACGTGATTTTAAAAATACCAAGTGGTGGCTTCAAAAATAATAATGATGTCAAATGGTGGAAGAGACAAAGGAAGATGCGTTAGCATATTATCCTCGTAAATTTTCTAAATAACTACGGCACTAGTATGCAACCAGATATATATAAAAGTAAAATTATATGTGATTCACATTTTTTTTTTTTAATGTCATGTCAAAAATGTTATTTAAATGTGATTTGCATTGCACATGGAGAAATACCAAATACCCTTGAATCCTTGATAATGTAAAAAGTTTGAAAATGAAGAAGAGGAAGGAAAATTAAATAAAAATAAATAAATAAATAAAAAATAAAAAAACCTCTGTGAAGAGAGATTAAACTGAATTGCTATTCATGCAATAAAACTGGACATAGTAAAATCTTAGCGTAACCCTATTATAATTCTAGTAGGATTAGGTTTCTTGAGCAATAAGTGCAGGCATATGTTGGACTTTACAATAAGCTTGGATCCTAAAAGGATATAAAATAATATCTTCTTCAAACTCAAAATGGTAAATTTGACACTAGCTTAAGTTTGGAGAGAAGCATGAGGGAGAGACAAGGAACAAGGGGCTTGGTAAAAACGTTGGCAAACTATTCATCATAAAAGATAGTTATAGCTAAAAAAAAAAAAAAAACACCATGAAGGAGATGATAACAAATGAAGTAACAATCTGTGGTGGTATGTTCCTGATTGGGTCCAAACCACCCAATTTATTTGTATCTTGGATTGGGCTTATCCCACAATGGGAGGTCCAAAGAACAACGGATGGTATCACTAGTGATTCTACGGTGATGCTTTAGTACTGGACTGCCTTAGATTCAACTCAGCCATGGAGGTTCTCAAACAGCTGTGCAGGACTTCCTTCACCCCTGAATAGAGTTCTCTTACTTTTCTCTCATGTGTCTCTCCCCCAATTTTTTGTTCCAACCCCTTTTTCGTTCCCATCATTCCCTATTTATATCGTTCTTTGAGTGGGGTGGTCATGATGATGGAATCTATCACCTTCGAGGTACATCCTTCACACAATCATAACTACTTGATGGGGACTATCACTTTCAAGGTACATCCTATAACTCTCACATCTCCTAGAAGACACGCTTGCAATCATATATAAAGCATTTTGATTCTTTTTGCTTTTATTTTCCTTTGCATATTTTCTTTTTAAGCATATCTTGCATGGGTATATAAGAGAGAAAAGAAATACTCAATTATGTTAAACTTTTGATATTGCACTTTTGCTATACCGAAGCATACAGATGTTATTTCATAATTGGCGGGCAATAGTGGTAAGATGGTTATTTATGTCTTTCTCTTAGAATTTTCTAATCCTTCCCGTCAAAAAGAGTGATACGAGTGTGAAGCACAAGAGATTTCTCAATCTTACTCATCACAAACACGAGTCACAAAACTCACTTGCTTAGTTGTGCATAGAGATGCTCATCTAAGTTACAAAAGATACAAAATTTAGAAAACTTTATTTCAATGGCCATCCAAAGTACACAAGTACCAATCTTACTCATCACAAACACAAGTCACAAAACTCACTTGCTTAGTTGTGCATAGAGATGCTCATCTAAGTTACAAAAGATACAAAATTTAGAAAACTTTATTTCAATGGCCATCCAAAGTACACAAGTACCAATGTACACAAAACACACACTATTTTAGTATTTTTCTGATTTTTCAATTCTCAATTTTTATTTTTATGAAACACAACTTAAAATAAACAAACAAAAAACATATTAAACAAAACAATGCATAAAACTAGACTGATTCAAAAACAAGAAAGCAAAACAGACAAGTAATGCATACTCAAAAACAAGAAAGGGGAGAGAGAGAAAAAAAGTGACTAAATCACTTGTAGCCTTTTTCCTTCCACACCTTAGAAGAACTTTTCCGTTTTGTAAACCACTGATCCGGCGGTGAGGGGGAAGAATTGAAACCGTTCAAATTCGAAAGGAACATGAGGGCTTTGAGAAGATCGCCAAGAGGATCAAAAGAAGATGGAAACTGATTCTGGTTTCCCGATGAGATCATACTATTGCTTTGTTAAGTGGCCAACCACTTATAGCAATTTGGTTGAATCTGTCCAGCTATTCCACGGTGATAACAAAGATGCTGTTTTTTCTGTTTGGGCTTTTGAGTGTTGTTCTTCTTAGCCTTAGGGTTTTTAGTATCTTTCTTATCAAGCTTAGGGGGTGCTCCTAAGATAGATATACCCTTGTCTATGTTTTAACTAGCTAAAACAGTTTTGACATCATTGTTCTCAACATTATTAGTGGGAGAAACAAACACAGTAGTACTAGTAAAAGGAATACTAGGAGAAGAGAAATCATATCCTAAACCGGTTCGATCAGATGCAGATTTCTGAAAGCTGAGCATCTCGTCAAGTTTTGCACTTGAGGTCCTTTCCAACTGAGCTCTGACTTGGAACAATTCTGCCTCAAGTTTCTTGGCCTTCTCAACCAAGAAATTATTCTCAAATCGCAGTGCTCCAATAGTTTGATTGGCTTCATCAAATTTCATGGAAAGTTCTTTTCGATTAAGTTCCACATCACTCAGCTTCTTGGTGGCCAGCCTATATAGTTTCTCATGCTTCTTAGAAACTTTATACAACTTTTCATAGGCTGAATGGATATCATCTTGATTGTCCATTTTCTCGAACTTAGAATCCACCAAGTCCTCTTCATCATCCACATCTTCAACAATCCTCTCAATAGGATTTATAGTGGCAGTGAAAGTATTTAGGATTCCATCATCCTCATTATCAGAATCATCCCCAAGCTCAGTGTCGCTCAAAGTAGCAGCAAGTGTCTTACTCTTCCCAATGGTCTTGAGATACGTAGGGCACTCTTATTTCATGTGACCGAAACCTTAACACCCAAAGCACTTTGGTTTTGAGGGAACAGTGTACTGACTACCATCCCTAGCATCTTTCTTTCCTTTGTCTTGGTTCTTAAACTAAGATGAACTAGACTACTTGCAGTCTTTGTTAAATCCTTTCACATTGGCATTCTTCATAAACTTTTTGAATTGCCTAGTGATATAGGATCTCATCTTAGAATCTTCATTGTTTGAAGACTCATCAGTGTCACTGCTCTTAGCCTTCAATGCCATGCTCTTGCCCTTACTAGATTTCCCAATCCTTGTCAAACCCAACTCATAGGTCTGCAGATTGCCAACCAGCTTTGTCAAAGGAATTTTGTCAATATCTTTTGATTCCTCAATCGTGGTGATCTTGGTATGAAATCTCTCAGGTAGATATCTGAGCACTTTTCTAACAATCATGGGTTCGGGAATGGTTTTCCCAAGATTAAAGGCTAAGTTCACTATGTCCTTAATCTTGGCATAAAACTCATCGAATGACTCTCATCCTCCTCCATCTTAATCTCTTCAAAGCTCGCAATAAGCCTCTGAAGTTTTGAATCCTTGACAGCCTTAGTTTCTTCATAGGTTGTCTGGAGGATGATTCATGCCTCCTTTGTAGTTTCAATAGAGGATATCTTCTTAAACTCCTCATTCGTGACCGCACTAAATAACGCATTCAATGCCCTGCTGTTGAAGTTAGTTGTCTTGATCTTAGCATCATCCCAATCAGCCGGCACTTCCTTAGGTTTAGTCTAGCCTATCTCCACAGCTTGCAACACTTTCTCATCTAATGACTGCAAGAAAACTCTCATGTGTACTGTCCAATGTGCATAGTTAGTGTCATCAAATAAAGGATGTATAATAAGAGACTGTTCTCTATCCATGACAAACAGGAGTCAATGGAACCTTGTGATGAATTAACCAATTAATTAGTCAAGTGAATTAATTAAGTTAATTAGCATGCAATACGCGTGATAGCATAAACAAATCACCAACTAAGTTAATATGTAATGGAAAATAAACTGACATGATAATTTGTTTACAAATAGGGAAAACCTCCAAGGCAAAAACCCCACCAGGTGATTTTAAGGTTACCACTCTGGAGAATCCACTTCACAACAAGCAGTTACAAGTAAAGGAATCTCAGTACCTTATATCAACCTACAGTTGAACTCGTACCCCAATACCTAATTGGACTTGTTTTGTAGTGACAATTTCTCTTTTTAATGCATGGCTCCCAATACATGACTAACTAATTGATGCGCGGATCCTAGTACACGGCTTACACACCAACTTGAGAAAGATGTTGGCTACAAAGTTCTTCAGTTCATCTATACGATGAAGATAAACTCCTTGGTTACAAAACCCTACAGCATACAAACACAGCAGCTTCTTGAAGAGAAAGATGAACTAAGGCATATGTCTCTAGTCACAATATGCTTGTGTAAAACCTTTGCATCAAGTTGTACTCACTTGCATCATCTGTGACGGCCCTTAAAAAAATCCTTATATATGATTAAGATTGTGAGAAAAGAAAGCTCAAACATGTATACATGAATTGGATGAAAATCAGAACTAAAAATCTGATTTTCATAAATCTCGATAAATAAGGTATCTATCGAGCAACTGTCGAGCATTGGAAAAAAGCTGTCTTTTAAACCTCGATAGATACTAACTATCGAGCTTTAAAATCCAAAAACTTCTTCACTTGATTCTTGGATAGATTTGCATAACTTTAACACTTGGACTTAAAACTTTGTTCTTTGAAGTATTAAACACATTCTAGATCTACCCAATTATAAGTAAAGTATATTTTGTCAAAGGATTAGCCAATTCTATATTGACATATATTCCTAATATGATTCACATATGTCATAACATATATAATAAGAATATGTAATTCAATGGTTATAATTTCAATACTCACATCCAAATCCAATAAATAGATATAAAAAGAGTTTGAAACCTTTTTCTTGAAAAACCAAACTCGAACTTATGACAAATTTCATAGACCTAATAATTTCATCGCTTAATCACTTACGTGTGAAGTAGAGTTTGTCTTAAGAAGTTCTCACATGTTCTATAGTTTTGTTAGATAGCTTTAAGAATAAGGACCCTCTTTAAGCGGCAATTTCAAACCTTAGCATCAAAACTCGTGCACTATTCTAAATTCCTAACTCTTAATGCACATAATGAATTGATATGAAATTCAACTCTTATTTTTCAAAATAAAACTTAATTTCAACCCTTTTTCTTCTCTGATGAAAGCCAACCCATTTTTAAGAGAGTGGGAACTAATACTAATAAAATGATGATGATAATATAAAGTTTGGTCAATATATAATTGAATTAATTAGGTTCAATTATGAAATACAAGACGCTTTTATTATTGGCATAAATGCATTTTTAGTCCCTATACACTACAAAAAATGCGGCTACAGGTGAAACTTTGAACCGCGTTTATGAAAAAAGCGGCTCTACCCCTGGATGTATAGCTGCATTTACAAAATGCTGCTATAGACCAGCTTTGAAGCCGCATTTTGTGATGTTGTGGCTGCATTTAGTTGGGCAAGACTTAAGCCACGTTTTTTAAAACGCGGCTACAAACACATCCGGGGTTTTTTTTTTTTTGTTTTTTTTGTTTTTTTTTTTTTTCAATATGGCTAGAGTTTTGTTTAATAAACGCAACTTAAATATGCTTAAACATTTATAGAGCTGCGTTTGATTAAACGTAGCTTCTACATGTCTAGAGCTGCATTTGGTTAAACGCGACTTAAACATTTAGTATAAATATATTTTAAAAAAATCCCTTAACGAAAACACAATTGAAAAAAAAACCCTTAATTACAAAAAACTCTCAGATCACTCTCAACTCTCAAGCTACCTCTCAATCCAACACACTCCCCTCCTTCGCTCACTTCCACCCTCTCTGAATCCCCTTCCTCCCTCTGCTCTTCCCTCCTCTCCATTCCCTTCTCATCGATCGATTCTCTTCCAAAATCAAGAACTTCGGGTCTTGTTCTTACAAAAAGTCTAACCCTTTCAAGGTTGGAATTTGGAACTGGTAACACACACACACACACACACACACACACACACACTCTCTCTCTCTCTCTCTCTCTCTCTCTCTCTCTCTCTCTCTCTCTCTCTGTATGCAATAACAGACAATGGGTTTGATTCACTGATTTTGATATGGGTTTGCAGGCATTTGTCGATAAAGAAGAATCGGCGCTGACAAAGCCCAATCCTCCATCACCGGCGCTGCTTTGGGCCTCTCCCTCTCTCTCACGAACACTCAATCTCACTCAAGACACTCTCACAAGGCCGACTAACAGTAAGTTTTTTAAATTGTTTGTTTTTATTCTTGTTTTAGGGTTCCTATATTTGGTTTAGGGTTTTGATTTTGGGTTTAAATGGACTTTTTGAGGGATTTGCTTCATGGGATTTTGATATTTTGTTGTTTTCTTGCGGGAACAAAACAACCTCTCTCTCAATCTCACTCGGACCTCTCTCAATCTCCTCAACGGTAAGTTTTAAAAAATTATGAAAATTTTCAAATTTCATCTTTGAAATGAAATAACTTAACTGGCTCAATTAATTTTTGTTTGGGATTGCTGGTGTAGGTTGTTGGGGTTGATAATACATTTAGAAGGAATTTTGATTGGGAAGAGTATTTGGAACGAGCTCGAGAGCGTGAAAGATAGGTAATTTATTTTAATAATTACGTTTTCAAAGTTTTTGTTTTTCAATTTTTATTATTTTTTATATTTACATTGTGATGAAAGACAGGTAATTGATTTTATTATTTTCATTTTTTTTTTTGTTGGTAATTGTCACCCATGGTTTAAATTTGAAAAACTGCAAATTCTCACCTCAATTTAACTAAAATATTAAAAAGATGGAGAGTGATGTGGAATGTAGACATGGTGGATGGGATTTGCAGGGTCTACTCTATAGAGAAATTTGCTCTAGTTGTTTAACATCCCTTAGATTTGCACAAAATCTTTTGATGCATAAACATTAATCCAAAGGTTATTAGTGGAGTGGGGATGTTTGGAAAAAACTTTGGCATGGGTTATCTGATCCATTTTGCTAGATGAATCTCATACTCCTCGCTTATAATTATAGTTGGCTAGAGTAAATTTGGGGACATGAGAAGTGCATAATTCATCTTAACCAAGGCAATTTCCTGCTTGAAGAAATCATATTAAGATCCTTGTACATTGCAAAATTCTAGTTCAAGAAAATTTAAAAGGTTTTTCTTTTTTGGCATCTGAAAAAATTCTACTATTTATAACATCTTCCTTCTCTCAGTACTTGTTGTTGATTCTATTTTCCCTTTAAATTGGAACTCATCTCCTGCTTACAATAAATTGATTAATTTATGTGACATTGATGATTATTTATGTTTGTTTTGACAGGTCCTGCGCTGTTAGTTGATGTTCCAAGGGATAAGAACATTACTGGTATGTTCTCTCTTCTTTAATTGAGACCGATTTTACTCTGCTATGCTTGTTGCTTTCTGTTTCAATGGCCATAGCATGTTCCTAATCGATCAGTCTCGTGCATCATTTTTCAAATTTTAGTGAAGATGGATAGAGAAGATTGTGGAGTGGGACCATAGTGATTTGATAAAAGAATGCACCCTTATGTACAGAAATCAATTTATAAATAAGCTTGTTTGTGCCAATCCTCTTTTTCATGCCCTGAATTACTGCCTATTCCCGGGATTTGGGTTGCAAACTATGTGGTGATACCTGTCATTTAATCATGGCTTCTCTAATGTTTCAAAGATTATGAATGTTTCTGAAACTACCAAAATAATAGTTGTAGTGTTGAATAGTAAGTTATATACACATAATATGCTTTGCACATGAATACAAATTTTGCATGGTCATTTGATTAATTGAACTGCCTCAGTTACAGGTTCATCTGATTCCAATAATTACATATATGTATTTTAGCATGAAGCATCAAAATGCAAGGCCAACCATTCTTAAATTCTTATTAATTGGGTTCCAAGGTGGTGGTAGTTATTATAAAAAATGTATCAATGTTGAAAAGTAGTGAATAGTGATTATATTTAGTTCTTATGTAAATCCTTATGTGCTAGATGGTATTGTTTGTATGAAAATTCCCATATCTAACAAAACCAACGAACATGCATCTGTGCTTATTCACATGTAAAGTTGAGAGAGTGGAAATGTGAATGACCTCTCTTATAGATGAATATATGGTAATTTAACTAGAGTGAAATGCAATATGTGATAAAAGATTGTCTATTAAAATGAGAATAAATGTAATTAGATCAAAAGGGATGTATTGATCTGTGCAATGAATGCATGCATGCTCTCTTTTTGTTCGTTTTCTCTTGCTTTTGGGTAACACATGGTTGCTTCTTACTACCATACCTTGCACATTGAACATTAATGAATTTAAGGGTTTCTATTTTTTTTTTCTTTTTTTGAAACATAATGAGAAAGTTGACTTGTGATTGTGAAAGTGTGCATAGTTGCTCTTCCACTGGGCTTTCAATTTTGAACTTCATGCTGTCAAATTTCCAACAATTGATATAAACATAGACTCTATTTATAATAGGCTAGCTAATTGTAATATATTTTAAGTTTCAAAACATGTCCAAGTGTAACATTAATCATGTGTGGAAAATTCTAATTGATACAGTAACTTTACACCCTTAAGATCTGTATGTGCCTGTGTCTTTACAAAAAGCTTTTGGTGTGTTATCGCAAAAATCCTAGTTAGCCACTTTTATTCATTGATTAAAAACAATTTTCTTTCTCCTTTTTATTGGTATACACTAAAAAACAACATTGCACAATATTTGCATTACATGATTAATTAAGTCAAATATTAGTTCAAACAAAAATCAAGGCATGTAGAATTAGAGATTCCATCATCTGAGAAGCATAATATCATCTTTTTAGTAACACAAGAAGGCTTCTCTTTTTTTCTTTTTTTTTGCTTTTTTTAACACAATCTTCACTACACTTATCCTAGATATACATAAAATTATCACAATTAACATTCTTCTTTAAATCCATTATACACCTTCTTGAATTTAGAGATCCATCATTTGAGACACGCTAAGATTTTAGCGTCCACAATACAAGCTGGAGAGACCCCAATTCTTTATAACCGGTTAAGTAAGCCCTACTGCCAGCTTCCTTCCAAACAAAAAGGGAAACAAAATGATGATAAGATAACAAAGTAGAAACCTTAGGATGATTAATATTTAACAGACATTATTAAGTGCCCGTATACACTGTCACTATTTCAAATGCTTTAACTATATCATATTCAATTAAAAAACAACCACATCATCTAATGTTTGGTGATTCATACAAAGTTAATTAGATCCACAATTTCTATATATATATAATTATGTATGAAAGAAGTTAATCTTCTATGTGTGTATTCAATTAAAAAACAACCACAACATCCAAAGTTTGTTGAGTCAGACAAAGTCAAATTCACAATTTATACATATATAATTACGTATGAAAGAAATTAATCTTTTGTGCATATGATTAGGCCGACATATGCCTTTAAATAATTGACCTTTTTTTTTTTATAAACGTCAATGTTATATAATCAAGAAGAAAGAACACTATTAATGAGGACAATTGGTAGGCTATGTTTATTGAAACAAAAGGACTGAATAATATTAATGAAGAGCTTTGCAGTGACGTGAGTGACTATATTACAAGCTCTCTTGATCCAATTAAAAAGACAAGACCTAAGAGTACTAAATAATGGACCTTTTGAGGGCAATAGATTGTCTCTAAGTTAACCTTGAATGTTGTGTTTTTAATAATTTCGAATGAATGAAGTTAATCTTCTCATTGTATGATTGGGCCACAAATGCAGTTAAATAATGAACATGAACGAAGTTAATCTTCTCATGCACATTGTCATACAATGAAACCAGCTCAATCTGATACTTTTCTTCAATCAAACTTGTCACCAGGGTGCAAAAACTTATACATAACCCAATGACTTTAAAAAAACATTTCAGTTCAAAAGACTATGCAGCTTGGGTTGACGTATGTAATATTTAAAAGAGACTCAAAACACAGTTAAGGGTTAGAAGCATACACCTATTGTATATTCAAGGTGCTATCTGTATTATTATTTATTTATTTTGAATATAATTTTTTTACCTAAAAAAAGATCAGTGATGATTAATTCTTTCTATGAAGTAAAAGAATTTTGTATCCATTTAACATGTTCCTTACATATCTTTTATAGGTGATGTCGTTCTCAAAGATTTGAAATTGTAGGTAGAAGCACGAAGTTCACTAAAACTTCTGGTCACTATGCAAGAAAATCCAGACACCCCTTAAAAGCTATTCACCTTCATTTTCTATCATTTTGTCTTGGTTCCCCAATTCCCACGCCTCTCCTTTGTTGTGTTTACTATCTTTCTTAATTTGATGCATACTTGCATCTTTGTAAGTCTTTTTTTTTTCTTTTCTTTTAATTATATACATTCAAATTTGTATCATAGGGCCACAAACCTTTCACAGTTTACCTCGACTCCATTGTCGTCAAGCAAAACAACCCAAAGGATGTCAGAGTTGGAGATGAGTCATGAAGAGCTTAGGGAGCAACTAGCTCAATCTAGGGAGGAACTAGCTCCATCTGAAGCAAGGCACCAAGCACAAATGACTGAAGTGATGATGTTGATGAGAGACATGTTTAACCAACTTAGCCCACTTATGTGTGATTCAAATCCTTCTCAGGTAGCAAATAAATGATATTTAGTGAAACACTACTTTTTGAAATGCATTGTTATGTGATATTAATACGATGCCTTTAATATATTTTAGGGTGGCAATGCTTGATGGGAATTATGGGAATGAAACTGTGAATCCTGAGGTAAAACAAAATTTCTCTAAAAATTCCTCTAAAAACAGTAGCCTACATATATACATACCATGCTATGATGGATAAACTATGAACCTCAATAGTCAGTACAATAGGAAATAAAACTTTCTGCTAGTGAATATGTTATAAAATCTCATAATGCAATTTTATTGTTGTAATATAAGTTGATTCAAGACGCATTTCAAAGGTTTATGATATAGTGACTACTCTAGAGTATCACATTCTTATTTGCCACCTAAAACATGAAGAACACAGTTTCTTGGCATATGCACATCTCCATGACTAGACACATGCACAATACGTAATGTAAAGGAAAAAAACAATAGCTCTCATTATCAACTCAATAATGTATTGCTGAACTCGATTGAATTGGAAGTTTTGACTAGATTTTTTTCTTCTCTCTAAGTTTTAACTCTGATGAATTGACTAAGCATGTTACTACACTACTCTTGTTAAATTATTAACGAATAGTTGAACTATAGCTAGTCTTCCTCTCATGTTACTAAGTTGATGAAAACAAAATAACTGATATGGTAAAGATTGATCCTTGCTTATATTTTCTTTGTATTGTTTTTTTAATCCAAATGAGCTCTCCCTATTTCTAATTATCTAGGTACATAGTCTCGCACCTATCATATATAATCTGTATTACTTTTCCCTTTCATTTTGGCATTTGAAAAGCCAAATCACTCCATAATTAGGCAAAAATAATGCCAAATTATGTCTCTTTCCCTCATAACATTATTCTGCCAAATTGCTCCATAATCATGCCTTTTCATACAAATGTGCATATAAGCATTGCTAAATTTCAATTTTGAATTCATGTTTAGAGTATCATGTATTGCAAGCAAAAATTTGGCAAATTTAACTTGACAAAGAATAATTTGTTTAGTTTTACCATGAAGTGGACAAGAAAGCGTTTTTGTTCACTGAAAGATGTTAAGAAGTATGTCAAAATGGAAGCAAATGAAACTCAGGAAATTCATGAGGCCTCACAACCTGGTGGACATTCTAAGCATGTTGTAAAGTTTTTTGTGAATAGACATGAACAAACGTTTGTATATATATTTTTGTTAACACAAGGTTAGCGATGTTGCTGCTTGCTGGCTGTGGCTGTTTGAGGGCAAGGCACCAAGCACAAAAAAGATATATACAAGATTTTGTATATTTTTTGTGATGTACAAAATCTTGTATAAATCTTTTGGCAATTTTGTTTTGGGAACTTGTGATTTTTTGTTGGGAACTTGTGATGTTGGGATGTAAAAAAATCCTAAGTTGTGATAGCAAGAAAAAAAAATTATAGTCGCATTTTTAAAACACGGCTATAGTTTCTTCCAATGTAGCTAAAAGTGAGGTCTATAGCCGTGTTAGACCTATTGCCGCGTTTTTAAAAACACATCTATAGGCCAGACCTAT
This sequence comes from Quercus lobata, assembly GCF_001633185.2. Lineage (NCBI taxonomy): Eukaryota > Viridiplantae > Streptophyta > Magnoliopsida > Fagales > Fagaceae > Quercus > Quercus lobata. The sequence goes on along the minus strand of NC_044904.1, from coordinate 6,329,824 downwards.
AGCTGCATTTGTAAAAAAAATGTAGCTATAGACAGAGGAGATAAAGTGAGATTGGGTCACTGCTGTGAATTTGTTTAGGTTTTGGCCTTGAGGGTTCGAACCATTGAGAACATCAGCTTGGGGTTTCGGTCTAAGAGGATGGGTTAGTGAGAAAAAGGTGTGGAGAGATGGCGAAAGACCAAGTCAGTTCAAAGAGAGTCATCGCCGAGTGGTGGCTGTGAGAGGGAAAGTGCTGGTTTTCTTCTCCAAAGACACAGATTTGGGAATAGAGGCGAAGTGCAGGTTCAATCTCTCTCTTTCACTATGACCGAGACCCACGAACCCAATCATCAACAATCGGGTGGCACACACCAACACAACCACCAATGGTGGCCATCGTTATCACTCTCCCTTCCTCTTTTGTTTTCTTTTCTATTTCTCTATTTATTTTAATTTCATTTGTCTTTTTTGTTTTGGGTATGGCCGAGACTCTTCTTTTTTTCTTTTTCTTTTTTGGTTTGGTTTGTTGATTAGGTTTGGTTGCAAGAAATGTGTGTAAATTTGGATTGCTTTCAAAATGGGTGTAAATTCGGATGAATGTGTGTACTGTTGAAGTGTTTGTGTTTTGAATTTTGAATTGTAAATATGTAGGCTTTGATGTGTGTGGATATGTGTGTTTGGGTTTACATGTTCTATGTGTTTCCTTGTTGGATTTATAGATTTGATTTGCTGGAGGTTTCAAGTTTGTGTGTGTTCTTATGTTATGGAGGTTATTGTATTTGTGATCTTGTATTCTAGTTGTGTTTTGAGTTTGTATTCTTAAGATTAAAATTTCGAGGTTGTGTTCATGTTTAAGATGTAATTAGATCTGAATTCATGTTGGGGTCATCTTCGGCAAGATCGGTCCAACGAGAGCATTGCTGGAGAGATCTAGGGAAACAAGATAAGGTAACTAATTATAGATTTGAGATGGGAAATTTATGTTTTTGTCGGTAAAATTATTTTTTCTGGGTTTGTGTTCATGTGATTGAATATTTTGTTTTTGTGTTCTTTCTTGTTCATGTTTAAGATGAGACCAGATATGAATTCATGTGTATTTTAGGTTCTAATTTTGTTTTTTTCATTTTTTATTTTGTTAAAATAGATAAATTAATTTTCAAAATCAAAAGTTGATGTGGATGCTTATGTGTCTTTTTTTAGTCATTATTTTATGCTGACATGACATTTTTTAATATTATTTTATTGGCCACATCAGTATCTAATGTGCCAACAGTGCACTTCATTTGCCACATCATCAATTTTTGTTAAGTGAGTAATGGTAATGACCAAAATGAAACGTGTTAATTGATTTAAGGACTTAAAGTGGTTAAATGAAAATGTAGGAACCAAAATAGAAACTATGCAAAATATAAGGACTAAAAATGCATTTACGCCTTTATTATTTCGTTTTCCATCATTTGGTTACCAAACAAAGGTAACAACTTCAAAAACTTAATCACTGTATTTTGCCAAACACTTTGAATGTTAAAATTATTTAACACAAAAATTATTTCAACTAAGACTATATTTCCGAGAAATAAGAGTAACGTTTTTAATAATTTAGGAAAAATAAATTTTTTTTTTTTAAATTTAGGAACCAAAAAAAAAAAAAAACTTTATAAAAACATTAAGGATGAAAATAACGTTGTTAGGTTCTAAAAATTTAGATTAAATGTTTAGAATCATAGTTGTAATGTGTTGGCAAACCGAGAGTAAAACATGTTTAGTCTAAGTGTTAGTGTGCTTAAGTAAGTGTGTTTCAAGATTTCAAAGTCTAGCTAATTGCAGAAAAGAGAAATCAAGATTTGCCTTTCTTGACCGATCAAAAATAGACCTGACCGATCGAAAATCGCAGATAGGGTTTTCTATAGAAGGTTATTTCAATCCAATCACAACAAAAATATTTAGGGTTTCACTTAAACTTCTCCACACTTTTTGGAGACTTTTTAAAGACATGTGTGTTACTCTTTGTGAGATTTTAGAGGTTCTGTACCTTCTAACTATACAAGATTCTACCGAAGCTTAAACTACAATTAAGGATTGGTAAAACCAGTTGTTGCATTCAAGATCAACTACTAATGGTGATTTGAAATCTTTGAGTGGAGTCTCAAAGTCACAAGTAAGGATGTGCTTGTGTGCTGTGAATCCAAGAAGAAAAGGAGTCCGTAGATTCGGAACTTATATGTGGTCATGTTAGTAAATTACTACATAAGGTAGCATTAGATTTGGGATTAAATCTTTTGTAAAAACTTCAATTCTCTTATAGTGGATTTGGTTTATCTTAAGGATAGTTAGATCAAATTCTCCCCAAGTTTTTACCTTGAAACGAGTTAGTTTCATTAGTTTTCCCAGGTAATCATATCGTGCTATTATTTACTTTTCCACAACTTTGCATGATATGATTATTTGTATTTAACCTAGATCTGAAATATACTCTAAGTAATCACTTGGCTAATATATTAGGTTAAACAATCAGTTTAAGGACTCTAAACAAACTCTCAAACTTTTTTTTTGCATAAATTATAATTTGAAGATATATAATTATATCTACTATATTTAGTCTCAAACAAATCTTAAATAAATTTTTAGCAAGTGATATTTTTCAAATCTCCTCCAAAATATATCGTTGCTTAAGAAGTGTTTTGTTTTATTTGTTTTAGCTTCCATCACATTACATTTTATATGGACATCATATTTATATGAAATTTTGTTTAATTGCTTATATATATAAATATATATATATATATATATATATATATTGTTACTTATTTTAATTAGTTAACAATTTTAAATTAACTTTGCTTTCATTTTTTTTAATCTTGTCCTCTAAAACTAAAATCTTGGCTCCCACACTTTATATATGTATTCATTCAACAAAATGAATTTAATGCAACAAAATCTAAAAAAGGTTTCTCTCCTTTTCATTTCTTTTTCTATTCAACCTTTTATTTTTTAATTTGTGACCAATGATCATGTCTGTATTTGTTCAATGTAGGTGGTGGTGGTTGTTTTTGTTTAAAACTTTTTGTAATTTGATTATTGCTATATATTGAAAATGAAATAATCTAGTTCGTGCCATTGAAGATTAATCTGGTTCATGCCATTGAAGATGAGGAAATCCAACTTATTTTTTGTCCAAATCTGCCATCTGACACAAAAGTTCTCAACCAACAATCTACATTCGCAAAATACACATTTCTAACTTCAAATAGAAATGCTATAAGGAACTCCTTTTCCAGTGACTCCAGGAGGTGAGAATGGCTTCAAGAGCTCATATGGCACAACCCCAGCTCCACTTCTGTTCTTCAAATCCCTATTTGCATTCCTCTCATCAATAGTCCCCTCAAGCTCCTTCAACCTCCCACTAAACTTTTCAAAGGCTCCCTTTATAAACATGTCCTCAGACCATGCTGGCTCTATTTTCTCACCTAGATACTCCTCATCAGGTGAATGGTTTGATAGTACATCCAAAATAGCCATAATTCTTGTTGCTTGAATTTGTGAAGGGAAGCATTGTAAGAGTGCACCTTCAGGCTTTTTCAAGAAGTTGTCCCAAACCTCTTTAGAAGGCTCTTCAGTGGGCATATTGGTTCTAGCAATGGTAGGTCGGTTAGGGAAATATGCACCATAAGCATACTGTCCAAAGTTCACGGCTGCATGGTGACCGGATGCCACCCACACGATTGTTGTGGTGATTTCAATGAGGTCTTTCGGGGTTTTGAGGACTGGCCACCATGGTTCGTCCTTCTTGTCAGCATGACCTTCCGTTCGAATCTCATTCCACCATGCTTGGAGCTCTTGATCAGATGTTATAAGGCTAGGGTTAGGGTAGTAGTGGTTGACATATTCACTAACCCACTCTTTGATAGCATCCCAAAGGAGAAGGCCATCATTGGCAAAAGGGTAGTCCTCAATTGAGAGCTTTAGACCATGTGGAGCAGTTGGATCCTCAACAGCCATCCCCCTGTAAAGTAAAAATGTTAGTATATCAGTTAGTCCTCTAATGGAGAGTAAGCTATGAAATGGGGTGTCAATTGTAATACAATTAAAATTGCTAATATTGCTCCTTTTGATTTCCAAGAACTTGTAAGGGAAACTCACAAAAATGAAAATTTTTAAAATATTATTATGGATATTACAAATTTTACTAAATAAAAGTTTTTAAAAAAATGTGCATGTATCACAAAATAGTTATTCAAATATTTAATATACGTGGAATTAGTACTTATCATAATTATTGTCATGTCCGTTTGTAATCATTTTCTAATAAATTTTTGAAAGCAATCAATACATGTAGTCTACTTTGAATAGTATGTTGAAAATTCATAACTAACAAGTTGTGGTAGGAAATGTATAATAAGCGTAAATTCACTTGGTGTCATAGACAATGACATAAGGTTTGACTCAATGAATTATTACTTGTTTAAGAAATGTTTGTTTTCAAATTTACCTGCTAATTAAGTCAGCTGGTAATGCCTGCAAATTGAACTGCCATTGTTTGTCATAGGCAACCGAGCTAAACTCCAAGGAGTATTTGCCAGGTGAGAATGAGCTCTCAATGATCCCTCCGGCATTGATAAGTGCTTGTCGAGCAAGGGCATTAATCTCCATAGTGTACCGAAAATGAGGGTGCAACAGTCTATAAATTGGGTGCATCACACTAAGTTGCCTATTTGTTGCAATTATATAAGGTTCTGTAGCACAATGAGTCCTTAGCCTGCAAAAGAGACGAAGAAAATCCCTTCTTAATAGATTATTTCTCAAGGCCACTCAATATATATATATATATATATATATTTATAATTTTAATACATGCATGGACTTGTTTGTAGGTGTACATATTTCTCTTTTTTAACTACACTTCTTGTTGAATAAAATCTCACCCCAAAATTAGGGTCAAGTCCCATGAGGTTATTTGGAATAGAATCTTCTCTAAAGTCTAAACTTGAAATGAAGAGAATTCATATTTCATGATTAAATTCATAGGTAGAATGGTAAGGCTCACATCACACTTTCAGAGAGAGAAATGTGCATGGCCCTCAAACTTTTCTGAAGGCAGTTAAGATTAGATTTGAGGTATAGATGCTAGAAATTATTTTAACTAACTAATGCAGCTCCTTTCACATAAAGATGAACAAATGCAAAATCAAAATTTACAAGTGGAACATACCAGTGACTAACAAGTTGGTGATAACCAGAATCGTGGGCAAGCACATGAGCTTTGGCCAGCCTCCAAAGCCAGACACCAGTAGCATCCCAAGTAGGAAGGTAGACATCTTTCCATTGTGGCTTCCCATCCATTGGTGGCCGAGTCAACTCAATGGCCAGTGGCCTTAATGTGCCATTTGGGGTTAGGAAGAAGAGCGTCCGTGATCCATAGAGAGTTGTGCCTTTAATTTCTCTTACTTTGCTCACATATGGCAATAATAGATCATGGTAATCTAGAACAAACAACTTCTTATTTTTTATGGCCTACATGAATTCAATTTATAAAAAATTTTGTGTCAGAGATAGTACCAATTATATATATTAATGATGCATATAATTAATATTCTAAAAATGATATTGTGTCACCTCATTCACTGTCATGAAACCTTTGATCTCTCGTTCAATCAATTCTGTTGTGATGGCTGATTCTGCTGGGCCATAAATCTTTGGGTCAAGTTGACTTTTCAATGGCCATTCCTGTTGGAATATACAAGTTGTGTCCAAATTAATTAAATGATTAATATAACATAATTAAGTCAAACTAATTAACTAAAGTTTTTGGATAAAGTGTTCTTATATATTATATTAACCTTTCAATTAGAATCTCCCAAAAATCCCCAACAATTCCTTGCAAGGAAATACTCAATCTTAGTTTCGCATTTGTGTTAGTTTTTTTTTCAACTATAATTTAATTGTTACAACAAGTAGAAGAAGGAGATTCGAAACCAACAAAATACCAAGACACAAGGTTTTTGGCTACTCAATGTGTTTGTTAACCTCTAATTAAAGCTAAACCACATGTGTTACCTATGATTATATGTTCCAATTATCACTTATATTCCATCCAATTTCTTTGATGCTTAAATATGCTCCATGCTATCATGGTATATGTCCACAAATCATACCGTGACCAACTTTATGCTACATGGGTTGAGACCAGCAAGAGTCTGCCTAGCGAACTCCTCATCCCTAAACCAAAAGAATTTGTCTCCTGCATGTGTAAAAACCACTATTTAGAGAAAGTGTAATAGAGAGGAAAGACTATTCAAAGATAAGTTTTATGTGTATGTTTTCTCACTCTCCATTGTTTCTGGTGTCTCAAACCGCAACAAACCATCTTCAGCATCATTGATAGCCTTGATAAGCCTAGGCAAGAGGGTACTGAAAAATCCTGTTTTTTGGTTTTTAAGAGGTGGCAAATTAATCCCTTCATTGAAAAGTGAATCAATGGCCGTGAAGTAGGGGAATCCAAGGTCAGCATCAATGATAGCAGTCTCTAAAGATGGCACCAATGCATGGATCACTGAGTACACCGTCTTTGCTGAGAATGTTAGTTGTTTTACTTCTGCGAAGCATTCATCTCTGGGAACATATACACTGCTGCTCCATTCCTCCGACAATGGATCTACATACAAAGTAATTGTTGTTAGGATACAAAGTGTAAAATGAATAGAGGGCTACATTTACTCGTACCGATCGATATTTTATTTTATATTTTCTTGAAACCCTAGCAAAATAGGAAACCCTAACAAAAGCCTATTTTTTAAAACATATGAATGATGGGTTAAATTTACATGATCATGATATTTTATTTTGCTCTATTTATTCTTTCTTCTCCAAAAGCCCTAGCATATTGGAAAACCCTAGATGCATCTCACTGATTTTCAAAACCTGAGGGGCCATTGACCCCTGTTCAACCCTCCCATGTTAGATTTTTTTCCCCCTTTTTTTTTTGTTCGGTAAATCTGTATTTCAAGAATCTCTTTTAGCTTCAGTTTCAAACTTTCAAAGCTCAGTCAAGGAAAAATCTTTTTTTGGTCCATTGGAAGTCTGTTAGTTCTTGGAATACACATTGACCAACAATTTTCTCACAGACTTTACACCTCTTTACCATTTGAAAAAGAAAAATGTCCTGTTAGATAGAATTATTGTAAGCAGTGTGATAACCTTGTATTGTCAATTGGGATAATTCTTTTTGTAATTGCACCAATTATATAATTTTTGTGGGATTAATAGTATTTTTTAGCAAAAATTAGATCCACTTACAACTTATAAGATAGTATAATTGAATGAGAGATGACATGCATTGAGAGATACTCTTGATATCATCGACAATCAATGAGGCAATCACACACAACACTGTAATGAATTATTGATTAAGATGGAAATTTTTATCAAATAGAATATAGAATTAATTAGAATATGAATTACAATAATATAGGAATTATTTAAAATTTTTATTTAGTTAGAATTCAGTCATTGAAGAAAAAAGGACTCCACCACTGTAAAAGGAGGGCAATAATTTTATCATAAAAGGGAAAGAATTTTTGAGGAAACCCTTAAATTATGTCCTTTTTTTTTTCTTTTTTTACTTCATATTTATCTTTCTACCTACCTTCCGGACAATGATATATATGAAAGCAACCCAGCTAGACTACGAAGCATAAGTCTCCTCATTAAAGTTAGGTCATTCAACAAATTCAAATGATGACAAGCTATACGATAGCTAACCTAGAAGTAAATATCTGGTTCTCTTAAAAACTAACAGGATAGATTGATTGGCCATTCCATGTTCAGGTGATGGTGCTTTCTGAAAAAGAAATATCAGAGAAACACATTGAAATTCTCTTCTAAATGACAAGATTAGAAAAGAATCAATCCAGTAAAAACAAAATGAGATATTTTTCCTTATATATATATATATATATATATATAAAAAGAAAAAAGAGAGAGAGAGAGAGAGATTTTTCAGTTACTATCAAGCAATCAAAATCAAAATTAAACTCAATTTACCATATATTAAACTTATCGCTAAATAATATGTATTTAATTAATAAATAAATATACATAAATTGTAGAAAAATACCAAATATAATTTACTATATAAAAAAAATGCTTTAATATTAGGTTGTTTTAGTCCAATAAAACTAGATATATATCATACGAATAATTGGTTTGTATTTGATTCTCAAAAAAAGGGTTTGTCTTTAATTAATATATGTAACAATGTAAAAGTAATTACATTACTAAACGTGGAAAAGTCAAGACTGTAAAAGAAAAAATCCAATATTTTGGTTTTACTATTAGACACTACGTCAGATAACGTACAAACTTGGAGAGCTACAAGACAAATCTAGCATGATAGGTTTACATGTCCCGCGTGATATAAGTGTCATGTCATTTTATTTTTTTATTTTTTAAGGAACAAGTGTCATGTCTTTAACCAGGACAAAATAAGTGTCATGCATGTCTAAACTGTCACAAAGATTATCCGAATTCTATTATTATTATTCTCTTTCTTTTAAGAAAAAAATTGTTTTATATTTTTGTTTTTATGAAATGCACCACTTTTAAGTATGCGAGCTCTAAGATGGGTGTAAAAAATACCATCTCTTTTTAAACCACACCTTAACTAGATCCTTACTGTTATTATTGCTCTCTCTCTTTTAAGGAAAAATTTTCTTATATTTTTGTCTTATGAAATGCGCCTTTTGTAAGTATGCGAGCTCTAAGCTGGGTGTAGAAGATACCATCTCTTTTTAAACCACACCTTAAAAATGAAAGAAGAAGAAAAAAATGCATAGTAATTTGGTACCTGTTTTACACCTAGGCCGCCCAGTCCTACAACGTCTAGGATAGGGGTGCTCTTTGCCACCGAGTACAGGTCTTTTAAGATCCACACTACTATCAGGATTTCCAATATCATTGTACACATCGTAGTCGTATATTCTCTCAAAGCTCTTACGTTCTCCTTGGCCATTGCCTCGCAAAATCTCAAGTTCTGTTTCTCTTAACCTGCACAGCCCACTTGGTGTCTGTGATGGCAAGTATGACTGTTCCACATTGAAGATATATGTGTGAGTGTCACAATCCAAAAATATATATATCAACAAGAAGTGTTAAAAAGAGACAACATTTACATTAATTGCTTTGTTACATTATGAAATATGCATGAAATATTTATTATATTTGGTATCAAAAACTCAAATGATTTGTATGGAATGAAATTGACATCCCTTAGGTTTTATATATTCATAATCAAGCCTCATGTGTTATCCATTATGGCATCATCCCATTGTTTTAATAGACTGCTTCTGTCCACCCTCTGTTAAAAATTATTAGGGAAATCAGAAACATGAGATTTACATATATGCACTCACTCATCCATATCTCTATATCTGATCATTCTTGCTTATTCTCAAATATATGACTCACTTTCATCAATGGTTTTATATAATGGAAAGTAATTTATTTGACTAATTCTCATATGACCATCTTTCATTAATGATGTAACAGAAGTGGTTAAAAATAATTTATTTAAATAATTAGATATCTTATGGCTGTGATTAAATTAATTTAAAAAGAGAGTATCAATTGAATTATGTATAATAATAATAAAAACATAAATAAGTGATATTTTACTCCTTTTATTTGGGTAAAATACAAAAATTATCCTTAATGTTTAGGCTAATGTCAAGTATGTACTACTCAAAGTTTTCAAAAATATCCAATTTGTCCCCTAAACACAAACTGCACTTAGTATTATTTATGTTCATTTTCATAAAGCTAATTTATGGTTAAGTTAATTGTAACAATACAATCCCACGGAGATGGGCATCAACCAAAAATGAAGAAGTAGAAGAATGTTTCAAGGAACTAAAAAACTTTGAAACGATGTTTAGAATTATTGAACTTCGGGTTAAATTGGATATTTATGAAATTTTGGATAATGTCTCACATTAGTCCAAACATTAGCTAGGGATCAATTTTTTTTATCCTTTTATTTTTATGCCAGTATTTTACAGTTATTTCATTTTTAATCTTTTTTCTTTTTTTAAATCTGATTAAAAAGATTCGCTTTAATGAAATAAATCATAAAAAAAGATGGGTCATAAACACAATATAACAAGTAAGAGTTCGTTTGAATACCGCTGATTTTGCTGAAAACTGAAAACACTGTATCAAATAATTTTAAACGCTAGCTGATTATTTTTGGGGCCAACTACTATAGCTCAGTTGAAAGTATTTAAGCTACGCGTTTTTGCTTTCTTTCTTTCTTTTTTTTTTCACTCCTCTCCCACCCTAACGCCTGTCTTCGAGAAGAGAAGTCCACGCCCACCAGAGAAATCCATGAGGAAGACAACCTAGTCTGACGCAAGCAAAGAGCTCAGAAGAGAAATCCACAAGGAAGACAACCCAATCCGACGTCAACGAAGATCGGGTTCCCTCTGGTTTACTCTTCCTTCCATAAACCCATTTCACTCCTCTCGCACCCTAACACCTTTCTTGGTTCACTTCATTTTGTTTTTGTTTACTGGTAACAATGGCAAAGTGGGTTTTGTTTGGTTTGGTTTTGTGGGTTTTATTAATTGAGTTTTGGCTGGGGTTTTGGACTTATGAAGATCTAATGTTTTAGTTTCTTGATTTGGGAACTTGGTGGTGGTGGATGGGTTGATCCGCGGTGGGTTTGATGGGCTGATCAACAGTGGGTTTGATGGGTTTGATATGGGAACTTGGTGGCTGAGATTGGTGAGGTTGAGATTGGTGATGGGTTTGATTTGCGTTTGATGGGTCTATCCGTTTGATGGGTTTGATTTGGTTTTGGTTTCATTCGGATTTGATAGGTTTGATGGGTAGATCGGTTTTGATTTTTTTTTTTTTCATATGAGTTTGATAGGTTTAATCTCAGATTGGTGGCTTCTATCTTGGTTTTGGTTTCATTGTTTTGATGGGTTTGCTAGGTTTCAAGAACATGAATAGTCATGTTCTTCCAAAACGGATACTTCCAAAACGGTTTTGGTTTCACTATTTTGTTAGGTTTGCTAGGTTTTAGATTGTTGGGTTTGCTGGAAAGAACATGAAGAACACAAAGAACAAGTTCTTCCAAAAAAAATAATGAAAAGAAAAGGAACAGTACACGCATGCTAGTACACGAACTAAAGAATTATTGAAAAGGTGCATTGAGGAAAAAATAACTACACGTTTTAGTTCCAAGTACTGTAGCCATGGGTCCCACATGCTAAACATCCCAAAACACTGTATCCAAACGGATACTAAGGGTCCGTTTTGATACAATTTATTTTACTGAAAAACTAAAAACACTATAACAAAATAATTTTTAAATGTGTGAATAGTGTTGTGGGACCCATGAACAGTGCGTGAATAGTACATAAACAGTGTACTTTGTCTCCAACATAGTAAATCCATGTGCATGAACAGTGCGGTTACTGTTCATACTCGCTGGAAAAAAAAAATAACAATATGCAAAAAATGCAAACGTGAATCCAAACACTCACTAAGGATATGTTTGGATACCACTTATTACTGAAAACACTATAACAAAATATTTTTTAAATATGTGAATAATATCGTGAAACTCAATTTTAAAATTATTTTTATTAAAAAAAAGTACTTATGAGTCTCATAAACAGTACGCAAGACCCACTAAAAAAAAAAAAGGGTGAGACGCAGCAGAAAATCTAAACACACACTAAATCAAACACAAATGGTGGACCCCTGATTATCACTATAATTATGGCACCTGTCATCAGGATTGTCCTTGACATTTGATTTTTTTTTTTTTTTTTTTTTTTTGAGGATCATGATTTTTCTATCATAATTGATAGGATGGAGATAAGATTTCATATTTCTTCCTGCCATCCCAGTGGTCCAATAACCTCAGTGATTTTGATGGGTGATGCATTGAAAATCTAATCATAATTCTGTGACTTGTGGTTGAATGCCTGGTTCATAATTTTGAAAAAAACTTGTGGTCCAATTGATTTTTATTCCCTAAGAATGTAATATCTTTTAACAATGGTTAAACATAGTTTATTATAATTGATATATGATTTTAAAAAAAATGATGTCAACACTAAACTCAATTAAAAATAGTGTTACTTCAATTATGACATGTAATATAAATAGTTGTGAAAAAAAAAGGTTAGAAAAATGGTATTCCTAATATTACTTTTTCTCCTTTAAAACAACTAGGTTTTTTTTTTTTTTTTTTTTTTTTTTTTTTTGAGAAACTTAAAACAACTAGGTTTTGAATCTATGGCTTATGACAAAAATAAACCATGCATAGCAATTTAATTGGCTTTTAAGGAAATGTTAATAAATGTTTTAAGAGTACACATCAATCGTTCATTTTGAAAAAGTTTTTATGAAGAATTGAAAAAAATATCAAAATAGTTAATTACTTTTTTATTTTTCTATAAAAAATTTCTAAAATAGTTTACTAATATATGTCCTAAGATACATATTAGCATATCCCAAGATTTTATTAATATATGCCTAAAAGGAGAACCAACTTCACAAATAATCACATGTATGAGTTTAACTTAGGCAGCAAAACATGAGCAAATAAAGGCATGTTTGGTTGCGTACATCATTTTTTTGGTTAATTAAATTAAATAATATAACACATATTTTTATAATATCATTTTACCTACAAATATTTTTACAATATTTAAACAACATTGTTAAAAGAAAATTGTCCAACGAAGATTCACATCAGGCTGAGATTGAAAGATTGAAAAAACAACTTTTAATCTCAACCATTAAATAAAATATATTTAAAAAGAGTAAAAAAGTTAAAATTAAAAAGTTAAAAAATTTAAAAAAATTGTGAGGAAAGTGGAGGTATTGCAACTGATGTGAATCCGTCCAACGAGATCTAAACTTTAACAGAGCAGTTTACCCCAAAAAAAGAAAAAAGCGCTTTAAGTTTTTAACAGAGTACTGATAGTACTATATAAATCTCAAAAGATGCGAACACTATTCATGAAATGGGATTCACCATTCATTTAATGACTTTTGTTACGTACAAAGGTGTAAGAAATTGACAAGCATGTATAGCCAATGAACTTGAATACCAACGACATGTCGCCGTCAAGTGGCTGTCAGAAACATTTTCTTGTCCTGGGGTGAACTTATGATGAAATTCCATTTTCTATTTTCTTTTTATGGAGAATTCGGTTGCTCCGAGAAATTAATTAATCGATGTAAAGTTTTCCATGGTAGAATAAAAAAATTGGGATTCAAATCTTGTTTTACATCAAAAATTAATTTATATATTAATTTAATAAAAAACAATTATTATAAAATTAACATTATAAATTAAAATTCTATTATATTTTTTTAATAAAAAAATATGCAAGCCAGAAAGGACAATTAGAGAATAGAGAGTTGGCCCCTAAACTGCAAAAGAGTTCTATTCAACAAACAATAATTGCATATGTTGTTCATTTATCTAGCTGAATAATTTAGAGTTATTGAGGGGAAAAAAATACAGAAAGTAGGAAATTGTTACTCTATTTTTTATTTTATTACTCGCAAAATTATCTTAATCTCATGCCAATCCATTACTTTAAGTACTTAATGAGCCAAGGTCTGTTTAGGAGAAAGGGAAAAAATAAAAATGGAAAAGTTTACACTATCTTTTGTGGAAAACAAAATAATTATGCAACTGTTTCCGCATGGTCCAAAAGAAAGGGGAAAAAAAGCCTGATAAAGTGACAATAACACAATCATATAGGCTAACTATTCAGAAAGCATCTCATAAAAAAAATAAAAAAAAAAACTTGTGATGAAGTGACCATAAAAGAACTGTAGACATTATCTTCCTATATTTTGATTTTTTGAGAGATTGTTTTGATCTGAGTATTATTGGGTTTGCTTGTGTCATTTCTTATTTGATGAAAATTATGACCAAAAATTTAATGAGAATTGTGCTGGATTATAGAGGAGAAAAGAAATGTATAGAAAACAAATTTTCTGGGTCCACATTCTGCAATCCGGCCAATTTGGGCGTAAAAGGAAGCAGAAAAACCCAAATAAAAAAGTGGAGTCTACATTTTTTACTTTTTATGGCTTGAATTTTTACTTTTGTCCTTATCTTTTATATCTCTCTCCCAATATTTCTCTTCCTAATTTATGTGGGCATAAAAGTAGAAATAATAATTTTTCTTTTTCTTTTCTTTTTCCTCTGCAAGTCAAACAAAGGATTACTTCTTTCTTTTCTCATTTTCTCCCCATTTCCAAACATATAAAAGGAAGTGTTTTCTTTTCCTTTTCTCCTCTCTTACTTTTCCTTTCACTTTTACTTCTTTTCCTTTCTCGTGAAACCAAGAGACCTCCGTTTATCTCTCATGTCAAAAATAAGAGTACATTTGCTTCCCCTTGAGAAACAAACAAAATGCACACTGTAGGTGATTGACTAAAGCTGTTCTTGTTACTCTTTTTTTTTTTTTTTTTTCTGAATAAAAAAAAAATTACCATGTTAAGGAAAGAAATCAATGAATATAATGTATTCCTTATTTGCAATTATTTCCATAATTGTATCTCTTCATTTATATAAAGTTATTATGAAGAAATTATAAAATTTCATAATAGCTTAAATTCTTTTCATTTCTTTTAATAATATTTTTCTTTAACCGAATTATTTTTACTTTTAATTGTTTTGACCTTTTATCTTTTGATTATATATTTTTTTGATAAGTTAAACTTAATATTTTTTTTTTTAATTTATCATTGAGATATTTGTTTGAATATTGACTCTATCTATTTATAAAATGTAATTTAAGGGTTTAATCCTTTAAAAAAAAAATAAAAAATTGTTGAGCACATTATGTTTATTATACAAAGAGTGCTCAATAATTAGTATTGTTTTAAGTATCCACTAAATGCTTATCTATTTTATTGGTGAATATTTTAAATCATTTTCTTTTGTAATTTTTCAAAAACTGGTTATTGATTGTTAATTTATTTTAGATCTTTGTAACATATTCTTAATTTTTTATTGTATTTTAATTGAGCTTACAATTTAACCAATGATCTATTAGTTGAATTAATGATCATAGTTTATAACGGGTTAAGTTCCAGTCTAAATGGAATATCCAGTTTCCTTCTCAAAAGTTCAAGTCTAACTGCCATTGGAATAAAAAGCTGTTTGTCTTTCTTTTTTTTTTTTTTTTTTTTTTTTTTTTTTGAGAAACTAAAAAGGTGTTTGTCTTTTACCTCCAGCATTGGATTCTTATTCCTAATAATTTGTTGACTCATAAATGATAATTATATTAATCAAATCCTTACTTTAAAATATCAATATTCTACTACATTGATGTATAACTACAAGCAAGGTTTTTTTTTTTTTTTTTTCTGCAAGTGGGCAAGCACGTTTATATAATTATATGTACTTCTGTATGCAATGCATTTATAATTGTTTGAAGGTGATGCACAAGCATAGTAATTTTTTTCTGCATAAAGATCATGTCTATATGTACTTGTGTAAGCAATTCATTTATATTTATTTGAAAGTATGGAGTATATATAGTCTGGTTAATGTAAACTCTTAGAGCATATGTTAATTATCTATTTTAGAGAATTTTTAAAACCAGTAAATGCTTAAAAGAGGCTGACCTTGTTTGAAAAGAAGACCCTCTTCTGAGGATTGTCATACTTTGAATGCACCCATGAATTACAGTTCACATAAACAGGGCCATTAGAGAAGCCATCAAGGATAATATCCTGAAGATACATCTCATTGTGGTGCTCATTCTCCACATAAACAGCCCCAATCTCTCCAAAATCTACTGGAACTTCAAAACTTAACTCATACTTCACCACACCGTTCTCTTCGCCCTTCGTCCTGTGTGCGTAACCCTTGATCGTGTCCTTCTCTAATCCCGTCTCTTCAAGAATAAAAAAAATTAGATAGTTTACATAAATAGTCACATCAACATACAGTTCAATAGATGTAGCCTTGAAAGCATACTCAAATATGTACATAAATTAATTGTACATTTATTTTATGTCCTCTATCATTGACACTAAAACCCAACCTAATTTCTGTATTTCGTACGTTTTTTCCTTTTTTATTTGGGACCGATGTTTTCATCTTTGCATTTTCTATATCTCAGTTTATTGGGACCATTTGTTAAGGACAGCTAGATTATTATTATTATTATTTTTTCATTTTAATGGCAAAGTCATAATGCACTTGAAAATTCACAAGTTGATTATTTCTATCTTTCTCTCTCTCGCTAATCGCTATCTCTCTCCTACATATATAAACAAGCACCAATAACTTACACGCACACATATTGAATTTTCTGAGAGTAAAGATATTGGAAGAATAATCTATCTATTTGGTGGTGAATATCATATTTTGAACAAAAATCTTCAACCTTTAGCGGATTTATAAATTGTTTGTTGTGAATAAAAACCCTCAACATGGGTGCTCTATCTATGGTCCATCAAATAAAACTTATCACATATTTATTATTATTTTTAATTATTAAAAAAAATCATAACATACTGTGGAATGTAAAATAGAACATTCACTGTAAGATAGAGAATCTTTTTTTTTTTTAATTGTAAGATAGAGAATCTTTGTTCTTGTGCTGTACAAACTCTTGAACTTTATTTTTTATATATGTTATTGAAATGAAGAAAATTAAAAAATGATACCCGAAACTTCAGCAAAAAGTTTTTCCTTTTAGTTTAAAAGGGACCCCTTTTCCCTAAAAAAAAAAAAAGGAAAAAAAAAAAGAAAAAAAAAAAGGACCCCTTTTAGTTTGATCCATGGAAATATTTAGAGCTCAAAAGTTATAGATATCTTTCTGGTTGCAGCATATATTCTTAAAATGGGGGCATCGAATTGGTACCCACTTAACTCTAGTCTTCACACATAATATGTAGAATTTGTAAAATAAGTAGAGGAAGAAAACAAAGAAATTCATTGCAAAGAAGAAGGAGAAGGAGAGGAAGAAACTCACTGCAAACAGAACAAAAAGTAAATAAATAACGAGGAAATTAAAGAATTAAACCAAAACTAAGAGTCAATTTTTTTTTTTTTAAAAAAAAAAAAATCAAAATGGAGAAGAAAAACCACAAACTCTTCCTTCAAATTTACGTTCTATATAATAGCTAAAATATTGTCATATATATGCTTATTTTAATTTCTTGGACCAATACTTACTAGGATCAAGCTCTGCTTGAACGAGCTCCAAGAGAAGGGTTTTACCAAGTAAGTCCTGTATATCATCTAGCCCTCGGTCTATCCCAAGGTTTGTGAGGAACCCACCAACAGTAGGTTTCACAGTTACAATGGCTTTCACAGAAACACTCTTCTCTGTAGAACTTGCCACAGCCTGAGCCTTTATGTTGTTAGGATTGAACCCAACTCGAACAATATGTTTGTTTTTTCTGCAGAAAGAGTGCATTGAAATGGGAAGGGGAAGTGAAGCATTAAAATTGCCATGGATGAATGGCTTGTGTAACAGGAAGGGAACTTTGGTGGAATTTGAGAGGTGAAGCTGTGGCTTCAGCATTTTTGGTAGTTAGAGAATCTATGGTTAAACTTTAATTTGTGTAAAAGTTTGGTATCTAAGCACTTATTTATATAGACATATTAGATATAGCATGTTAAGAAATACATCCACGAGATTCATACGCGCTATTGTTTTTCATTTCCACGTGAAATATTTAAGGTCAGAATTGTCAAATCATTATCTGTCCTTGTTCAGTGAGATTGCCAGAGACTCGGTCTACATTATCCGGACCGAGGTAGGAAGAAAATTAAAAAAACATTTTCAATAGTATAGTTAGGTATAAGCAATTAAAATGAGGTTATTTTGAATTTTCATTTTTCTCATTCATTTCTATGTTTATAAAATTAATATAGTTGTAGAATTATATAATATTTTTTTCATATATATAATTCAATAATTGCAATGGGAAAAATGGAAGGATTTGAATTCTAAATATCTACACTAAAAACACCAAAATGTGAGAACTTTTTTTTTTTTTTTTTTGAGAATCAAATGTGCGAACTAGTTGAATTACAAGGCCTTTAATTTGTTAAAAATAATATTGTTCTAATCTCAACTTGACACATAAATTATTGGAAAAAATTTTGTGCCTTTATTATTTCTTTTTTTCCTCTAAATTTTGAGTTTTTCCAAAAAAGAACTAAAATCCCATTCCCAATCTCCATCCAAGAATAAATCACATTCCCAATCGACAACATCATCCGTTGATTGGCTTGAATAGGCCAGAAGGATTTGGATCTTTCAACCAAATATGTGGTCCTAGCCCCAACGTCACTTGTGTTTAAATTATTTAACGACCTTTTATGAAATTAAAAAGAAAAATAAGGATCAAAATGTGTGAAAACGTGATTTAATTTAAAAATACCAAGTGGTGGCTTCAAAAAAAATAATAATGTCAAATGGTGGAAGAGACAAAGGAAGATGCGTTAGCATATTATCCTCGTAAATTTTCTAAATAACTACCGCACTAGTATGCAATCAGATATATATATAAAAGTAAAATTATATGTGATTCAATTTTTTTTTTTTTTTTTTATGTCATGTGAAAAATGTTAATTAAATGTGATTTGCATTGCACGTGGAGAAATGCCAAATACCCTTGAATCCTTGATAATGTAAAAAGTTTGAAAATGAAGAAGAGGAATTGAAGGAAAAATCATAATAACCAAAAAAAAAAAACCTCCATGTAGAGAGATTAAACTGAATTGCCCAGACAAGGACCCACGTTAGGGCAGAGGGGGGCCATGGCCCCCCCTCCCCCCACCATTTTGAAAAAAATATAGCACTGTATGATGTCTATGATGTCTATCCTCTCTATGCGATAGACTGATAGTGCAATGTGTTTTGTGTGTGTGAGTTTATTGTGTATTTTTTAAGAAACCATCCTTTATAGTAATGATTGAGTCTTGACTCCTGAATTTGAAAAAAGAGATGGTCAAATAAGGACAAACGAGATAAAAAATAAAAATAAAAAGAATAGAAAAACTATAAACTTGCAGTCAAAAAGTGAAGCCTGTGGGAACTATAGACATGGCAAAAAGGCGAGGCGGGTAAGGGCGGGTTTGCGAGTCAATTGTGTTGTGGGTCGGGTCGGGTTAGGTTGGATCGATTGACCCGTATTTTTCAATCAATTTTTTTTTTTTTTTTAGAAAATAGATGCAATTTATCAATCATTTATGAGTTCCTCAATTGTGATTAAATTCTCACTGGTGATACTGTTACCAATTAACACTAGACGCTTGATATCCAAATTTGGTGCAACTCTTGTTCTAGCTTTCTAGAAACTAATCTTGGTATAATTTTCGATTTGTTTAAAGTAGGAAGAGAAAATGAAGATGGCAAATAAAGAATCACAAACCATAATGGAGTACAACCAGCTAATATATACATCTAATTTAGTAATTTACCAACACATATAACATGCACATGCATTGTACACTAATATTAAAGAATTGGGATTCCCTTGCTCCTTAGTCCTCACCAAAGCCAAAAGACACTACGGTGCTGATGTGAACACATCAAAAGCACAATTCGTGCTCCTCTTAAGGATTGAAAGAACTAAGAAGAAAAGAGTAGAGGCACAAACAGTCACAGAGAGAAAAGAGTAGAGGGTAGAGGCGGAGCTGAAAGTGTAGAGGTAGAGAGACGCAAGCTTGAAACTAAAAAAGTGTGGAAGTGTGAAATGAAGGGCAGAGGGCCAAAGGTGTAGCGCAAGAGACGAGCAGAGGAAGTGAGGAACTGACTCACTGAGGACGCTTTGACGCTTTGGCCCTTATGGATGTGGCTGTCACATTTCAGACTTCAGTGTTTCACACTTTCACTCTTTCATGTTTGTGAGTCTGTGACTGAATTGTGCCTTTGGTAATTCCATAATTGGCTTTGGAAGTTTGGACTACAGCTAAGAGCATTTGTAGCGGTGGAGCTAAATAGCTATAATGCTATTTTAGCTCCACCATTATACCAAAAACGGCCAAGCGACAGTGGAGGCATAGGTATAAATTGTAGCTGAACTGCTACAGTGCACATCTATCTTTAGATGTGCACTGTAGCAGACATCTAAAAAAAAAAGTAATTGTTTATTCACCCTCGGATTAAAATAATATTGCTTTGGTTATTTTTTTCATTTCTTTTATCTCACCGTCCTCTCTCTCAGTCACTCTCAAGCTCCCAAAGCTCTTAAGCTCTCATCTCTCATCTCTCAGTTTACCGCCGCCTCAGCCCGCGTCATCTCAGCAGCCGATCGCCTCACCCCATGCCGTCCCAATAGCTAATCGCCTCACCCCATGCCTTTCCAGCCGCCGATCACCTCACCCTACGCCTTTCCAGCCGTCGATCGCCTCACCCCACACCGTCCCAACCGCTGTGGTTGTGGTTTTTTTTTTTTTTTTTTTTTTTTTTTATGTTGTGTTATGGTTGCCGTGGTGGTTGTGGCCGGTGATGGTGGTGGGCTGATGGTATAGGTGTCGTCCCAACCGCTATGGTTGTGGTTTTGTTTTTTTTTTTCTTTCTATGTTGTGTTGTGGTTGTCGTGGTGGTTGTGGCCGGTGATGGTGGTGGGCTAATGGTATAGGTGGTTGTGGATGCTGCTGTGGATTTTTTTTTTTGTTGTAGGATATACTATTTTATTGTAAAGGATATATTATTTTATTGTGATGTTTATATTATTTTATTGTGTTGAAAGCTAAAATAGATCCACTGTTGTAGCATGTCTATAGGTAAAATAGATAAAGTAACTTTTGGTAGAACTAAAAAGCTAAATTTTTAGCTCCACTACTGTGGATGCTCTAAGCTAGTCAAGCTCATTAGATTTTTTCCTTTTTTTAATGGTTGTGTTGTGTAACACTGTAACTTGTGTTGTCTTGTCTAGAGACTAGGTGTCTCATTCTCTCTTGTCAATTTGTCATGGTTGTGGAGGCAATGGAGAGCTGAAGCTTTAATGCTTTATTGGTTGTGATTCGTGAAGCTTTAATGCTTTGTTGACTATTGCATTGGTTTGGCTATGGTGCTTTGTGCTTTACGTACTTAGTATCGTCATACGTACTTAGTATCATGACGATATAGTTTAAATATTTTTTTAGTGAAATTTTTTTAACAGGTCGGGTCATGGGTTATCCGGGTTGGGTTGGATTGATTCGCAAAAAAATCAGGTTGGGTCACGGGTCAACCTGTTTTTGCTTCGTGTTAAAAAAATCGTGTTTGGGTCAGGTATTTTTCGGGTCAAGTCAGAAAATTCTAACCCGTTTGCCGTGTCTAGGAAACTATGAATCAAATGTGTGCAATAGTTAGTAATAAATATTATTAATTGATAACGCTTGTTTGTTGGTTTATTTTATGAATTATTAACTATTTTTAGAAAATAATTTATTAGCATTAATGTTCTTGTAGCTTTTGGGGTATGCTTGTTTTGTTTATTTTTTGGACTAAATTTTGAAACTATAGAGCTATATAATATGGAAATAATGAAACTCTTATTTGAATGGTTGATGATGGGAAAATTATCTATAATATTTGATTTTTTAAAGAGAAAAAATTACAAATAGTTTGAAGTTAATAATGCAGCATTGCCTCTAGTATTGATGTCCCAATTCATGAAAATTTTCGAACAAAATTCCAAAAAATTACCACCGATTAAATCAGTATCAATCCAAATTGTGAAAATATGAGATTATAATGTTAATAAATGGGATGAAATTCGACAAATCCTAGTTCTATCCTTGTGAATTGCTATTCATGCAAGCAATAAAACTGGACATCGTAAAATCTTAGCCTAACCCTATTATAATTCTAGTAGGATTAGGTTTCTTGAGCAATAAGTGCAGGAATATGTTGGACTTTACAATAAGCTTGGATCCTAAAAGGATATGAAATAACATCTTCTTCAAACTCAAAATGGTAAATTTGACACTAGCTTAAGTTAGGAGAGAAGTATGAGGGAGAGACAAGGAACAAGGGGCTTGGTAAAAATGCTGGCAAACTATTCATCATAAAAGAAAGTTATAGTTAAAAAAAAAAAAAAAAAAAAAAAAAAAAAAGAGACCATGAAGGAGATGATAACAAATGAAGTAACAACCTGTGGTGGTATGTTCTTGATTGGGTCCAAACCACCCAATTTATTTGTATCTTGGGTTGGGCTTATCCCACAATGGGAGGTCCAAAGAACAATGGATGGTATCACTGGTGATTCTACGATGATGCTTCAGTACTGGACTGCCTTATATTCAACTCGGCCATGGAGGTTTTCAAACAGCCGAGCTCCCTTTCTGAAGTTCGTGCAGGACTTACTTCATCCTTGATCAAAGTTCTCTTACTTTTCTCTCATGTATCTCTTCCCCAATTTTTTGTTCCAACCCCTTTTTCATTCCCATCATTCCCTATTTATACCCTTCTTTGAGTGGGGTGGTCATGATGAGGGAATCTCTGACACATAGGTGAGTCCTTTCGCTTATGGAGCGTGAATGGCTTCTTCAATCTAAGCCATTATTCCCGTGCATCTAGTCTGCCATCGAGGTGAATCCCTTGTAACTTGTACCTGACGCCAAGTTTTATTGCTTGGCAGGCGAACTTTCCTAGAGCACTCTTATTCTTAGCAAGCAAACTCTCCCGAGGCATTATCTCTTATTTTGGGCGCACCCCAAGCATTTCCCTAACTGCTAGGGCATGTGGGCCCATGTTGGGCTGAGGTCATCCCAGCAGACATGGGCTCAACACAGTTCGGTAAATGGGCTTGTTATTCTGGGTTCACACACAACCACTCTCAATATACTTCATGAGTTTATAGAAGACGTCATTATAAATAATCTAAAAATATCACTCTGATTATAAAATAAATAGAAGTTATCAGCAAAATAGATCTTAAAAATTTATGGTGTGCGGCGACAATGAAAAAACGGATTTCACCATGCATCCAAAAATATTTATAAAAAAGAAAAATGAAAAAAAAAAGAGTTTTATGGTGTGCGGCGACAATTGAATGCTTTTGAATAAGCCAAAATTAAGAGTAACACATCCTCTGAGGTGAACAATTGAGTGCTAGCTTTTGAATGCACTAATTTCATTTTTTATTTTTTATATAAGATAGAAATTCTACTCTAAAATAATCTAAGTGTATATATATGTGAATCTCCCTCTTGTAAACTTGAACACAGCCCTTACTTCCCCTACCCCACAAAAATTTTGTATTTGTAGAATGACTATTACATCAAGGGTGTGCAATGGTACTAATTTCATTTTTATTGGTGAACTACAGGTTGGAAGAACATTATTTAGTAATTTGGAGTAGACCTAACACAATTTTTGGGAATTAATGTCTCTACTACTGTTGTACTGTTCGTTTTTATAGTATTTTCAATGGAGACTGCAATGTATTTTCAATGGAGACTGCACTACATCTTCAATTTGGTGAAATAGTTAATTAGATGATTAATTGATCAAATGAACCCCTGGTCCCCTATCAAAAATAAAAAAGCTAGTACTTATGTGCTACCGGTGTGATGTGTAAGTCAAAAAAACAAAGTCATTGATTAGGGTTTTCTTCTGTATAGGTTTTTTTTTTTTTTTCGTATACCCAAATTCTCAGGTCAATTAAGTTTAACTATAAGAGCACTAACAATAGTGGTGCTAAATAGCTATATAGCTATGTTTGACACCACTAAAACTCAAAATGTACCCTGCAATAGGAAAGCCAAAACAATATTTTTTTGGCTCCACAGCTACAATTCATAGCTATTTTTGGCTGTACATGGTAGATGAAAGGTAAAAATTAAAAAAAAAAAAAAATTGCGTTCACACTATTTTTCTTATTTTTTATTCTTTCTTCTGCATTTCATTCTGCGTTCACACTACCTTTTCTCTCTCCGTGTCTCTGTGCAGTGATTTCTATGGCTTTGATGGTGGATGTGGTTGTGTTTTGGTGGTTGAATGAAATATTATTTTATTGTGTTAAAAGTTAAAATAAAACCACTGCTGTTGGATGTGAGAAGGTAAAATAGATAAAGTGACTTTTTGTAGTGTTAAAAAGCTAAAAATTTGGCTCCACTACTGTGGATGCTCTAAAATGGTATCAATGATTGTTTTTGTGCTGTACTCGACTTTTTGTTTCAAAATTGATAGACTTGAGTGATATCTAGTCCAATCAAGTAAATTGGTTATATATATATATATATATATAGAGAGAGAGAGAGAGAGAGAGAGAGAGAGAGAGAGAGAGAGAGAGAGAGGAGTCCCAATTTTGACAATAAAATTATCAACAATCTAGTATTACACATTATTATATACATTTTCCACATTTTCTTATGTGACAGACTGTTAGTGGAGAAAAAATAGTTAGTTCATGTAATAATGACAGACAATCAATTACAGTAAGTCACATAAGACAATTGTGACAGAATGTACGTAAAAATGTGTAGTATTAATATAATTGTAAAATTATATAATGGAAGCCAACCTAGGATCGAGAATGGTGCAAAAATCAAGATGAAATTTTAACTTCTTGTGTTTCAAGCAATGTTATGAATACTGTTTCAGTACCCATTTCAATTTGTATATTGGAACAAAATATTTCGGTATTAGCCTATTTCGGCGTACTGTTTTAGACCGTTTCAAAATTACCACTTTATATATATATATATATATATATATTAGTAATTAATAAAAAAAAAATGTTATTACTCATTGCCATTCTTAAGCCAAATTTTATAAATGTAATATCATCATTTAATGAATGTAACATAGTGTTTTAAAAGAAATATTACTATAATAATAAAGTGATTAGATTGATTATTTTAAAATTCAAATTTGGGTATTTTTATAAATAAACATGTTAATGTTTATAAACTAGGAAGCTTCTAGGAAGCCCCTTTTCACCTTTTCACCTAATCCCACTCCATCACCCACGTGCAATGACTTACACTTTCTCCTCCACTCTTTATTCTTTGTTTCATATTCCCATCGGTTACTTTTACACTTATAGAAGTACTTCTTGGAAAGTTTCAGAGACCCAGACCAGAACTTTAAGTGCAGGATTGAAGAAGAAAGTTTCAAACGTAGCTAAAATTTAAGCTTCCTCCACAATTGCTTTAAATTTCTGTTCTCTTCTTCTTCCTTTGTTTTTCGTTTTTTTCAAATCATTTGGTAGCTTCGTAGCAGATCTGATTTGAACTTCTTCAGGCGATCAGTTCTAGGTGGAAATATGCTGTGTTAGTTTAAGGGTTTTTTTTTTGGGGGGGGGGGAATTGACTGGAATGGCCGAAATGACTCGAAACTGGTCGGAATTGGACTCGAGGTAGAACAGTTGGTATTACTATTCCATATTGCATCCCGGTACGAAATATTCCGGCCATTCCGGCCAAAAATGAACGAATTTAATAACATTGGTTTCAAGTAATTTCCGAATTTATCAACACACAAAAAAAAAAAAAAAAGTACTTTCTGAATTTCCGTAAAAAAATAAAGTACCTTCTGATAGCTCCAGTTGAGACTTGAAATTTTTAGAAGCAATATAACTATTATCGATCCAGATTTGGATATTATTTTTTTTCAGCTGGAAATATTTTACATTTAAAAAATATTTTAGATATTGCCAAATACAGCCTAAGACACTTTTTCTTAAAGTAACAATTCCCAAGCGAGTGGCCCATGAGATTGGTGGACATATATATTCAGAAAAGAAAAAATAAAAGAAAAAAGAAAATCCTAATTAATCATGAAGGTGTCAGGCGCCGAACAGGAATGGTCCAACATATGGGAGGCACTCTGCAGAATCTGCACCAATAATTAGTAAGGATTAATTATTGGACCAACTTCTGTAGATCTAGGTCTGCTTTAATTCTACACCAATAAACATGCATGAAATGACACACTGCGCACCTTTATGTTTTCATTCACATGTTTTGAGACAATCCAAAATGAAATATCATCATCTGTTTTGAGAGTGTCAAATTCACATTTTATAAAGTAAAATTTTATATTACTTGCATTTTAACTCCCATTGGAATCAAAAAGCACAAAACGTCTGCTTGAAGGGTTTAACGGTTGAAAAATATTGAAAAGAATTTTAAAAGGAAAATAAACTAGGAGAAAAAAAAATTAGAAAAAGGAAAATGATTGAGTTCTATAGACATCTATGATGTCTTCCCAACATTGTAAATGAGCCAAATCGATTATTAATGATTCGGATTCAATTAGAGAAAAAATTTGTTTATGTTTATTTAGCAAATAATATTGATAATATAAATAGTTCAGTTTTTTGTAAAAGATTATATATAATTTCTAATAATACAAGGTTGGTGAATATATATTTTTATATATTTATCAATGAAAATTATTCTATTTAATTAACTCAAAAACAATAATTTTAGTTATAATTTAATCTTTAATTATTAAAATAAATTTGTGAAGAGGTCAAAATTTTAGTTGCAGTATATACTACATATATGAGGAAATTACTATTAATCAAATTGTTTAAGCTCGAATTTATTTTATAATAAAATGAACTAAATTTAAACACATAGACTAGTTATGTATGAACTTGAGCTCGACTCATATGAACCAATGTTGAACTTTATGGGACTTCATTTTCTTTGCCATCTGATAAAAAGTAAAACTATATAGACAAAAAAATCATAATTATTAACTAACTTAGTTTACTTCTTCTAAATGAAAATTAATTTTCTTTTAAAGAAATTAATTATAGTACACCCACTAACGTGCACTTTCGGCAGGGGCACATATCATTATCGCATGTGTTAAATGAAGACATAAAATGTAAATATAAAAATATTATGTGTATGGAACGTAACATCATGGAATAATATTTACCTCTCATTTAAATTGAGGTAATAAATCAGAAAATATTTTGACTCAATATATTAGGAATTTAGATTTTTGTACAATTTGAGTAAAGAAAAATTCCGAATTCATTGAGTCAACTTTAACTCATGATGAATTGAATTTACCTTTATTTGAATAAAATTATCGATCTTTTCATTAAAAAAAAAAATATTAGGTAAGTGTCGGTGTCCATTATTCTGCAAGTAAATAAACGTGCTTCCACTAAGGTGTACAGATCAAACTTGTGTGGTCAAAGATGACTTTCGGAGCTGAGTCATATCACATGCATGTCCACAATTATTAAGGAGAGAATTGCTAT
Source organism: Quercus lobata (assembly GCF_001633185.2). Classification (NCBI taxonomy): domain Eukaryota; kingdom Viridiplantae; phylum Streptophyta; class Magnoliopsida; order Fagales; family Fagaceae; genus Quercus; species Quercus lobata. Next base: position 6,302,620 of record NC_044904.1, on the reverse strand, counting down.
GTTCATTATGCAAGCTCATCAGAACAACAGTACACGAATCAAATATTATCTTTCTTTTTCGAAAACAAGAGGCCCACAGGGTTGCAGCGAGAGAAGGCTAATGTTACTGCAATTTCCTGAAGTTGTTGACAATCTGTATGCATTCTAAGTGAAATTATCACATCACATTACCTAAAAATTCAAGCTGATTAGAGAGGATGAATTTAAACACTACAAAATACGAGAAGTATAGCGGCCCTTGCAAAACATCGTTGTATATCCTAAAAAAGCCGCTATAAATTCATCTGGTCCGTACCACCACGTTTTAACGTTGCTGATGAACTGTTGCTATAGGACCAGTTGGTTTGCCTTTTATGATTATAATCAGGTCTGGTGTTATAATGGTTAAGTGCTTCAAGCAATCATTTCTTGAGACGGACCCACGTTAGGGTAGCGGGGGCCATTTTGAAAAAAATATAGCATTGTATGATGTCTATCCTCTCTGTCTCTATTTTGCCACTGCAATAGATATTTTTCCACTGCGATAGACTAATAGTGCAATGTGTTTTGTGTGTGTGAGTTTACTGTGTACTTTTTAAGAAATTATCCTTTGTAATAATGATTGAGTCTTAACTCTTGAATTTTAAAAAAGAGATTGTCAGATAAGGACAAATGAGATAAAAAATAAAAATAAAAATAAAAAGAATAGAAAAACTGGAAACTGGCAATCAAAAAATGAAGTCTGTGAGAACTATGAATCAAATGTGTGCAATAGTTAATAATAAATATTATTAATTGATAACATTTGTTTGTTGGTTTATTATATGAATTATTAACTATTTTTAGAAAATAATTTATTAACATTAATGCTGTTGTAGCTTTTGGGGTATGTTTGCTTGGTTTATTTTTTGGATTAAATTTTGAAACTATAGAGCTATATAATATGGAAATAATGAAACTCTTATTTGAATGGTTGATGATGGGAAAATTATCTATAATATTTGATTTTTTTAAAGAGAAAAAATTACAAATAATTTGAAGCTGATAATGCAACATTGCCTCTAGTGTTGATGTCCTAATTCATGAAAATTTTCGAACAAAATTCCAAAAAATTACCATCGATTAAATCAGTATCAATCCAAATTGTGAAAATATGAGATTATAATGTTAATAAACGGGATGAAATTTGACAAAACTTGAGTAGATGTTAGTTTTGATTTTCATAAACTTTTTTTGTGTTTATACTTTGCCCCCAACTTCGAATTCTAGTTCTGTCCCTTCTTGTTAACAAAGTTTTTAAACATATATGCGTATATATAGGAAAATACAAGTTTTCAAAAGCTGACACGGGCCACATGGCAGCATTAGAGTCAAAATTTGTCCAATATTTCCATTTTACTGTTATACTACTGGCAATTTACTTGTGTAATGCATAGAAAATATTGCGCAAAATATTTATATTTGATAAACATCAAACTAATCAATGTTAATATATTTAAAATTTAAAAAAAAAAAAAAAAAAAAACACTTCTATCAGAGTTAGAATTATGTTGAGATTATCTTAATAAGTTAACAATACAAGTCAGAGTTTGTTTGATATTGAGTTACGTTAAACAGATTAATTAATTTATGATAGGTGAGTTTTAGCATATTTCAACCATTTTTTATTTTTATTTTTGAGAAATAGCATGTTTTAACTTAGATGTATGACTGCTTCCATTTTATTATTATATTGTTCTCCTATAAGTCAATTCACATTCTGTTTTATCTTGATTTCAAAATATACTCAAATTCTTAATTCATTTACTAAGTTGTTGAATTCGATTTGCTCTACATGCATACTCACAAACACACATATAAAATATACAATATAATAACAGTTCTAAAAAACATATAAATTAATTAGTATGTTAAATTTAATTATTTATAGATAAATTTTAATGAAGAATAAATTATTTCCTAAAGAATTTTTTTATCATTTTTTAATTAAGAACACTTTTTTCCTAAGCTTCTTTGTTTTCTTCGTTCTTAATTTTTTTATTAAAACCATAAAAGAAGACTCGTAATTTCACAAAAGGGATTAAGATCCAGTGCAATCACGATCAATTATTTTAATTGACTAATTGTGTCTTACCTTATATTTTGCCTTTAGAATATTGACACACAAACAATTCTTACTTGACAAAATCCACCAAACTAGTTTGGAAAGAATGGCTTGATTGAAATCCCAAAGTTCATAAAACCCAAACCACCTTCCTTCTGAGATCTACATAAAGTAGACCAAGCAATAGGAGTCCAAAAATGGCCTGACTCCGTTATAGGGTCCCACTAGAACTTGTAGACCATTGAATCTAGTTGATCGTATAAATTCTTGGGGAATTGCAAGGCAGCCATAGTATATGTCGAAATAGAATGCACCACAAATTTAATTAGAGTTGCTCTCCCTGCCCATGACAAATTCCTACCTTTCTAGCTACTCAACTTGCTCTCCAGTCTTTCTTTCACCAACTTGAGATCATAGGACTCGTTCTTGGATAAAAACAAGGAAACTCCGAGATAAGTGGTACTTTGAGGAAGGGAATTAAGACCCCAGCAGGATTTTACTTGGCGCAAAAACTTAATACTAATTCCTGTTGATGGGAAAACACCAGATTTTTCTATGCTTATAAGCTGGCTAGACCAAGTGCAATACTTTTCCAAACATTTTTTAGGCTAACTAGTTCAGAGTGCTTTGCTTTGCAGAAAATAATCACATCATCAACATAACAAAGTTTCGAAATGGGGGGAGCTGTGCTGGCCACTTTAATTGTTGAGATATTTTTCTGATCAACTAAGTCTCATAAGAATCTTGCTTCCAAGATGAAAAGATATGGAGATAGTAGATCTCCTTGCCTTAGGCCACAGCTAGGATTAAAATTTTGACAAATTCCACCATGCAATAAAAGAGAGAATTGGATTGTGGAGATGCATTGAAAGATAAGGTTGGAAAACTTTTCATTGAAGCCCAGAGCCTTGTTGAATTTGATTTGCTCTGCATGCATACTCTCACACACACATATAAAAATATACAATATAATAATATTCCTTTAAAAACATATAAATTAATTAGTATGTTAAATTTAATTATTTATACATAAATTTTAATGAAGAATAAATTATTTCCTAAAGAATTTTTTTAGCACTTTTTAATTAAGAACTATTTTTTCCTAAGCTTCTTTATTTTCTTCATCATTCATTTTTTTACCTATGCTTTCCTTTTACATATTGTGAACTTTTTTTTTTTCTACAAGAACATTTTGAACTATAGACATTGACAAAGTTGGAAAGACATTTTTTTATTTAATTAATTTTGACACATATATTGGATATTGAATTGAATTAGTTTGGCACATAGAAGAAATTAAAAATGATTAGTTATGTTGTAAAATATATCATCAAAAAAAAAAATGAGAATCCACGAAAGGGGAATTTATTTTTTATCAAAACCATAAAAGAAGACTCATAATTTCACAAAAGGGATTGAGATCTGGTGCAATTGCAGTATGCAATTAACCCCCCCCCCCTCCCACCCCCTCCCACTCATAAAATTTTTTTACTATTTTTTTATCTAATGGTTGAGACTTAAAGTTTATTTTTGCTAAGTTATAGAAATTAAATCAGCTGATCAACTGATTAGCAATGCCCCCCCTCCCACCCCCTCCCACTCATAAAATTTTTTTACTATTTTTTTATCTAATGGTTGAGACTTAAAGTTTATTTTTGCTAAGTTATAGAAATTAAATCAGCTGATCAACTGATTAGCAATGCCCAAGAATATGTAGCCAGTCATAGGAATAATAGAAAAGCACTCTTGCGGAACAATAAGTTGATTAATGGAAGACCCTATTTGTATTGAATAATTTTAGGACCCACACATTTATACATCCTTTGCCACAATTGTTTTAATTGACTAATTGTAAGTGGTAAAAACAAATAATGAATTTACGTGAAAGTCATGAGCAACTGAATCTCACCATAATAAAGTTACCTCGTGAGGAATCAGTCTCTGAAACGTCAAGGAATTGTTGCTCTTGTCTCATCAAACTAAACTATAAAATTTATAAGGGTTTTATTAATGTATGCCCATAGCATATATAGTAAACTATTTTAAGAAAAATTTTTATGAGAAAGTGAAAAAGTGATTAACTTTTTTGATAATTTTTTTCAATTTTTCATAAAAAGTTTTATAAAATAGATTATTAATATATGTCTAACAGGATTATAAAGTCTATCTCTACTAAAAAAGGTACAAAATTTTCACGAACTACATGTCCGTTTGGATAGCTTATTTTACTATTCAACTTATTTTTGCTACTATTCATTTGGTCTACTACACTTAATGATACTATTCATAAATTTCACTGTACTATTTCAGCTAACTTTTACCTTTATCTACAGTATTTTTAGCAAAAATTTTTCAACTTTAGCAAAATAAGTAGATTCCAGATAAACCCTACCTCTTTCTCTGTCTCTCATAGGGATAAGCTATTGCACCATACAATATGTAATCAATGGCTAAGATTAAAAGTTGCAAAAGTCATTTTTAATCTCGACCCTTAAATAAAATTTTTTTAAACCTCAACTTTTTACAATTTCACTTTTACATTTCATTTTTCATTTTTCACTTAATTGCACAGTGCACTAGCATCTGGATCTTAATCCCTCTCATAGTGGGCTTCTTGAGGTGGGAAATTCTTAGGTACTCCCAACACAAAAAAAAAAAAAAAAAATGTTAAAATGGTGCTACCTCCTCTTACATTCATGGTGGACCTCATCATGAATTTAATGAGTATACCCCACCATAAATGTAAAAAAAATGAGCATCATTTTCCATACTTCGGAAGTATTTAAGAATTGGGTAAGATTTAGATACAGTATTTAGGTGTTGTTCCCTAGATACCATTTTTAGGATTCTATCATGTGGATTCTTCCTAATGAGATGAAAGTGTATTCTTCCTTAGGTACCCCACCATAAATGTGAGAAGAATGAGCATCATTCTCCATACTCCGGAAATATTTAAGAATTGGGTAAAACTTAGATACAGTACTTAGATGCTGTTCCTTAGGTATCATTTTTAAGATTCTACCATGTGGATTCTTCCTTATGAGATGAAAGTATATTTTTTAATTAAATAGTCACATGACTGAATCTTAAGAGAAAAACTTAAAGAACAGTACCTAAGGTACTATATTTAAGTTTTATCTTTAAGAATTACTCCGTGAGTGACGATTCGAATATTTTAAAGTAAAATTTATACTTTTTAAATTAAAGTAAGGCATGTCAAATTAATTAAGAACTGTGTCACTTGAACACCAATTTGAATTTTGAACACAATAATAATGTAACGATTTGATTGGCACGATTAAACTAGACACCAAGTCACCAACACGGTTGGTACAACTGCATGATCAGCATGTGTAGAGTGTAGAGCTAGAACACCATATCAACTGTCAATTGGTGTCGGTGTACCTAGAAGATTTTTTTTTTTTTTTTAATTTTTTAGAACAATAATTAAGAGTTTATGTGATTATGTGTGTGTTTGGCTTTAGCTTAAAAGACCAGCTTATTTTACTATTCGGCTTATTTTTGTTACTATTCATGGGCTCTACTGCACTTTTTGGTACTATTTATGAGTTATACTGTATTATTTCAATTAACTTTTACTTTTATTTACAGTTCTTTTAGCAAAAAGTTTTTAGTTTCAGCAAAATAAGTTGATCCCAAACAGATCCTATGTGTAGGTTTTGGTGTACCTTATTTTAATTTTATTTTGTTTGAAAAATAGTGTTAATAAAAATAGTTTAAAAAAAATGTTGATAAAAATATAGGATTCTGAAAAATAGTATGTTCTATTATATATGGAATCAAATAGGCACTGAGAGCAATTATATCTTATGTGGATTTTGTTTATTTATTTATTTGCTGACATTTGACTTTTTTTTTTAATGCTAATTAAATTTTTATGAGTCTGGTAGGGCATACATTAATAAAAAAAATTTAAAAATATTTTATGGAAAATTTAAAATGTTGTCAAAAAAATTAGTAATTTTTTCATTTTTCTATAAAAATTTTCCTAAATTGATTTAGTAAGGTATGCCCTAAGAGCATATGTTTGTAAAACACATTTTTTATGATTATTATTATTATCATTTTATTAGTCATATCATCTTTATTTGTGTCAACAATGCAATCTGTCAATCATATAAGTTTTTTTTTGTTACTAGATGACGGTAAGGACAAAAGTGATAATAAGCACAAAAACTCTAGGATCAAAATATAAAGAGCCCCAAAATATAGGAACCAAAAATATGTTTTTGTATAATTAATTACATATATAATGTTTTTTTACAACAAATCTCCCATTTGTTGAGTTGAAAATTTTATTCTTATATAAGCTTATCATCGACAACACTTTATTATCTAGTATTAATAAGTTGTTATATCAACACTGGTAAAATTTGTTGTGAAATATGTTATGACTCACTGGACTTCTTGCATAAAAAAAAAAAAAAAAAAAAAAAAAAAAAATTCGTGCTGAAAGAAGCCCCTTATTAGGAGCAAAGCCTTTAATTCTCTAACAGTACCAATGTATCTATGATGTAATGCTCTAGTTTGTCACCAACATATGTGAAATTATTGTAGTTACACAAAAAATTATTTGGCCCTCTTATTCTTATAATTTTCAGTTTGAAATGTGTTGGAATTTGAGGTAATCTATGACAATACAATATTTCAACTTCAAACGGAAATGCTATACGGAACTCCCTTTCCAGTCACTCCAGGAGGTGAGAATGGCTTCAAGAGCTCATATGGCACAACCCCAGCTCCATTTCTGTTCTTCAAATCCTTGTTTGCATTCCTCTCATCAATAGTCCCCTCAAGCTCCATCAACCTCCCACTAAACCGTTCAAAAGCCGCCTTTATAACTGGGTTCTCAGCCCATTTTAGCTCTATTTTCTCCCCTATATACTCCTCCTCTGGTGAATGACTTGATAGTATGTCCATAACAGCCATCATTCTTGTTGCTTGCATTTGTGAAGGGAAGCATTGTAAAAGTACACCTTCGGGTTTTTTCAAGAAGGTTTTCCAAGCCTCTTTTGAAGGGTCTTCAGTGGGCATGTTAGTTCTAGCAATAGTAGGTCTGTTAGGGAAATAGCCCGTGTAAGTATATTGTCCAAAGTTCACGGCTGCATGGTGTCCTGATGTCACCCATACTATTGTTGTGATGATCTCTATGAGGTCTTTTGGGGTTTTGAGGACTGGCCACCATGGTTCATCCTTTTTGTCACCGTGGCCTACCATTCTAATCTCTGTCCACCATGCTTGGAGCTCTTGATCTGATTCTATAAGACTTGGGTTAGGGTAATAGTGATTGATATAGTCACTCACCCACTCTTTCATGGAGTCCCAAAGGAGGAGGCCATCATTGGCATAAGGGTAGTCCTCAATTGTGAGCTTTAGGCCATGTGGAGCTGTTGGATCTTCAACAGCCATTCCCCTGCATTCAAGCAATGAAAAAAGGAAAATTATTAGTTAATTCGGGAGCAATGCTCACTCTTTGCACATGAGAAGTGGGCCCCACATATGGGTCCTACCATAGGACCTGCTCCTAATGTGAGAGGAGGGAGTATGTATGTATTACCAAAAAAAAAATGATAAGGTACAATTATATTTAGAAAAAAGTGAAATTTTAAAATTTGTGTCTAATTTAGTCAAATGAGTTGAAAATGATTAAGTCATACTAGTGCTAAACAATCAAAGAGAAGAATTATTATGTGTTGACAAATTGGTAGTGTTAGGACTTAGGAATTGTACAATAAACCTTAGATGGACAACATCATAAGAAATCATGACTTAAATTGTTGCTTGTTTATGAAAGGTTAGTTATCAAAGTACCTGCTAATTAAGTCAGCTGGTAGTGCCTGTAGGTTGAACTGCCACTCTTGGTCATAGACCAAGGAGCTAAGCTCCATGGAGTATTTTCCAGGGGTGAATGACTTCTCAAAGATCCCTCCTCCATTGATGAGTATTTCTCGAGCAAGAGCATTGATATCCATAGTGTATCGGAAATGTGGGTGCAACAATCTATAGATTGGGTGCATCTCACTGAGTTGCCTATTCGTGGCTATGATATATGGTTCTGTAGCACAATGAGTTCTTAGCCTGCAAAAGAATTTCTAGTCCTTTCAGTATAGATGGTATGATAATATAAAGAAAGAAGACGCCAAAGTCCTAAATTTAGGGAAAAAGATTCTTTCTATTTGAAGATTAGATTAGATGTTGAAATGGCCTTTTGTGATTGATGCGTAATAAAAATTATTCAATGGTGAATTCAAGGGAATGTAATGTTGCTCCAATCATGATAGACCATATTAACAATAATGAACCACCACGCTTTCTTGGTGCGGTAGTCATTCCACAAGAATAAGTACTTGTGGGGTGTGGGAAGGAGAGCAAAAAGGTCGGAGTTCAAGTATCTAGAAAAGAGCTTCACACACGTATACAATTAAATTAGGTTAAAGTAGAATTTCTATCTTGTATAAAATAATAATAATAATAAAAACAATGATGAAAAAGTAAAAAATATTGTGTCTATAACAAATAGTAAACAAAATTTAGAAGTGGAACATACCAGTGACTAACTAGTTGGTGATAACTAGACTCATGAGCAAGGACATGAGCTTTGGCAAGTCTCCAAAGCCATACACTTGTAGAATCCCAACAAGGTGTGAAAACTTGTTTCCATTGTGGCTTCCCATCCATTGGTGGCCGAGTCAACTCAATGGCTAGGGGCCATAATGTGCCATCTGGGGTTAGGAAGAGCAGTGTCCGTGACCCATACAGAGTTGTGCCTTCAATTTGTCTTACTTTACTCACATATGGTAAAAATAGATCATGGTAATCTATAATGAACAACTTCTTCTGACTTATGGCCTAGCATGTATGCAAATTTATGTGAGAAAGAAATCAATATATAAATGGTCATAGTGTGTATCAGTTATATATGCTACCTCCTTGACAGTCATTAAGCCTCTCATTTCTCGTTCAACTAATTCTGTAGTGATTGCTGAATCTTGCGGTCCATAGATCTTAGGATCAAGTTTACTCTTCAATGGCCATTCCTGCATGATATTCATGTATTGCTTTACATATGTATGATCATCATCCTAGCATAAAAATACTTCATTATAATAATAGTTTTTTTTTTCCTAATCTCAATTGTAATTTAAAATTTTATGCAAATATATGTGCTCTCATGATTATATATATATATATATATATATATTTTTTTTTTTTCATTTAGGGGCAATTGACTTTGATTTTATATATATATATATATATATTGATATATATATTTTTTTCATTTAGGGGCAATTGACTTTGATTTTTTTTTTCTTTACAAGCAATGTTTAAGACAATTTTTCTCACATCCAATTTGTTAAGGTAACACGTTATCATTAGAGTAAACATCAATTTCATATGAACGCATCACTAACACTATTTTATTAGATAAACATCAATTTCATATGAACGCATCACTAACACTATTTTATTATATATTAATCACAAGATATCATTTTAACAGTGTAGTGGGACACTTCGATCTTTTGTTTTGGTTGTATATATTGTTAAAAAAAAAAAGTTTATATGTGCCCACCATACCATAGGAGTATGGACACTTATGCTCAATGCTTTGGAAGTAAATGTCAATTTATCATACCGTGACCAACTTTATGCTATGTGGGTTGACACCAGCAAGAGTTTGCCTAGCAAATTCCTCATCCTTAAACCAAAAGAATTTGTCTCCTACATGCTCAAAAAGCATTTAATTAATTGGAGAAAGAGTAACAGAAATATAAATTGCAATGCCAAAGATAGCATATGAGTTTGTTTTCTTACTGTCCATTGTTTCTGGGGCCTCAAAGCGCAACACATCGTCTGCTGTATTAGTTATAGCCTTGACTAGTCGGGGCAAAAGAGTTTTGAGAAACCCTTTGTTATCGTTTTTGAGACTAGGCAACTTAACTCCTTCGTTGAAAAGTGAATCCACAGCCGCGAAGTTGGGGAATCCGAGGTCTTTGTCGATGATTGCAGCCTCTAGGGTTGGTATTACTATATGCAACGCTGAGCGCACAGTCTTTGCTGAAAATGCTATTTGCTTTGCTTCTGAGAAGGCTTCATCTCTAGGAATGTAAATATTGCTCCCCCTTTTCTCAAACAATGGATCTATGTATGTATAGCACAATTAATGTTCATAGGTTAGGATCAAATATATGAATGAAAGGGCTAAATTTACACTTTTATGCTAATTTATTTTGTTTTATTATATTTAATTTTTGTTTCTTGAACCCTAAAAAAAAAAAAAATGAAAAAACCCTGTAAACATCTCAAAGAGACTTTTAGAAAATAAAGAGTTAGTCTATTACATAAATTTTAGCACAACTTGTTAAAGTAAATAGTTTATTGTAAGTGTTGACTCTATATAAAAGTAATTGTCTACCACCCAGTCAATTACTTCGATAAGTTAACTGGAAAATGGTTAAATTTATAGGGTAACAATATTTTATTTCATTCCATTTGTTTGTTTTTTGTTTTTATTTTATTTTTTTATTTTATAATTTATAATGTTCTAAAACCCTTGGATATAAGAAAATCCAAAATCCTACTTATATCTCATTATTATCAATGGGATTTACTAACGTGTACCCTTAAGACATATATTAGTAAACCATTTTAAGAAACTTTTTATGAAAAGACGAAAAAATAATTAACTATTTTGACAATTTTTTTAATTCTCCATAAAAAAAAATTTCAAAATAGATGGTTAATGTGTGCCTTTAGTTGGACCCATTATAAATTTATAATGTTTTTCAAACGTGGCGCCACCCAGGCAACAAAGAAGGCTGGCCTTCATTATTTTTGTTTTAATGAATCTTTTTAGAAATATGTTGCCAGAGGCAGAGAGGAACATATTACATGACAGGTTACCTGCTATATGTCAGATGCATACTTTGAGAAGTCATTGATAGAAAAGAAACATAGAAGATAAGATAATGATCTTAATCATTTTTTCATTGATTGGAGGTGACATTGACAATATCCAAGTGTCATATTTCCAACACTTCTGTCTCATTCAATGGCCATTAATCCTGCAAAAGGAGTAAAAATTGAATATATATATATATATATATATATATATATATAGTAATTTGGTACCTGTATCACACCGAGGGCGCCCAGTCCTACAACGTCTAGGATAAGGGTGCTCTTTGCCACCAAGTACTGGTCTTTTAAGATCTACACTATTATCAGGATCTCCAAGATCATTATACGTATCATAATCATACACCCTCTCAAAACTCTTGCGCTCTCCTTGGCCATTACCTTGTAAAATCCCAAGCTCTTCTTCTCTTAGATTCCTTAGTCCTCTTGGTGTTTGTGATGGCAAGTATGACTACTCCACAACCAAACATATACGATGCCACAATCCAAAAGAAAAATCAATAGGAAAGTCTTAATATAAGAACACAATATAGGGTTTGTTTAGTTAGGCATTTTGGGAGATTAAAATAGCATTTTTAAAATTCAAAACCCTATTTTGCAACCACAACTTTTCATAGTTTTTTTTACAAACGCTCATTCACTACAACAAAATCTATTTTGGCGATGAATATTAGCGAGGAAAATATTTTAAACTTAGAACACATTTTTCCAATAATTTATACAAATGTGCCCATATATGTTAAGTTACCATTGACATGCATGAATTTTTTTTTTACTTTTCCTCTAAAAGCCTTGGATCAAAGTCTATGCTAGACCACATCTCGCTAGAATAATGCAAATGGTTATAATTAGAACTATGCTTGGCATTCATCTTTTTTTCATTGGTTGATCCTATGCATGATATTCAACCATGGTGTTTCAAGTGCGTGGATAATTTTGAAGATGATACACTGAAAAGTCGGATCATAAATTTGTGACTATTAGCTGGAAAAGAGATATGGGAAATCTTAAATTTTGTACTCTATCCTTATGACTCACATATCCCAGGAAAAGACACACACATTTGGCTGTGATGTTTTGTCTTTATTACAAAAATAATTAAGAAAGATATGGAATGCAAAATTTAAGGAAAAAAAATAACAATTGTGGTTGTTTAATTGGCTTTTTATTATTCTATGACTTGGTTAATTTTAAAAACTGAATTCAGAAAATAGTCCAATCATGAAGACATATTTCGAAATGGACCATTCAATATTAATGATGGCAAAGAAAAGAAATGGACCACTTTTTTTTAAAAAACAAAATTCTGTGAAATAAAAGGACCACCTCTTTTATTAAAAAAAAAAAAAAAAATTGTGTGAAATGAAAGGACCATTTGCACTTACATAGTGTATGGATTTTTTTTTTTTTTTTTTTTTAAAAGAATCTAGTATATGGGAAATTGATAATCCTTAAATTAACTTTGTTATACGCTTACCTTCTGTAGGGTTACTTATAATCTATAATTTATATAATATATGTGTATATATATATATAACAAATTTTAAATTCTATTATATATATATCAAAATAATTATTTTATATTTAAAACCTTTACTAGAATAGTCATGTCAAAATTTCTTAAATAATAAAAATAGTTAGGTCGATATACTAATACAACCATAAATATTCCTATTAATAATTACCATTATTATTAAATATTAAATTTAGGAAAAAAAAAAAAATATATATATATATATATAAAGGCCTATTTATAACCCATTCGTATTTAATGTAATAAAAATAATAATAATAAAATTATTTATTCTCATTTATTTAATCAACAAACCAATGTCAAGCTAAAATTTAAACTCAATTATTAAATGAACCAAATTCAAATATAATAATATATTTGTGAATAAAATTGTAAATATGATGCTTAGTTCGAGTTTATATCCTATTTATATGTTTGTATATATGTACGTATAAAATATGCTTATGAGAGAGAGAGAGAGAGAGAGAGGTGGACCTTGTTTGCAAAGAAGACTCTTTTTTGAGGATTGTCATATTTTGAATGAACCCATGAATTACAGTTCACACGAACGGGACCATTAGGGAAGCCATTAAGGATAATATCCTGAAGATACATCTCCTTGTGGTGCTCATTCTCTACAAAAACAGCCCCAATCGGCCCGAAATCTATCGGAACTTCAAAACTGGACTCATATTTCACCTCTGCCTCCTCTTGGCTAGTCCTGTGTGCATATCCTTTAATTGTATCCTTCTCTAATCCAGTATCTTCAAAATAGTCAAATATATTACATATAGTTTACGGAAATATCACTAAATCCATATTATATCATTATGCAAAGAATGAGTTACATAAATATCACAATATGAGTGTGTGTTTGGTTTAAGTTACAACATGTCTTTCTAATTTTACATGATCCTTTAATAATTTTATAGTAAGCTTTTTTATAAATTCATTGTTGGATTAATTACCTTATCTTCTTATACTCTTCATAAGCCAAGTTTGCAAAATATTTAATGTCTAATTTTCAAGTTGTTGATCAATGATCAATACTTATATTATATATAAAATTTTTAATTTTCAAGTTGTTTTATTTTAAAATTATACATAAATATCAATTTACATATTATTATATATAATAAATAACATTCTATTTATATACAATTTGGTGTGCATGTCTAGAATAAATAAAATGGGTAACTTTAATCATGGTTGACTATAAGAGTTTCAAAATGTTTATAAAATAAAATATATATTAAGTGGTTTAACGTCAACAAAAGTTGCACTAAGAGTCTGTCTGGGAACAACATATTTTAGTTGAGATTGAAAACTAGCTGAATAGTACAATGAAACCTATAAATAATACCAAAAAGTGCAATAAGACTCATGACTAGTATAAAAAAGAAGCTAAAAAATCAAATAAGTTGAACTTTTCATCTAATCTCAAACAAACTCTAAGTATACTCTGTGTTTATGTCGAAAATTGCCTCAAGTTTTTATTTTAATAGTTCTTTTGAGGTTAAATAATACCTACGTTTGTGAATTGAGAGTTTGTCTATTATTTGAGCAAGAAAGACCGGCTGTATTGGGGGGTTTAGTTTTGTGAGAATGTCGGAGTTTGTACATAGTTTTAGTATGTGGTGAACATTTAGTGAAACTAATATGGTTTTCCAAAGTTGTGCGTAAACATGTTTATTTGTTGGCTCAATACTTAAAAGATGAACTTGAAAGTTAGGATATGGTAGAAATATGTTATGTGGATTCTGTAAAAGCAGAATGGAGAAAAGTTGCCATATACATTTTGACTGCATCAATCACTATGTGATTGTAAAATGTTCTTCTCAACAAATATATGTAATTAGAAGACCAAATCATGATTGGAATATTGAGCTAAATTAGCAAATTCCAATTTCAAAAGTAAAGAGTAGTTGAAGCATTCGGTTCTAAACCTTATTTTGGCTGCCATGGTATACCATATATATTTGGTGGGGTAGAAATGTAAGAATTTATAATTGCGGAATCAGATCAATTAAGTAGGGACTAGCCACTTCAAGCTTTTTTGAATGATGTGTTATACAAGCTTTTGACTTTTAGTGTCCTTTTTCGTGTTTTTGATCAATTAAAGATGAAGCTTATTTGGACTATATATTTGAATATGATTGTTATATGTGGGAATTTTTTTTTTTTTTGGACAAAAAGATGGACTTTTTTATTAGTAAGACACACTCATGACTCATTCAATAAAATTTGAACTCACAATCACCTTACCTTCTACTTATTCTTATTGAAAAAAGAAATATCATTTGAATTAAAGTTATGGTATTCATCAAAAGAAAAAGTATCTCATAAGATGGTTTCATCTTTCATGTAGCACTTGTCTTATATTTGAAGGAGCCATGGGCTTCCAAATACCTTTTAAATATAGATGTTTCATAAACAATCTCATGAGCTAATATTTTTTCAAAAAGAAAGAGAGAGAGAACTATGTAGGAATAACGACAAATTCTTTCTATACTATCGTTGAATCAGCACTTACTAGGATTGAGCTCTGTACTAACAAGCTCCAAGACGAGTGTTTCACCAAGCAAATCTTTTATATCATCTAGCCCTCGGTCTATCCTAGGGTTTGAAAGTAATCCACCAATAGTAAGTTTCACAATAACAATGGCTTTCACAGAACTGGCCTCTTCTCCAGTAGTGCTTGCTACAGCTTTTATGTTACTAGCCATGGAGTGAACTCCAACATATTTGGCCTTTTTATGAAATGAGTGGTGTACTGAGATTATACGTGAAGCATTCCCATTCCCTTTCCCATTGCAATTGCCCTCAATGAATGTCTTGTGCAATTGCAATAGGAATGGATTTTGAGAGGAATGTGACTGGTGAAGTTGTGTTATGAACATTTTTACTAAGGAACTTTGTGTGTGTGAGTATTTGTCTATATGATGGTGAAGGAAAGTACACAATTGCTGCACAAGAATTGGGAAGGGCTAAGGACTTATATATATAGAGAAATGGGACGTTGAAAAATCTCATGGCCATGATAACACGCTATTGTTAACTAGTTTGCCTATGAGAACCAAATTTGTTCTCATTTAGTAGGAACTCTGAGAGTGCATTATCTTGATTGGGGTAGAAAGCAAATTCAAAAGACGTTTATCCATTTTCAAGAGAGTTTTGAGACATAAAGTATGAAAAAATGGGAATATAATGGTCCTTTACTCCTTTCTATTTTTGGGAGTTCCCAATCCACAATAAGGACCACACAATCAGACTTTGATTGGATTTTAATGCAACTTTGAACTTTCAGTTGTCCACATTTTGTAGCCGTTTCTTCTTTCTTTTCTTTTCTTTGGGTCATACACATTTTTAGTCCTAGATTACATGCCTAAATTTCATTTTTTGAAGGATAACTCTGTGTATATATATATATATATCCTTAATCCCTTTTAGAGACTTTATTACTTAATTCGCAGCTCTAATAATAATTAAGGGTGTGAAAATGCATGAAAAAAAAAAAAAAAAAAAAAAAAAACCAGCATAATATCAACTATTATCTTAGCGTGACGCATTGCCAATTTGCCACCAAACAAAGATCAAAGCATAATGGTATAGCACACCATCCACTTAATTTTTCCTACATGACCCTAGTGCGTATAAAAGGAAAATCAAATCAAAATACCAAATATGGTTTAATTGACAAGACATGTAATATGAGTACAAGAAAGTTGTATGATGCCGTGCATTTTTCAAATAAGTATTGAAAATTCGAATTGGTCGGTAGAGATTGCAGTACTGCACTAGATTATGTCAAAGTAGCACTTACGTACTGATAAACTCTATATAAGCTTTGTGATGACGTGAACGACTTGGAAACATATATCGGTATTCTATCGAGCATTGATTTTTAGGCAGGATGTCAAAGAATGATTCGAGATAATACAGAATCGATCCAAGTCGAAGTCTTAGCTACAATTTTTTTTTTCTTGGAGAAAAGAAAATAGCTAAGACTTTGGCAAAGCACCTATAAAAATAAAATAAAGACCTTGGCAAAGCATACTTATAAGTTTATAGATATTACTCAGATTTGGCTAAAAAAAAAGTAAAATTATGCATATAAGCAACAGGATGCTATAGGCATATTTAGAACCAACCTTACAAAATTAAAGAGCTAGCTTGAGAGTACTCCTTAAAGATTAAAACCTAAACTCAGGGACGGAACTAGGATTTGAAGTCGAGGGGGGCAAATATAATTTTCTTGAGAGGGGCAAATATAATTTTTCATGAACTTCTTTTCTAAAATCTTAAATATATACCTATTATTTAATATTTTAAAAAAATTTGGGGGGGGGGGGGCGCACAACTCCCCTCTTCTTGAACATAGTTCCGTCCCTACCTAAACTTAGATACCAGATTGTCACCAACTAAGATATGAGCATTATATCTCAAAATGACTAGTTAAATTAAAATCTAAGTTCCAACACAGGCTTGCACTACACACTCATACAATCTTAATCCAATTCAAACGATCTTGAGAATATCGTGCACACTCAAGCACCTTATAGCTTATTCAGGAAACATCAATGCAAGGTCTAGCGTCGATGTTGTTCTTCTTTAGTTTTAGAATGCTAATGTGAAGATCAAATCCAATATAACATTCCCACTAAACAAGTGAATCGCGATTAGTGCAAAAATTCTTTATTAGGTCTTTCATTTGGTTAGCAATATGAACCTTTAAATAAGTCAAATCTACTTATCCATCATAACCAGTAACCAACTTCAATTATTAGAAGTACTTCACGATATCTAAAAAGATAAACATGCATTAGAGTCATAACTCATAAGTCATAACCAACTTATATACATTTATATTGCAAGAATCAATATAGAATACGTTGTCTTAACGTCATGTGTTTGTCCCATGCCCATCACACAAAAAGAAAAAACGTGTTGTTATTGTCTTATGGAATAACACATGCAGCTGTGAAGATCGATATATTTTAGTGGGCCTATTAACGTGTTGGATACCTATTTTAGACGCACACTCTCTGAAGTTGAAAGAAATTAAAAATTCCGGGTGGTCGATGAATTATATATGTATATTATATTGATGCAACTAGAAATGGCAAGGGGTAATCAACCTGGTCGACATGAATGGTCCAATATTGGAGTTTTGTTTTGTTTTGTTTCTACCTGCAGCTTTTTAGACATGTCAAACAACTAGAAGATTTTGTAATTTTCTTGAAGTCTATATCACAAGGATTGCACCAATAAACATCGACCACGTAAGTTTAGAACGACAAAAAGAAAAAAAAAAACTCAATAGTTTCCCTGTGCTGTCATACCTTATTGTCCACATGCAACCAATCCTAACCATTCATGAATTCTTACAAATATCGTCCAAATTTCATTATAAGATTTATAAGGGGTTAATGGCACTTTCCCCTCTTAATTGTAGGGTACTCCCCTCTAAACTTTGAAACCGAGAAATAATTAATCTCTTTGAAATATTGAAAATTAACAAGTTATTTCTTGTCACTACAAAATTCCGTTAAATTTAACTCTTTTTTAATGGATGTATTTTTCAAAAAAAGATTGTACACTATTCATGTTAAAATGGCCATTAAACCTCTCATAAACACTAAAATAACAACTTTTTTATATTGATCAAATAGCACTAGTTTGCTGCCAACCGAAATAGGTCAAATTAACGATAAAGAATCCTATTAATATTCATTGTTGAATCGCTCAATTTTACTATGCTGTGGGTTGGTTGCTGATTGAAGGAGGGAGATCGAGAATCCTCTTTGATTCTAGCCCAAATTTGGCTCCTTTTTGCACCAAAGTGGTGAGCAATGTTGATAAGGCCAAATCTAAAGATGTGTGACACTGGCAAGGGGTGTGGGCATGTGGCGAGTGAGGTAACAAAGAAACAAGGTGAGCAATGATGTTTTAATATCAATAAAAGATGTATATGTTGATATGTTTTCCTATGTTAACCAAAAAAAAAAAAAAATCATGCAACATACAAGAAGAATTTTTTTAAAGAGTATATGATATATATACTGGAAAAATTGACTTGTGTATAACATCTTTAATAGATATTAAGAAAAAAAAATATGCAAAATTTTGCATCAATAACTTTTTTTTTCCTTTTCTTTTTCTCTCTTTGGAAGTTATTTGATAGAGACAAGAATATTAAAGTATTGACCTTAATTAGTTTATATGTTATAACAATAATATAACTCTCATGTTGACCCAATGGATCAATCAAAGGGCATTGAGATTTCGGAGTGGCCTCATTAGCATGTAGTGGCAATAGGTAGTTGTCTATTGAGTGAAACGTTTAGGACTTTAGCAACTCCGTGACAAACAAAAATTGTGTAAACATCAAACACGTGGATATTAATATTATTGTATTGTTTCGTTAGTATGGCTAAGAAGATAGAGAATACATGGTTAAGATTTAAGAAGAGTGGAAACTGACTAGTAGTAGTAATCCTTGTGGCATGCATTCTCATTCGTGAATTCTTCCTTTCATGGTGAAAATTAAACGAGTGTCACTGTCAGTTCTGAAATTCATAACGTGAAGCATAATCCTTTACTCTAAAAATCAAAATTCAATCCCTTGTGAGAGTGAGGATTGAAAAACTAACGCTTTTTATAGATGACTTAGTAAAGGGGATTATATAGAAAATCTTGAGGCGCGCATATAATTTTGTCAAAGGACTAACTAATGACTAATTTTTTATAAAACAATATATGTTAACCCATTAATAATAATGTTGCATACGTTGATGCATGAGTTTCAAGGGCAAGGTTTGGGTGTCAGTGCACAGGAATACTAGGCTTAAACCGTTTCCGTATTTTGATATTGATGACTCACCCAATTCATCTTGTTAATCTGGTGGGGCTTAGCCAAATCTATTGTTGTCTTGCAGTGTGCTAAGTGCTAATGGCATAATTAATGCTTGCTAATTGTGCGTATCTATCTCCTAGAAATTGTTTTGGGGAAAAAAAAGGACCTTGCTAAAAGAATTGACATATACATATAGTAGTCAAGAAGCCTTAATAAACTAAGCATGAACTCTAAACCATATATGTATTCACTGCAATGATTAATTGTGCAATTACAAATTATTTTGGACATTGCATCTGCCAACAAGCAATTTATGTAAGGGAGTTTTATAAAAAATTTCTTATGATAAGATCATATATAAGAACATAGAGACATCGCAATACAAGCTGTTATTATTTGTTTTCACTTTGACTCCCTTTATTTATCTTGTAAGGTTACAAAAGTCACAACTCACAATCATCACTGCCATCGCCTATAAATATCACAATCACCATTTTCTTCAGCACCCCAATGCTTTCTTCACCACTGTATTACCTATCGGTATTGTAACACCATTGTTGAAAGTCTAATGATTTCATTTTAGTCCAAACCTTAAGGGTCAAATTTAGCAATTTAAAGCTTGTGAATTAAATTGTAGTATGACAAAATTACAAGGTGGTAAATTGTAATGTTCCATTAAAAAAAAAAAAATTAAGGAAAAATTACACCAAACTCCCTTGAGATATGAAAAAATGATAGTGATTCCAAAGTTTTTCAAAAACTCTAGGATCAAATTGAAAGTTCTAAAAACATAAGGACCAAAATGGAAATAGCCTTAAAATATTAAATATAGGAACCAAAAATATGTTTTTGTATAATTAAGTACATGTACATTGTTTTTTATAACAAATCTCACATTTGTTGAGTTGAAAATTTTATTCTTATATAAGCTTACCATCGACAACACTTTATTATTTAGTATTAATAAGTTGTCGCATCTACACTTGTAAAATTTGTTGTGAAATATGTCATGACTCACTAGACTTCTTGTGTGAAAGAGATCAGGATTTCCAAGATCATTGTACGTATCATAATCATACACCCTCTCAAAACTCTTGCGATCTCCTTGGCCATTACCTTGTAAAATCTCAAGCTCTTCTTCTCTTAGCTTCCTCAGTCCTCTTGGTGTTTGTGATGGCAAGTATGACTGCTTCACAACCAAACGTATACAAGCCACGATCCAAAAGAAAAATCAATAGGAAAGTCTTAATATAAGTACACAATATATATATATATATATATATGTTAGGTTACCATTGCTGTTATGTTATGGGTGTGTTTGTATAAATTGTTTAAAAAACTGTGTTTAATTTGAGTTTAAAATGAACGTTTGTAAAAAATGTTATGAGAAGTTGTGGTTGTAAAATAGAGTTTTTAGTTTTAAAAATATCCTTTTAAACTCTCAAAATGCCAAATCAAACAGACGCATGAAATTTTATCTTACTTTTCATCAAAAAGACTCGGTTCAAACTCTATGCTGGACCACATCTCGCTAGAATAATGCAAATGGTTATAATTAGAACTATGCTTGGCATTCATCTTTTTTCTTCGGTTGATCCTATGCAGGATATTCAATCATGGTGTTTCAAGTGCGTGGATATTTTTGACGATGATACGCTGAAAAGTCGGATCATGAATATGTGACTATTAGCTGGATAAGAGATATGGGAAATCTTAAATTTTGTACTCTTTACTTATAACTCACATATCCCAAGAAAAAACACACGCGTTTGGATGTGATGTTTTTCCTTATTACAAAATTAAGAAAGATATAGAATGCAAAATTTTAGGAAAAAATTAACAATTATGGTTGTTTAATTGGCTTTTTATTATTCTATGACTTGTTTAATTTTAAAAACTGAATTCAGCTTTCAAAAAAAAAAAAAACTGAATTCAGAAAATAATACAACCATGAAGGCAAATTTCGAAATGGACCACTTAAACACTTGTGTAAATATAAGGACCACTTTTTTACATATAAAAAATGTGTAAAATAAAAGGACCACTTTTGATGAAAAATAAAAGGACCACTTGCACTTACATAGTGTATGAATTTTTATTTTTATTTTTTTAGAATCTAGTATATGGAAAATTGATAGTCCACAAACTTTGTTATAGGGTTACCTGTTACAGGGTTACCTATAAACATTGTTATAGGGTTACATTATCATTAATTATTCTAATATATATATATATTCTTTTTTTTTTAATTTTAAATTCTATAATATATATCAAAAAAATTATTTTATATATATTTAAAACCTTTACTAGAATAGTCAAGTCAAAATTTCTTCAAATAATAAAAATAGATAGGTCGATATACTAATACAACTATAATAACACCTATTAATAATTACTATTATTATTAAATATTATATTTAGAAAACAAATAATATATATATATATATATAAAGGGCTAATCATAACCCATTCGTATTCAATGTAATAAAAATTCTATAAATAAAATGATTTATTTTCATTTATTTAATCAACAAAACAATGTCAAACTAAAATTTAAACTCAATTATTAAACGAATCAAATTCAAATATAATAGTATATTTGTGAATAAAATTGTAAATATGATGCCTTGTTTGAGTTTATATCCTATTTATATGTTTGTATATATGTACGTATAAAATATGCTTATGAGAGAGAGAGAGAGTCAGATACAAATTCAAATATAATAATATATTTGTGAATAAATTTGTAAATATGATGTTTGGTTCGAGTTTGTTTATATCCTATTTATATGTTTGTATATATGTACATATAAAATATGCCTATGAGAGAGAGAGAGAGAGAGAGAGAGAGAGAGAGAGAGAGAGAGAGAGAGAGAGAGAGAGAGAGAGAGAGAGAGAGAGAGAGAGAGAGAGAGAGGTGGACCTTTTCGCAAATAAGACCCTTTTTTTAGGATTGTCATATTTTGAATGAACCCATGAATTACATTTCACACGAACAGGACCATTAGGGAAGCCATTGAGGATAATATCCTGAAGATACATCTCCTTGTGGTGCTCATTCTCTACAAAAGTAGCCCCAATCGGCCCGAAATCTATCGGAACTTCAAAATTGGACTCATATTTCACCTCTGCCTCCTCTTGGCTAGTCTTGTGTGCATATCCTTTAATTGTATCCTTCTCTAATCCCGTATCTTCAAAACAGTTAAATATATTACATATTACATATAGTTTACAGAAATATCACTAAATTATGCAAAGAATGAGTTACATAAATATCACAATACAAGTGTGTGTTAGGTTTAAGTTACAACACATCTTTCTAATATTACATGATCCTTTAATAATTTTATAGTAAGCTTTTTTTTTTCTTTTTCTTTTTAAATTCATTGTTGGATTAATTACCTTATCTTTTTTATACTCTTCATAAGCCACACTTGCAAAATATTTAATGTCTAATTTTCAAGTTGTTGATCAATGATCAATATTTATATTATATATAAAATTTTTAATTTTCAAGTTGTTTTAGTTTAAATTATACATAAAATATCAATTTACATATTATTATATATAATTGTGGGGCCCAATAATCTGTGGCCCTGGCCCACTTTTGCATTGGGATCCAAGGCCCGAGCCAAGGAGGGATATAGCCGAGGATGACTTTGTCCTCGGCATCCCCGAGGCCCACCTGAAAGAAAGGGCAAGGACGGTATAGGAACAGTTTTGGGAAAAACCTAAAATATCTGCGTTGATAGAAAAAGGATCCCTGGACAGTATGGCGACAAAGGACAAAGAGAAAGCTGCCATTACTGCCATTGAATACTCTGCACCTGACAGGACCATGCTCTTCAGCTTTTATAACCACCCCCAACCACTTTGGGTGTGGGCTGATGGGACAAGTATCAGTCCTGGAAAGTCGAACCTGCACGTGGACGTTGGAGGGAGGGGTAAAGATTAGTATAAAAGGAGAAGTAAGTAGTCTAGAAAAAGGGGCTGGGAAAAAAGGCCAAGAATCAGAGCCTCCCATACCGTATCGAGGAGATAGACTTCTCGAGCGAACATAGTTTATTTTCCGTATGAACACCACGACTAACCATCGTCCGGTGACCAAGGTCTAGCCTTTCAAACCCATGTTTTACAAATTATATTGTTTGGGCCTTTTTTTTACGTGCGAACCTAATATTATTTTGTGATCGTTACAAATTAAGTCCTTACAATTGGCGTCGTCTGTGGGAAAAACTTGTGTATTGGCACAGGCGGTGAGTCGAGAAAGTCCCCCCGTCACTTCTAGTAGCCCGTTGTAGTACTCTAACACAAAGTTCCATTAGGGGCTACGCTTCGAAGCGTCAGTAGCGCGGATGGTTCTAGGGGCTTGGCCGATGGGCTAATCCCCCCCATTTAAATAAAATATCTAAGTTTTGGATAGAACCGAGGTATTGCATAGTCCTCGGACTCAAACCTATGGGGAAACCAACTACTTAAAAACTAAGTTTTGGACAGAACCAAGGTATTGCATGGTTCTCGGACTCAAACCTATAGGGAAACCAACTACTTAAAAAGTTAAGTTTTGGACAGAACCAAGGTATTGCATGGTCTTCGGACTCAAACCTATGGGGAAACCAACTACTTAAAAAGCTAAGTTTTGGACAGAACCAAGGTATTGCATGGTCCTCGGACTCAAACCTATGGGGAAACCAACTACTTAAAAACTAAGTTTTGGATAGAATCAAGGTATTATATGATCCTCGGACTCAAATCTATGGGGAAACCAACTATTTAAAAACTAAGTTTTGGACAGAATCAAGGTACTCAAACCTATGGGGAAACCAACTACTTAAAAAGCTAAGTTTTTGACAGAACCAAGGTATTGCATGGTCCTCGGACTTAAACCTATGGGGAAACCAACTACTTAAAAGTTAAGTTTTTGACAGAACCAAGGTATTGCATGGTCCTCAGACTCAAACTTATGGGGAAACCAACTACTTAAAAACTAAGTTTTGGATAGAACCAAGGTATTGCATGGTCCTCGGACTCAAACCTATGGGGAAACCAACTATTTAAAAACTAAGTTTTGCTCAGACCTACGGGATGATTATATACTAAAAGTCGGATTAAGTCCTGGACAGAATGAAGATCCCGGCCTGTCCTCGGATCCTCAAGTTCTAAGGGAACTGATGCAAACGAGCGTTTAAGTTCAGTACGATCGTACTTCAATCCTCGGACCAGATGCCAAAAATGGCTAAGGCTATGAAGGATATTAAGAAGGTGGCAAAGCATCCTAGTACTTGGCGACCCGCATGGGCAGCTCATTTTAGGTTACCCATCCTCGGATGATTACCTCCTACACAGTACCGAGCATTCAGCTATCATCTTGGTTATTCTGGGGTATGTAACCTTTCTCAGGTCAGCATTATTGTGCCGAGTAGTTTCAATAAGCTCAGAATAATATCTTTTTCTTAACAAGGACCTCGGCCCTAAGTATCGTTTTTTTTAGGTCGGAATTATTGTGCTGAATAATTTCAATAAGCTCATAAAGATATCTTTTTCTTAACAGGGATTTCGGCCCTAAGTATCGTTCAGAATATTAAAAAAAAAAAAAAAAGAGTCATATAATAGCACATCCATTCACAGCATAACTATTGCAGAAAAGAAAGAGTACATAGAATAGAATAATGTCAACTTTTATTAATATAAAGAAGTAGTACAGCGTACAATGAGGGGCTTAAACAAGCCTATATAGGAAGTTAATTACAAAAGCAAAAAAAAAATATATATATATATATATAGATACAATAAAACGACAAATCTTTCTAAACTCTGCTCCAGTATCGATCGTGTATGAGAGGGTGACCCCCTTTGATGGATGAGGAGAAGAAGAGGAAGAAGTAAAAGCACCAGGATGGATCCGGTGATGGGAAAGAAGAAGAAGGGGAGGTAAAAGGAGGCACCAGTGAAGGAAAAGAGGAAGAAGTAGGGATACTTAATCCCTGCGTCAGCCCTGACTCCTATCACGCTGGTACCATATTAGCTATGCTCGAAAGAGAGCGGATGGTACTGATGATGAACAACCCCAGCTCAGTTGCACCAAAAATTTGATGCGATTAACACCTGCTTCGAATTTTGGTTGAAGAAAGGTGAAAAATATCTTGAGTCTCTGCCTACCCTGTCCTAACCGAGCCATCTTAAGTTTCGGAGGGACATGGTGCTTCTGGAGAGGATGTGGTTCCTTCACCCCCGCTTTTACCTCAGACATATCACACTCTAAGATTTGATTGCGCTGATAAGGAAAACCTTGAGCGCAGCTTGAGGTTTAAGGTTTTAGAAAGGTTAAAGGGTCTCTATGTAAAGGAAGTACCCTCTTGCCTTGTTTCTTATATGGAAGGTAAGTTCAGTGGCATTTAATCCTTATAGATTTCCAAGAAGAGCTGCAAACGAGATAGTGTTCACTCCACTCCCCAACGCCATCTATAACCGTTAGATCTGATTGGCCTCGTAAAGGGAAGTTATTAAAGACGCGCCTCGTACACGGAAACGGCAGGAGCGCATTGTGAGTAAATCTAAAAGAATGTCTCGTAACCCGGCACATTTTCTAGGTAGATGAAGAGACACCGACATTAATGAAGGACAAAGCTGGGCAAGCCATGATACCGACCCGACATCACCAAAACCCTCCTTCCCGACCAAGAGGTCGGACAGCAGGATTTTAAGGGGCTATTGTGGGGCCCAATAATTTGTGGCCCTGGCCCACTTTTGCATTGGGATCCAAGGCCCGAGCCGAGGAGGGATATAGCCGAGGACATATAATAAAAGTCCAAATAACCTTGAAACATAGCCGAGGATGACTTTGTCCTCGGCATCCCCGAGGCCCACCTGAAAGAAAGGGCAAGGACGGTATAAGAACAATTTTGGGAAAAACCTAAAATATCTGCATTGATAGAAAAATGATCCCTAGACAGTATGGCAACAAAGGACAAAGGGAAAGCTGCCATTACTGCCATTGAATACTCTGCACCTGACAGGACCATGCTCTTCAGCTTTTACAACCACCCCCAACCACTTTGGATATGAGCTGATGGGACAAGTATCAATCCTGGAAAGTCGAACCTGCACGTGGACGTTGGAGGGAGGGGTAAAGATTAGTATAAAAGGAGAAGTAAGCAGTCCAGAAAAAGGGGCTGGGAAAAAATGCCAAGAACTAAAGCCTCTCAGACTGTATCGAGGAGATAGACTTCTCGAACGAACATAGTTTATTTTCCGTATGAACACCACGACTAACCATCGTCCGGTGACCAAGGCCTAGCCTTTCAAACCCATGCTCCACAAATTATATTGTTTGGGCCTTTTTTTTTACGTGCGAACCCAATATCATTTTGTGGTCGTTACAAATTGAGTCCTTACAATAATAAATAACATTCTATCTATATAAAATTTTGTATGCATTTCTAGAATAAATAAAATGTGTAACTTTAATCATGGTATGACTATAAGAGTTTCAAAATGTTTATAAAAAAAATATTAAGTGGTTTAACATCTACAAAAGTAGCACTAAGAGTCTGTTTGGAACAGCTTATTTAATTGAAATTGAAATTTTTTTGATGAAAGTGTAAAAAAAAAAGGTTAAAAGCTAGTTAAATAATACAATGAAATCTATGAATAGTATAAAAAAATAAGCTTAAAACTCAAATAAGCTGAACTTTTCATTTGATCCCAAACAAACTCTAAGTGTACTATGTGTTTATGTCGAAAATTGCCTCAAGTTTTTATTTCAATAGTTCTTTTGGGGTTAAATAATACCTACGTTTGTGAATGGAGAGTTTGTCTATAATTTGAAGCAAGAAAGACCAGCTGTATTGGGGGATTAGCTTTGTGAGAGTGTCAAGTTTGTGTAGAGTTAGTTCTAATTTGTGATGAACATTTGGTGAAAACTAAAATGTTTTATTTTTTTGGTTTAATACCTAAAAGATGAACTTGAAAGTTAGGATTTGGTAGAAATATGTTATGTGGATTCTGTAAAAGCAGATTGGAGAAAAGTTGTCATATACATTTTGACTGCATTAATCACTATGTGATTGTAAAATGTTTTTCTCAACAAATATATGTAATTAGAAGACCAAATCATGATTGGAATGTTGAGCGAAAATAGCAAATTCCAATTTCAAAAGTAAAGAGTAGTTGAAGCATTTGGTTCTAAACATTACTTTGGTTGCCATGATATACCATACATATTTGTTGGGATAGAAATGCAAGAATTTATATTGCAGAATCAGATCAATTAACTAGGGACTAGCTACTTCAAGCTGTTTTGAATGATGTGATATACAAGCTTTTGACTTTAAGTGTCCTCTTTCATGTTTTTGACCAATTAAAGATGAAGCTTATTTGGACTATATGAATATGATTATCATATGTGGGAATTTTTTCTTTTTTTTACAAAAAAAAAAAAAATTGCCAACAATGAATGCCTTGTGCGAGTGCAATAGGAATGGATTTTGAGTGGAATGTGACTCGTGAAGTTGTGTTATGAACATTTTTACTAAGGAACTTTGTGTGTGTGTGTAAGTAATTGTCTATTTGAGTAGTGGTGAAGGAAAGTACACTAACAAGAATTGGGAAGGGCTAAGGACTTTTATATATATATATATATATATATAGAGAGAGAGAGAGAGAGAGAGAAATGGGACATTGAAATATCTCATGGCCATGATAACCTGCTATTGTTAACTAGTTTGACTATGAGAACCAAATTTGTTCTCATTTAGTAGGAACTCCAAAGTGCATTATCTTGATTGGGGTAAGAAACAAATTCGAAAGACTGTTTCTCCATATTCAAGAGAGAATGAATATGGTGACAAATAAAGTATGGAAAATGGAACTTTTTTGGCATTTTCCTTCACTATAAAAAAACTGGATCTATAGTGGTGTTCATGAAACGCAACTCGAAGTCCTAAAAACGCCATTAAAAGTCCCTTTGGGTTATAGTGGTGTTTTCTATAGTGGCGATTATGAGCGCCACTATTGTACCATAGTCCCAGTTATAAACACTATTAGAAGTCCTAAAAATGCCACTATTGTTTAATGGTCCTTTCTATCTTGGGGAGGTTTACAAGAACAGTTCCCAATCCACAAGGAACATACTATATCAAGCTTTGATTGCCTTTAATGGGTTCATGATATGGATTTTAATGCAACTTTGTAATTTGAGTCGTCCATATTTTGTAGCTGTTTCTTCTTTTCTTTTCTTTTCTTTTTTTTAGGTCATATACACATTTGTACTCCTAGATCACTTGTCTAAATTTCGTTTTTTTAAGGATAACTATATATATCTTTAATCCCTTTTAGAGACTTTATTACTTAATTTGCAGTTTTCTCTAATAATAATTAAGGGTGTTAAAATGTATGAAAAAAAACAGTATAATATCAACTAATGGTATAACACATAATCTTTAATTTCTACAAGGCCCTAGTGCATACCTAAAAAGAAAATTAAATCAAAATACCAAATATGGCTTGACAAGACATGTCATATGAGTACGTGAAAGTTATATACAATGCCGTGCATTTTTCAAATAAGTATTGAAAATAAATATGGTCAGTAGAGATTGCAGTATTGCACTAGATTATGTCAAAGTAGCACTTACATACACTACCAAAAAAAAAAAAGTCCTATAACTGTGTTTTAAAAACGTGGTTATAGCTCCTAAAAACGTGGTTATAGGACAATTTGGCCTATAGGTCATTTTTTTAACCGCATTTTCAGCCGTGGCCTAAAACCCATAACTATAAACCTGAGGGGTCTATAGCCACATATTTACAAATGCGGCTATAGGCAAGGAACAATGGCCACGTTTTTACAAATACAGCTATGGGACATGATCAATGGCTATGTTTTTAGAAACGCGGCTATAGGACATACTCTAGCTGCGTTTATAAAAAGCGGCTATAGAGGATAGCTATAGCTGCATTTGAAAAACGCAGCTATAGCCCTTTTGTTTTGTTTTTTTTTTTTTTTTTTTTTTTTTTTTTTTTTTTTTTTTTTTTGAATTTGGCTATAGCCGCATTTTTAAAACACGGCTATAGTTTTTTTTTTTTTTTTTTTTCCTTGCCGAAAGGCAAACATAATGAAGCACAAGTAGGCAGAATAACACTCAGAGATAGAAAAAGGAAATCTCATGCCAAAACTTAGATTGGTAAAATGCAAGTTACTTGAAAAAGTTAAAAAAAACATACAATTTTGGCTGCTGCTTCCTTATTAAATCTTTATGTGTGTGGGTTAATATATAAACCTCATCCCTAGTTGGCTCCTCCCCATTTGGCCTCTTCTCCATCTGCCTTCACATAGAGAACAAGTTAGAGTACATTATGGATGAATGTAAAAAAATATGGACCACAAAGAGGCAAAAAAAATTTACAAAAATATAAGTTACCTCCTCCTCACGTAACCTCGCATAGCTCTTACTCTCTAAAGTATGCAAATTAGAAAATAATTACATTTTAAACCCTAAAGTTTAAAAGGTGTAACAAATTAAGCCCTACGATTTCAGAAGTAACAAATTAAACTACAAGGTTTTAAATAGTAACAAAGTAAATCCTATAATTTCATAAGTAAAAAATAAAACCTAAAAGGTTCTCCAGTGCACAAATCAAAGATTTAAGTGGAACAACTTGTGTTTGGGGTTTAAAATAGGTTGAGGGTTTAATATGTTACTTTTAAAACTATAGGTTTTAAATTTATATTTTTTCAGTGTTTAATTTATTATTTTTGAAACTTCAGGGATTAATTTGTTGCACCCCTAAATTATAGGGTTTAAAATGTAGCTTTTCCTAAAATCTATTTTCAAAAAAATTAATCATCAACTCACCAAGGAAAGACGCTATTCACAATATAATTTGTGGCATTTTGCAAGAAGTTGAACATATTCTTTCCTTGATGATCTGCTTTCAATTTTCTCCAGCGCTGGCTTAAGCTACAAAAACTAACCATCTTTAGTTGCCTCTACACAAGAAAAAATAAATTTACAACACACTTCCCATTCTCACATCAGATAGATCCAAATAAGAGTTTTAAAGGATTTATATATTTTTTTATGCCCTGACTCCAGTCACTGCCATAGTGGTAATCATATAACATCTTTATTTTAAACCGAACACAAAACGGCTACCTCATTTGCCGCTGCTTTGAAACAAACATGTATAACAAATGCCTCTACACCTTCAGAAATAGCTACTTTGCTGTTCCCACTAGATCAGATTGTTGCCTGGACTTGACAGAACGAACAAGTACATCACTAAGGTCTGAGCTCTCTGCTATCTACCCATGTGCCTATCTATCTACCTATGTGCGTGTGTGTGTGTGAGACAACTATTCAAATGAATATGCTCACTTCACCTGAGAAGAAGCACTTTTGAGCATAGAAAGTACATGAGAACGGATCCTGCCCAGAGCTTGCGACTGTCAACAAGTAAATTTCTAGATTATTTGAAGTCAAAACTCAAAACAAACCACACTCGTAGAATCTAACTCAATAGTAAAGGATAAAACTACTAATTTTCACCCATCATTCACTAAATAAAAGGTTAACATCAGAGTCACTTGTGTACTTGAAGCTGTCGAAACTTGAGCAAGTAAACACTAGATTCTACATATTGCGGATTGCTTTCAACATACCTAAGATTCAATTATGATAAGTTCTCACTTCATTGCAACTTACAAGTGCCAATAGCCAACAAACTTTCATGGATTTAACTGAGTAATTCCAGATGCACAGAATTATAAGAAATCACCAACTTGAGAAATTAAAGCTACCAGCATTGACTTAAGAAACACATTGACTTGAGAAACACATTTTGACCTTTCTAAAGTAAGGACTATGGTAGAGAGTTTGAGGAAGAGAGTTCATGTAACATGTTGCTCCTTGGTTCTTAAGTCCAACATAACCAGTCTCCTTTTCCAAGTCATAAGACCAGTAATCCAAAACCTTGCGAACAGCAACCTCAGCTTCAATGATGCATGCGTCATTGACAAGGTACCCTCTAGCAAGGTCATAAAGATCACTGAGAGGCATGAATGATGTGAAACCCCAATCACTATCTCTTGCATTGAACTGATGTTGTGTGTCTGCAAAAAACAAACATGAAGGTCTAAAATTATGGCCATTTTTTTTTTATAGGTATGAAGGTCTAAATTATGGCCATTTTTTTAATATATATATATATATATAGGTATGAAGGTCTAAAATTATGGCCATATTTTATATATTATAAAAATAAAAACCTTAGTATTCGATCTACCAAACAATTGGACTAATTTTGAGGAAGAGCTTTTCTTGGTTACACTAACTCACTTAAGCTTGAAAATGAAAAAGTGCATAGAAAAAGAAAAGGACACAAATGTCTTAACTAGCTAAAAGCTTAAGCTGATAGAGAGCAATATCATGTATTTATTTATATGTTCCTATAACACCACCCCCCCATCCCTAAATAAATAAATAAACCATGTGCAACTCCTGTAGCATGAGCCATCCATGTGAGCGCACACGTATATAGCTGCTCATTTCATAGATTGCACGCATGGATGTATTTCTGGATTATCAAAAACATGGGTCTTGAACCCAATATGGTTAGTTTTAATACCATATTAATATTTTTGCTAGTTTCCCTAAAAGCTTAAGCTAAAAGAAAAACAACAAAATTTTTACTGTTATATGTTCCAACAATAAATTGTGGGAACTATTCATATCAACAACATGGCATACTAACACAATTATAGAACATGAAATTGTACACTAAATACATTCATAATGATTGATAATTATTTGACAATGTAACATGACACTGATAGGAGAAATCAAAAGTTCCATTAGACAAAAAACCCTTTGCCTTAAATGACAAAATGACAAAATACACAAGCCTAAATAGAAGGAAAGGACAATAACAACAGTAAAGAACACACCCTTTCGTATCGATTTCTTGCTGTGAACTTGATTAACCATAGCCAAGTTGAATTGAGCGTATCTACTCTAGCCATAAGGCAATGTGGACGAATCAGCGACATCCAAATACATTGACAAATGATCCACATTGTTCCCTTTCGGAAAAACAAGTATCCTCCTAATAAAAACACAACAATAACACGTCCAATACCGATCATAACATTTGAATTAAAAAGCATGCTACCAATGTTTACATAAGTTTATTAAAACAAAATTCAAATTGAAATACCATTTATAACTGCCAACGACAAAAACCTCCGAATAGTGCTTCTTGGTATTCAAACTAGTGAAATTATCAATTGTCCACGTGAATTTCATAGATGGTGGATCCTCAACTTGCTGATTCTTCACCGTACTCGCTGGCTCCGCTTGTGCCACTACTATCAAATCAATACAAATAAAAATTCAAATCCACCAATAAAAGAAAAAAAAATCCAAAACCCTAACTTCATAACCGATCAAATTAGTAACTCTACCACATTGAACCAATGAAACTCATAGAGAAACCACAAATTCTGGATCAATTTTTACATTAAATCAAATCTCCCTGAATTATTGCTAATATTTTTCACCCAATTGGACACTTTTAGTTGTATCCCCAAACATCCAATAATGCTATGCAATAGAAAACAGAATAATCATTCTTACTCACATACTAGAATTCAATAATTAGAATTAGAAACAAAGTAAATAATTAATAATATCCATGATTCCATTCATATATAACAGAGTTCTTCTTCTACATCACAAACCAAACACAAATTTTCACAAAAACGACACATACATAACATGAAACTAACGAAAACAAGCGAAGCCATTATTATTGACCATAACAAAACAAAACCTGACTTAATTTCCAAACCAGAAATCTAAATGGGCCTAACATCAGGCCTTTTGACTTCCTCTTTGGGAACAAAAAATCCATAAAAAACTAGTAAAATACGCACATTCAAAACAACTCAATGAAAATTTGAATCACATTGCAAATAAAGCTTAAAGCAAAAACTAAAACCATCAGATCCAATGAAAATCGCAACAAAAATCAACATGCAGAATTACCTTTAGATCAACATCAATCATCGATGAGTCACTGACTAAGCAAAAACTCGTGAAACTCTAACCCGTTCATTTCTCAATCTGACTCACTGAGTTTCATTTTCACACCAATTTTTCAACTTAGCGAAACTATGACCCAATTCTGGTGATTCAAGCTCATCGAGCCGTGCTACTACTCTCCTCCTTCGCTCTCCTTCTGAGAAACCTCGATTTTCTTGACAAAAAACCCTTACTCTGCCTTCGTTTCTAGAGGAGGATCTCGATCTCGATTTTCTGAGCCCAAGTCTGTTCAAGTTCTTCAACGCGATGACCAATCTTGTCCGAATCGACTAAACGCCATTGTTTTCGTCGTACAGGAGAATCCAAAAGGTGGAAAGGCACAGAGCCAAGTCTCTCTACTTGCAGAGCCTCAGCAACAAAGTGAGCCAACTGGAGTCGCGGTTCGATTGGCTAGTCAAGGGCATCAACAGGAAGTACACGTGGACGGTGGAGATCAAGGATGGAAAGAAGAAGGAGGAGGAAGTGGTGGTGAAGAGAGGAGGGGTTGAGAAGAACTATAAATGGACCACTGAGATTAAAAGGAATCGAAAGCTAAAGATCAAACTAAGAGAGATTGAGAGTGAGAGTGATAGAGGGAAAGAGAGATTGTGTGCTCATCAGGATCTACGATTGGAGAGTGAGACGTTCAGGGGAACAAAGGGTCTGATTAGGTTTTAAGGGTTTTATTTATACTTTGCCTAGAGCCGCGTTTTTAAACCATGGCTATAGGCAAAGCTAAAGCCGCATTTTTAAAACGTAGCTTCATCTTTGCCTATAGCCGCATTTTAAACAAGGCAAGCTAGAGCCGCATTTTTTAAACGCAGTCATAGTTCAGATTAAAAAAAAATGAAAAAGGAAATAAGAAGGTCCTATAGCCACGCATTTAAAACGCGGCAATAGCTCCTAACCCATAAATGCAGCTATAAACACAAAAAACGCGGCTGTAGATGTATTCTATGGCCACGTTTTAATCATGTAGCTATTGACTGACACTTTGAGTCACATTTTTAAAAAAAGCAGCTATAGCTCGCCTATAGCCGCGTTTTTGCAAGCGCGACTATAGACCTGCGTGTTTTGCAGCGATACTGATAAACTCTAAGCTTTGTGAAGATGTGAACGACTTGGAAACATTGGTAGTCAACTTATATACATGTATATTGCAAGAATCAATATAAAATACGTTTGTCTTAACGTATGGTGTTTGTCGCATGCCCATCACACAAACAAAAAAAATAATAATTAAGTGTTGTCATTGACGGAACCACTCTTGGACTAGAGGCAATGGCCCCCCTATATATATTTTTTTAAATATTATTATATATGTGTACTAATCTTAGCAATTTTGTTTTATAAAATTATATTTTGTTTCTCTTTAACAATATTACTGATCCTTTTAAGAGTAAAGTTATATTCACAAACCTTTTTATAACATTTTTACTAACTATTTTGATAACAAATTCTTATTGGTTCGCATATGGGTATACTACTCATATCATTTTTTTACTTACTAGTAACCACTTATCACCTTTCCATAAAATTTAAAAAAAAAAAAAAAAAAAAAAAAAACCCCTCTTATCACAACAGAAATTTATAAAAAAAAAACTTATAACTCTAGCATTTTCCTCATTTTAGTGACCATAAAAAATTTTTAAGATCTAAAATCTAAAACAAAATATAGAAGCCCAAAAAAAAAAAAAACTCAACAACAAAAATTACTAGTAAAGCTAAAAACAAAATTAAGCTCAATTAACTAATTTTATCCAAAATAAATAACTTTGCCCTTTAAAAAATTTTAAACAAAAATAATTTTGTTCTTATCCACACAAAAATAAATATAAAAGAAAAATCTCAACAGTTAAGTAGCAAAATCAGAGATTAAAACCACCGCACACAACCAACTATAAAACCGCCCCCTCTAACTCAAAGTTCTAACTCTGTCCTGCGTGTTGTGTTTGTCTTATGGAATAACACATGCAGCTGTGAAGATCGATATATTTTATTTGGGGAGGTAAAAAACAATAAACTTTGTTCGAAAGTTGGGTGCCCATTTTAGAAGCACACTCTCTGAAGATGAAAGAAAATATCAATTCTGGGTGGTCGGTGAATTATGTACGTATATTATATTGATGCAACTAGAAATGACAAGGGGGAATGAACCCGCCGATCAATATGAATGGTCCAATATTGAAGTTTTGTTTTGTTTTGTTTCTACTTACAGCTTTTTAGACATGTCAAACAACTAAAAGATTTTGTAATTTTCTTGAAGTCTATATCACAAGGATAGCACCAATAAACATCGACCATGTATGTTTAGAACAACAAAATGAAAAAAAAATCATAGTTTCCAAGTGCTGTCGTATCTTATTGTCCACATGCAACCAATCCTAACCATTCATGAATTCTTACAAATATTGTCCAAATTTCATTATAAGATTCAAGGGTTAATGGCACTTTCCCCTCTTAACTGTAGGTTAACCCCTCTAAACTTTGAAACCGAGAAATAATTAATCTCTTTGAAATATTGAAAATTAACAAGTTATTTCTTGTGGCTAGCTACAAATTCCGTCAAATTTGATTTTTTTTAATGGATATATTTTTCAAAAAAAACATTGTACATTATTCATATTAAAATGCCCATTAAACCTCTCATAAACACTAAAATACTAATTTTTCTATTTAGATCAAATAGCACTAGTTTGCCACCAACCGAAATAGGTCAAATTAACAACAAAAAATCCTAGCTATCCATATTCATTGTTGAATAGCTTAATTTCACTATTTTGTGGGTTGGTTGCCAATTGAAGGAGGGAGATCGAGAATTCTCTTTGAGTTTGGCCCAAATTTGGCTTGTTTTTGCACCGAAGTGGTGAGCAATGTTAATGAGGCCAAATCTAAAGATGTGTGATGCCAGCAAGGGGTGTGGTGAGTGAGGTAAGAAAGAAACAAGGTGAGCGATGATGTTTTAATATCAATAAAAGATGTATATGTTCTCCTATGTTAACCAAAAATAATAATAATAATAATAAAGTAAAAAACTCATGCAACATACAAGTAGAATTTTTTATTTTTTTATTTTAAAAATGTATATGATAGTCTGGAAAAATATTCGTGTGCATAACATCATTAATAGATATTAAGAAAACAAAAAGAAGTATGCAAAATTTTGCATCAATAACTTTTTTCTTTCTTTCTCTTTTCTCTCTTTTGAAGCTTTTTTGATAGAGACAAGAATATTAGAGTATTGATCTTAATTTATATGTTATAACAATAATATAACTAGCATGTTGACCCAATAGATCAATCAGAGGGCATTGAGATTTCGGAGTGGCCTCAATTAGCATGTAGTGGAAATAGGTAGTTGTTTATTGAGTATTGACTGAAACGTTTAGGACTTTAGCGATTCCGCGACAAACAAAAATTGTGTAAACATCAAACACGTGGGTATTAATATTATTGTATTGTTTGGTATGGCTAAGAAGATAGAGTGGAAATTGACTATAAATTCTTGTGGCATGCATTCTCATCCGTGAATTCTTCCTTTCATGATGAAAATTAATCGATTGTCACTATCAGTTTTGAAATTCATAACATGAAGCATAATCCTTTACTCTAAATTTCATTCCCTTGTGAGAGTGAGGTTTGGAAAACTAACACTTTTGATAGATGACTTAGTAAATGGATTATAAAGAAAATTTTGAGGCATTTAATTTTGTCAAAGGACTAACTAATGACTTTTTTTTTTTTTTTTAATAAAACTATATAATGTTGCATACGTTGATGCATGAGTTTTGAGGGAAAGTTTTGGGTTCAATGCATAGAAATACTAGGCTCAAACCGATTCCATGTTTTGATCTTCATCATGACTCGCCCAATTCATCATGTTAATATGATGGGGCTTAGCCAAATCTCTTGTTATCCTGCTGTGTGATAAGTGCTAGTTGCTTAATTAATGCTTGCTAATTGTGCGTATCTATCTCCTAGAAATTGTTTTTGGGGGAAAAAAGGGCTTTGCTGAAAGAATTGACATATAGTAGTCAAGAAGCCTTAAGAAACTTAGCATGAACTCTAAATTGTATATGTATTCACTGCAATGATTAATTGTGCAATTAGTGGGTTCCAGTTAACTCAACTAGTAAAGTCTCTAATGGTTGATTCAGAGATCTAGCCGGGGGTTCAATCCCCGCCTACACTAAAAACTGATTAGTGTCTTGGTCTTATCATAAGTAACTATCATCAGAAGTGGATGCTATAGGTTTAAACTATCTCAAAAAAAATAATAATAATAATAACTGTGCAATTACAGATTATTTGGGAAGTTGCATCTGCCAAAAAGCAATTTATGTAAGGGGTTTTTATATTTAAAAAAAAAAAAAAAAATTATGACAAGATCATAAGAACATAGAGGCATCGCAATACAAGCTGTTGTTATTTGTTTTCACTTTGACTCCCTTTATTTATCTTGTAAGGTTACAAAAGTTACAACTCACAATCACCACTGCCATCACTTATAAAT
This sequence comes from Quercus lobata, assembly GCF_001633185.2. Lineage (NCBI taxonomy): Eukaryota > Viridiplantae > Streptophyta > Magnoliopsida > Fagales > Fagaceae > Quercus > Quercus lobata. Next base: position 6,264,634 of record NC_044904.1, on the reverse strand, counting down.
GTCACAATCACCATTTTGTTCAGCACCCCAGTGTTCTCTTCACCACTGTATTACCTATCGGTATTGTAACACCATTATTGAAAGTCTAATGATTTCATTTTAGTCCAAACCTTAAGGGTCAAATGTAGCAATTTAAAGCTTGTGAGTTAAATTGTAGTATGACAAAATTACCAAGCAGTAAATTGTAATGTTCCATTAAAAAAAAATTTAAGGAAAAATTACACCAAACTCCCTTGAGATTTGAAAAAATGATAGTGATTCCAAAGTTTCAAAAACTCTAGGATCAAATTGAAAGTTCTAAAAACATAAGGACCAAAATGGAAATAGCCTTAAAATATAGGAACCAAAAATATGTTTTTGTATAATTCAGTACATGTACATTGTTTTTCACAACAAATCTCACATTTGTTGAGTTGAAAATTTTATTCCTATATAAGCTTACCATCAACAACACTTTATTATTCAGTATTAATAAGTTGTCACATCTACACTTGTCATGACTCACTAGACTTCTCGTATTGAAAGAAGACCCTCACTTGGGGCAAACCCTTAATTCTCTAATAGCACCAATGCATCTATGATGTAAAGCTCTAGTTTGTCACCTACATATGTGAAATTAATGTAGTTACACAAAAAATTATTTGGCCCTGTTATTCTTATAATTTTCAATATGAAATGTGTTGGAACTTGAGGTAATCTATGACAATACAATATTTCAACTTCAAACAGAAATGCTATATGGAACTCCCTTTCCAGTCACTCCAGGTGGTGAGAATGGCTTCAAGAGCTCATATGGCACAACCCCAGCTCCATTTCTGTTCTTCAAATCCTTGTTTGCATTCCTCTCATCAATAGTCCCCTCAAGCTCCATCAACCTCCCATTAAACCGTTCAAAAGCTGCCTTTATAACCGGGTTCTCAGCCCATGTTGGCTCTATTTTCTCCCCTATATACTCCTCCTCCGATGAATGACTTGATAGTATGTCCATAACAGCCATAATTTTTGTGGCTTGCATTTGTGAAGGGAAGCATTGTAAAAGTGCACCTTCGGGTTTTTTCAAGAAGGTTTTCCAAGTTTCTTTTGAAGGGTCTTCAGTGGGCATGTTAGTTCTAGCAATAGTAGGTCGGTTAGGGAAATAGCCTGTGTAAGTGTATTGTCCAAAGTTCACTGCTGCATGGTGTCCTGATGTCACCCAAACTATTGTTGTGATGATCTCTATAAGGTCTTTTGGGGTTTTGAGGACTGGCCACCATGGTTCATCCTTTTTGTCACCATGGCCAACTGTTCTAATCTCTATCCACCATGCTTGGAGCTCTTGATCGGATTCTATGAGATTTGGGTTAGGGTAATAGTGATTGACATAGTCACTCACCCACTCTTTCATGGAGTCCCAAAGGAGGAGGCCATCATTGGCATAAGGGTAGTCCTCAATTGTGAGCTTCAGGCCATGTGGAGCTGTTGGATCCTCAGCAGCCATTCCCCTAAATTCAAGCAATGAAAAAAAAGAAAATAATTATATAATTAGGGAGCAATGCTCACCCTTTTCACATGAGAATTGGGCTCCACATGTGGGTCCCACCATAGGATCCGCTCCTAATGTGAGAGGAGGAGGGAGTATGTACGTATTACCAAATAAAAACAATGATAAAGTACAATTATATTTAGAAAAAAGTGAAATTTTAAAATTTGTGTTTAATTTAGTCAAATGAGTTGAAAATGATTAAGCCATACTAGTCCTAGACAATCAAATAGAAGAATTATTTTGTGTTCACAATTTGGTAGTGTTAGGACTTAGGAATTGTACAAGAAACCTTAGATGGACAACATCATAAGAAATCATCACTTAAATTGTTGGTTGTTTATGAAAAGTTAGTTATCAAAGTACCTGCTAATTAAGTCAGCTGGTAGTGCCTGTAAGTTGAACTGCCACTCTTGGTCATAGGCGAAGGAGCTAAGCTCCATGGAGTACTTGCCAGGGGTGAATGACTTCTCGAATATCCCCCCTCCATTGATAAGTATTTCTCGAGCAAGAGCATTAATATCCATAGTGTACCGGAAATGTGGGTGCAACAGTCTATAGATTGGGTGCATCTCACTGAGTTGCCTATTTGTGGCTATGATATAAGGTTCTGTAGCACAATGAGTTCTTAGCCTGCAAAATAATTTCTAGTCCTTTCAGTATAGATGGCATGATAATATGAAGACTGATGATGCCAAAGTCCTAATTAAATTTTGGGTAAATGATTATCTCCATTTGAAGATAAGATTAGATATTGAAATGGATTTTGTGGTTGATGCATTATAAAAGTGGTTTTGCGGTGAATTCAAGTTAAAATGATGTTGCTCCAATCATTATAGACCATATTAATAATAATGAACCATGCATCACGCTTTTTTAGTGCAATGATTACCTCACAAGTATAAGTGCTCGTGCATGGGGTGTGGGGGGCAAGAGCCCGAGTTCAAGTTTCTAAGAATAAGCTTCGCACACATATATATTTATATTAGGTTAAAGTAGAATTCTATCTCAAATAAAATCATAATAAAAAATAATGAAAAAGTAAAAAGTTATGACAAATGGTAAACAAAATTTCGAAGTGGAACATACCAGTGACTAACTAGTTGGTGATAACTAGACTCATGAGCAAGGACATGAGCTTTGGCAAGTCTCCAAAGCCATACACTTGTAGAATCCCAACAAGGTGTGAAAACTTGTTTCCATTGTGGCTTCCCATCCATTGGTGGCCGAGTCAATTCAATGGCTAGGGGCCATAATGTTTCATCTGGGGTTAGGAAGAGTAGTGTCCGTGACCCATACAGAGTTGTGCCTTCAATTTGTCTTACTTTACTCACATATGGTAAAAATAGATCATGGTAATCTATAATGAACAACTTCTTCTGACTTATGGCCTAGCATGTATACAAATTTATGTGAGAAAGAAATCAATATATAAACGGTCATAGTGTTTATGAGTTATATATGCTACCTCCTTGACGGTCATTAAGCCTCTCATTTCTCGTTCAACTAATTCTGTAGTGATTGCTGAATCTTGCAGTCCATAGATCTTAGGATCAAGTTTACTCTTCAATGGCCATTCCTGCATCATATTCATGTGTTGCTTTACATATGTTTGATCATCATTCTAGCATGAAACACTTCATTATAATATTATTTTTTTACCTACTTTTAATTGTAATTTTAAACTTTATATATATATATATATATATATGTGTGTGTGTGTGTGTGCGCGCGCGTGCGCGCGCGCGCACTCTCATGATTATATCTTCCAAAGACTCATGTATATTTTTGTTTTTATATATATTATTCTTTAGGGGCATTTGACTTTAATTTTTTTTCTTTATGAGCAATGTTAAAGACAGCTTTTTCACATGCAATTTGTTAAGGTAACAAGTTATTATTAAAGTAAACATCACTTTCATATAGACGTATTACTAATACCATTTTTATTATTTATTGATCACAAAATATCATTTTAACAATGTAACGTGATACTTTGATTTTTTGTTTTGGTTGTATTGTGAAAAAAATGTTTATATGTGCATACCATACCATAGGATTATGGACGCTTATGCACAATGCTTTGGAAGTAAATGTCAATTTATCATACCGTGACCAACTTTATGGTATGTGGGTTGACACCAGCAAGAGTCTGCCTAGCAAATTCCTCGTCCTTAAACCAAAAGAATTTGTCTCCTACATGCACGAAAACGATATAATTAGAGACAGAGTAACAGAAAAATAAATAGCAATGTCAAAGATAGCACATATATATGAGTTTGTTTTCTCACTGTCCATTGTTTCTGGGGCCTCAAAACGCAACACATCATCTGTTGTATTAGTTATAGCCTTGACTAGTCGAGGTAAAAGGGTTTTGAGAAACCCTTTATTTTCATTTTTGAGACTAGGCAACTTAACTCCTTCATTGAAAAGTGAATCCACAGCTGTGAAGTTAGGGAATCCGAGGTCTCCGTCGATGATTACAGTCTCTAGGGTTGGTATTACTATATGCAATGCTGAGCGTACAGTCTTCGCTGAGAATGCTACTTGCTTTGCTTCCGAGAAGGCTTCATCCCTAGGAATGTAAATGTTGCTCCCCCTTTTCTCGGACAATGGATCTATGTATATATAAAGCAATTGTTCAAATATAGGTTAGGATCAAGTATATGAATGAAAGGGCTAAATTTACATTTTTATGCTAATTTATTTTGTTTTGTTATATTTAATTTCTGTTTCTTGAACCCTAAACAAATGAAAAATCATGTCAAAGGTCTTGTAGCTGAATTGGTACCTCCCCATGTACAATGTGCTTAGGGGTCTAGGGGGGAAAGGATTCGAGTTGCAGGGTTAGCAGCATGTTGTAATTATTTTTCCCAAAAAAAAAAATGAAAAATCATATAAACATCTCATAGAGACTTTCAAAAAATAAAGACTGTGTCTATTACATAAATTTTAGCACAATTTGTTAAAATAGATTACTGTAAGTGTTGAGTTTATATAAAAGTGATTGTCTATCATTCATAGTCAATTACTTCGCTAAGTTTTGACCTAGAAAAGTGAAAATGGTTAAATTTATAAGGTAACAATATTCTATTTCATTCTATCTTGCTATTTTTATATAATGTTCCGAAACCCTAGGGTATTATAATATCCAAAATCCTACTTATATCTCATTTTATAATGTTTTTCAAACGTGGGGGCCACCAAGGCAACAAAGAAGACTGGCCTTCATTATTTTTGTCTTTATGACTCTTGTTAGAAATATGTTGCCAGAGGCAGTGAGGAACATAATCCATGATAGGTTACCTACTATACATGCATACTTTGTGAAGTCATTGATTGAAAAGAAACATAGAAGATAATGATCTTAATCATTTTTTCATGGATTGGAGTTGACATTGACAATGTCTAAGTGCCATATCTCAACACTTCTGTCCAACATATTTACCATAGTATATAATTATTTTGCTTCCAGGGTTTCTGTTTTCCCTAGCTCTTATTCAATGGCCATTAATCCTCCAAAAGAAGTAAAAATTGAATGTATATATAGTAATTTGGTACCTGTGTCACACGGAGGGCGCCCAGTCCTACAACGTCTAGGATAAGGGTGCTCTTTGCCACCAAGTACTGGTCTTTTAAGATCCACACTAGTATCAGGATCTCCAAGATCATTGTACGTATCATAATCATACACCCTCTCAAAACTCCTGCGCTCTCCTTGGCCACTTCCTTGTAAAATCCAAAGCTCTTCTTCCCTTAGCTTCCTTAGTCCTCTTGGAGTTTGTGATGGCAAGTATGACTGCTTCACAACCAAACATATACAAGCCACAATCCAAAAGAAAAATCAACAGGAAAGTCTTAATATAAGAACACAATGAATATATATATATATATATATATATATATATGTTAGGTTACCATTGCTGTTACGTTATGGGTGTGTTTGTATAAATTGTTAAAACTGTGTTTAATTTGAGTTTAAAATGAACGTTTATAAAAAAAAGTTATGAGGAGTTGTGATTGTAAAACAAAATTTTAAGTTTTTAAAATGCTCTTTTAAACTCACAAAATACCTAACCAAACGGACCTATGAGGCTATGACATGTATGAAATTTTATTTTACTTTTCCTCAAAAAGCCTCAGATCAAACTCTCTGCTGGACCACATCTCGCTAGAATATGCAATGGTTATGATTAGAACGATGCTTGGCATTCATCTTTCTTTCTTTGGTTGATCCTATGCATGATATTCAATCATGATGTTTCAACTTTCAACTGCGTGGATATTTTTGAAGATGATGCACTGAAAAGTCGGATCATGAATTTGTGAGTATTAGACTTATTAGCTGGATAAGAGATATGGGAAATCTTAAATTTTGTCCTCTATGCTTATAACTCGCATATCCCCGGAAAAAGCACACACATTTGGATGTGATGTTTTTCTTTATTACACAAATAAGAAAGATAGGGAATGCAAAATTTAAGGAAAAAAATAACAATTGTGGTTGTTTAATTGGCTTTTTATTATTCTATGACTTGGTTAATTTTAAAAACTGAATTCAGAAAATAGTACAACCATGAAGAAAAATTTCGAAACGGACCATTCAATATTAATGATGGCAAAGAAAAGAAATGGACCACATCTAAAAAAAAAAACACACACAATTGTGTAAATATAAGGACCACTTTTTTACATATAAAAAATGTGTGAAATAAAAGGACCACTTGCACTTAAATAGTGTATGAATTTTTTTTTTTTTTTTTTCAGAATCTAGTATATGGAAAATTGATTATCCACAAACTTTGTTATAGGGTTACCTATAAACTTTATTATAGGGTTACACTATCATTAATTATTCTAATATATATATATGTTCTTTTTTAACAAATTTTAAATTCAATTATATATATCAAAAAAATTATTTTATATATATTTAAAACCTTTACTAGAATAGTCATGTCAAAATTTCATTAAATAATAAAAATAGATAGGTTGATATACTAATACAACTATAATAATACCTATTAATAATTACCATTATTATTAAATATTATATTTAGAAAACAAATTATATATATAAAGGGCTATTCATAACCCATTCGTATTCAATGTAATAAAAATACTATAAATAAAATTACTTATTCTCATTTATTTAATCAACAAACCAATATTGTCAAGCTAAAATTTAAACTCAATTATTAAACAAACCATATTCAAATATAATAGTGTATTTGTGAATAAAATTGTAAATATGATTTCTTGTTTGAGTTTATATCCAATTTATATGTTTGTATATATGTATGTATAAAATATGCTTATGAGAGAGAGAGAGAGAGAGAGAGAGAGAGAGAGAGAGTCAATTATTAAACAAATTAAACCAAATTCAAATATAATAATATATTTGTGAATAAATTTGTAAATATGATGCATGGTTCGAGTTTATATCCTATTTATATGTTTGTATATATGTACATATAAAATATGCTTATGAGAGAGAGAGAGAGAGAGAGAGAGGTGGACCTTGTGTGCAAAGAAGACCCTTTTTTGAGGATTGTCATATTTTGAATGAACCCATGAATTACAGTTCACACGAACGGGACCATTAGGGCAGCCATTGAGGATAATATCCTGAAGATACATCTCCTTGTGGTGCTCATTCTCTACAAAAACAGCCCCAATCGGCCCAAAATCTATTGGAACTTCAAAATTAGACTCATATTTCACCTCTGCCTCCTCTTGGCTAGTCCTATGTGCATATCCTTTAATTGTATCCTTCTCAAATCCCGTATCTTCAAAACAGTTAAATATATTACATATAGTTTTCGAAAATATCACTAAATTCATATTATATCATTATGCAAATGATGAGTTACATAAATATCACAATACGAGTATGTGTTAGGTTTAAGTTACAACACATCTTTCTAATATTACATGATCCTCTAATAATTTTATAGTAAGCTTTTTTTATAAATTCATTGTTGGATTAATTACCTTATCTTCTTATACTATTCATAAGCCACGTTTGCAAAATATTTAATGCCTAATTTTCAAGTTGTTGATCAATGATCAATATTTATATTATATATAAAAAATTTAATTTTCAAGTTGTTTTATTTTAAAATTATACATAAACTATCAATTTACATATTATTATATATAATAAATAACATTCTATTTATATTTTATATACAATTTGGTGTGCATTTATAGAATAAATAAAATGTGTAACTTTAATCATGGTATGACAATAAGAGTTTCAAAATGTTTATAAAAAAAATATATATTAAGTGGTTTAACATCAACAAAAGTTGCACTATGAGTTTGTTAACTGAAAATTTTTTGCTGAAAGTATAAGGAAAAAAAAAAAAAAAAAAGAGTTAAAAGCTAGCTGAATAGTACAATAGAACCCATAAATAATACCAAAAAGAAACTAAAAACTCAAATAAGCTAAACTTTTCCTTTGATCCCAAACAAACTCTAAGTGTACTCTGTGTTTAAGTCAAAAATTGCCTCAAGTTTTATTTCAGTAGTTATTTTGGGGTTAAAAGATACCTACGTTTGTGAACTGAGAGTTTTTTTTACAAGAAAGAAATAGAGAGAACTATGTGGGAAGAATGACAATGTGGGAAGAATGACAAGTTCTTTCTATACTATCGACGAATCAGTACTTACTAGGATCAAGCTCTGTACTAACAAGCTCCAAGACAAGTGTTTCACCAAGCAAGTCTTTTATATCATCTAGCCCTCGGTCTATCCCAAGGTTTGAAAGTAACCCACCAATAGTAGGTTTCACAGTAACAATGGCTTTCACAGAACTGGCCTCTTCATCATCAGTAGTGCTTGCTACAGCTTTTATGTTACTAGCCATGGATCGAACTCCAGCATATTTGGCCTTTTTGGGAAATGAGTGGTGCACTGAGATTGTACGTGAAGCATTCCCATTCCCTTTCCCATTGCTATTGCCATCAATGAATGCCTTATGCGAGTGCAATAGGAATGGATTTTGAGTGGAATGTGACTGGTGTAGTTGTGTTATGAACATTTTTGCTTAGGAATTTTATGTGTGTGAGTATTTCTCTATTTGAGTAGTGGTGAAGGAAAGTACACTATTGTTGCACAAGAATTGGGAAGGGCTAAGGACTTATATATATAGGGGGAAATGGGACGTCGAAATATCTCATGGCGATGATAACACGCTATTGTTAACTAGTTTGACTATGAGAACCGAATTTGTTCTCATTTAGTAGGAACTCGAGAGTGCATTATCTTGATGATTGGGGTAGGAAACAAATTCAAAAGACGTTTCTCCATATTCAAGAGAGAATGAATATGGAGAAAAATAAATTATGTAAAATGGGACTATTTTGGCATTTACCTTCACTACAAAAAACGCCACTATTGTTTTATGGTCCTCTTTATTTTGGGGAAGTTTACAAGAACCGTTCCCAACCCACAAGGACCACACTATATCAGGCTTTGATTGCCTTTAATAGGTTCATGATATGGATTTTAATGCAACTTTGTAATTTCAGTCGTCCATATTTTGTAGCTATTTCTTCTTTTCTTTTCATTTCTTTTTTTAGGTCATATAAACATTTGTACTCCTAGATCACTTGTCTAAATTTCGTTTTTTGAAGGATAACTATATATATATATATATATATATAATCTTTTCTACAAGGCCCTAGTGCATACCTGAAAAGAAAATTAAATCAAAATACCAAATATGGCTTGACAAGACATGTAATATGAGTACAGGAAAGTTACATACGATGTCGTGCATTTTTCAAATAAGTATTGAAAATAAATATGGTCGGTAGAGATTGCAGTATTGCACTAGATTATGTCAAAGTAGCACTTACGTATTGATAAACTCTAAGCTTTGTGAAGACGTGAACAACTTGGAAACATTGGTAGTCAGCTTATATACATTTATATTGCAAGAATCAATCTATAATACGTTTGTCTTAACGTATTGTGTTTGTCGCATGCCCATCACACAAACAAAAATAAATAAATACGTGTTATCAGGGACGGGACCACTATTGGACTAGTGTTATCGGGGACAGAACCACTCTTGGACTAGGGGACAATCGTCTCCCCTAGATTTTTTTTTTTAAATATATTATTATTATTATTATTATTATTATTATTATTATTAATTTTAGCAATTTTATTTTATAAAATTATATTTTGTTTTCTTTTAACAATATCATTGATTCTTTCAAAACCAATGTTATACTCACAAACTTTTTTATAACATTTTTACAAACCGTTTTGGTAGCAAATTCTTATTGGCTCGCACATAGGTGCGACATACCACTCACATTATTTTTTTACTTTCCAGTAACCACTTATCACATTTCCATCAACAACAACAACAACAACAAAAACAAAAACAAAAACAAAAAACAAAAAAAAACAAAAACAAAAAACACTTATCACATTAGTAAGTTATAAAAAACTTGTAGCTCTAACATTTTCCTCATTTTAGTGGCCATAAAAAAATTTATAGATCTAAAATCTAAAACAAAATATACAAGCCAAAAAAAAACCCCTCAATAACAAAAATTACTAGTAAAGCTAAAATAAAAAAATAAGCTTAATTAACTAATTTTATCCAAAATAAATAACCCTGCCCTTTAAAAAATTCTAAAAAAATAATAATTTTGTTTTTATCCAAAAAAAAAAAAAATCTTAGCAATTATGTAGCAGAATCAAAGATTGAAACTGCTGTACACAGCTAACAGGAAAACCCTCCCCTAACTCAAAGTTCTGACTCTGTCCTATGTGTTGTGTTTGTCTTCTGAATAACACATGCAGCTGTGAAGATCGATATATTTTAGTTGGGGAGGAAAAAAACAATAAACTTTGTTCGAAAGTTGGACGCCTATTTTATATTCACACTCTCTGAAGTTGAAAGAAAATAACAATTCTGGGTGGTCGATGAATTATGTACGTATATTATATCGATGCAACTAGAAATGACAAGGGGTAATGAACCCGATCGACATGAATGGTCCAATATTGGAGTTTTGTTTTTGTTTTGTTTCTACTTGCAGCTTTTTAGACATGTCAAACAACTAAAAGATTTTGTAATTTTATTGAAGTCTATATCACAAGGATTGCACCAATATACATTGGCCACGTACATTTAGAACGACAAAAAAGAAAAAGAGAAAAAAAACTCTTAATTTCCACGTGCTGTCATATCTTATCATCCACATGCAACCAATCCTAACCATTCATGAATTCTCACAAACATCGTCCAAATTTCATTAGAAGATTTAGGGGTTAATGGCACTTTCCCCTCTTAACTGTAGGTTACTCCCCTCTAAACTTTGAAACCAAGAAATAATCTCTTTGAAATATTGAAAATTAACAAGTTATTTCTTGTGGCTACAAAATTCCGTTAAATTTGATTTTATTAATGGATATATTTTTCAAAAAAAGATTGTACCCCGTTCATATTAAAATGCCCATTAAACCTCTCATAAACACTAAAATAACAATTTTTTTTATATAGATCAAATAGCACTAGTTTGCCGCCAACCGAAATAGGCCAAATTAACAACAAAGAATCCTATTCATCTTCATTGTTGAATCACTCAATTTCACTATGTTGTGAGTTGGTTGTCAATCGAAAGAGGGAAATCGAGAATCCTCTTTGAGTCTGGCCCAAATTTGGCTCGTTTTTGCACCAAAGTGGTGAGCAATGTTGATGAGGCCAAATCTAAAGATGTGTGACATCGACAAGGGGTGTGGCGAGTCAGGTAACAAAGAATCAAGGTGAGTGATGATGTTTTAATATCAATAAAAGATGTATATATTCTCCTATATATGTTAACCAAAGAGTATATGATATTCTGGAAAAATGTATGTGTGCATAACATCATTAATAGATATTAAGAAAAAAAAAATTTATGCAAAATTTTGCGTCATTAACTTCTTCTTTTTTTCCTTTTCTTTTCTCTCTTTGGAAGTTTTTGATAAAGACAAGAATATTAAAGTATTGATCTTGATTTATATGTTATAACAATAATATAACTAGCATGTTGACCCAATAGATCAATCAGTGGGCATTGAGATTTCGGAGTGGCCTTAATTAGCATTTAGTGGCAATAGGCAGTTGTCTATTGAGTATTGACTGAAACGTTTAGGACTATAGCGATTGTTACACGGCAAACAAAAATTGTCTAAACATCAAACACATGGGTACGTATAAATTGCGTTGCTGTGTCAGAAGAAGGATAGCTATACTAATTCGGTATAATATCATCATTGTATTGTTTCATTAGTATGGCTAAGAAGATAGAGAATACATGGTTAAGATTTAAGAAGAGTGGAAACTGACTAGTAATTCTTGTGGCATTCATTCTCATTCGTGAATTCTTCCTTTCATGGTGAAAATTAAACGATTGTCACTATCAATTCTGCAATTCATAACGGTAAGCATAATCCTTTACTCTAAAATTCAAAATTCAACCCCTTGTGAGAATGAGGTTTGAAAAACTAACACTTTTCATAGATGACTAGTAAAGGGATTACTTAGAAAATCTCGAGGCATATAATTTTGTCAAAGGACTAACTAATTAATAATGACTAATTTTTTATAAAACTATATATATGTGAATTGTGAACCCATTAATAATAATGTTGCATATGTGGATGCATGAGTTTCGAGGGCAAGGTTTGGGTCATAGTGCACAAGAATACACTATATTCAAACAGTTTCCATGTTTTGATATTCATGACTCACCCAATTCATCCTGTTAATCTGTCGGGGCTTAGCCAAATCTCTTGTTATCTTGCTGATTGCTAAGTGCTAATGGCTTAATGCCTGCAAATTGTGCGTATCTATCTCCTAGAAATTGTTTGATGAAAAAAAGGACTTTGCTTAAAGAATTGACATATTGTGTAGTCAAGAAGCCTTAAGAAACTTAGCATGAACTCTAAACCATATATGTATTCACTGCAATGAATAATTGTGCAATGGCAGATTATTTGCGAAGTTGCATCAGCCAACAAGCAAAATATGTAAGGGGGTTTTATAAAATTTTCTTATGACAAGAATATAGAGGCATCGCAATACAAGCTATTGTTATTTGTTTTCACTTTGACTCTCCCTTTATTTATGTTGTAAGCCTACAAAATTCACAACTCACAATCACCACTGTCATCACCTATAAATATAACAATCATTATCGTCTTCAGCATTGCAATGTTATCTTCAAAACTGTATTATCTACCAATGTTGTAACTACTATTGTCAAAAGTCTAATGATTTCATTTTAGTCCAAACCTTGAGGGTCAAATGTAGCAATTTAAAGCTTGTGAATTAATTTGTAATATGACAAAATTACAAGGCGGTAAATTGTAATGTACAATTAAAAATTTAAGGAAAAATTACACCAAGCTACCTTGAGATATGAGGAAATGATAGTGACCAAAAGTTTTACAAAAATGATAATCCCTACCATTAGGTTCATAATAAACATAATAAATACACTGAAATACATATTTTTTTCCATTGAGTTACCCAATTAAGCATTCATAATTTTTGGTAAATTGGCAGCAACGAGAGCTTACTCTTTGCCCAAGAACTCGGCCTTTCTTCTATCTTTCTTGAGGCTAATTTTGAAGTAGTCATCAAATTAACGTTAAGTGAGGAGATCTCGTTTGCTTCATATGGTCATCTTGTAGATGAAGACAAACTTCTAGCAAATACCTTTGTTCGGGTAAATTTTCCTATGTTAGGAGACAAGGTAATTATATTGCTCATAATATTATTAGACATGTTAGTGATTTATTGGTATGGATGGAGAATGTTCTTTCATACCTTAGTACTGTACTTTTAGCCGATTTGGCTAAATTATCTTAATAAAAGCTACAACACTCTTCTTTAAAATAAAATAAAACTCAATGGTCAAAGTAAGGATTTTCAACGATAAATCTAGGAAAATTAGTAATGTTATTGTTTAACCAAAAGTAAGTTTGTCTTCTTCTTTTTTGTTTTTTGTTTTTTTTTTTAATTTTTTTTTTAGCAGAAACGATAGTAGACTTTATTATTTATACATAAATTATGTTGTACAATGGGGAAGAGAAAAGAGCGACATTCTTCCAATCAAACAATGATCTCTTCTTTCTCTTTTGTGACACTAGCCAAGACTAGAGTTGCACGATTACATCATAAAGGAATGCTAATAATATAAATATAAATATATATATATATATATATATATATATATATATATATCCAAGCAACCTCAAGAGAGCAATTTCTATCATTATTTAGAAAAACAACTGAGCTTAGAAAATTTCAAATTACAAGGTTATCCTCATCACTGAAGCTGCAGTACAAAGTGGGTTCAAATTCTTCTTCACTTGTGTATTGAATTTGATAGATGATGCACATAAAAACCAGTAAAGCGCCAAATCACAACCTCTTAATTTACAAAAGTATCAATATGATACGGGGAAGAGTCTTTAATCCAGCAAAGCCAGTTATGTCTAGCTGGGTTTTAGAAGATAGAGCTTTGGGACCTTTTTCACTCGCCAAACAATGAGATTCCTGTACCACCTTTGGGATCCCAAGCCCTTGGCGGTTAAGACTCAAAATCTTCATGGAGGAGGACGAGGGAGTGGAAAAGTACCCCCAACAAAAGACTGAGATACACTCAGACTACCAGTACTAAGAATATGTTTCTTATGAACTTGAGATTCTAGAGAAAAATGCTCTGAGGACGTACATTTAGCCAAATGTTGAAGACAAGATGAGTCATCAAGCGAAGCATGATTACTAGAGCTCTGTAAGATGCATTTCCATGATCAAAGAGATGATTTTTTTTTTTTTTTTTTTGCCTGGCAAATCCTCACTGTCGTTGGGAATTATCTCCATCTCCATATTCCCCTTCGAATATCCCCCATTTAAATTTATGTTATCCACTACCTTATCCTTCCCACATACCAGTTATTGATTAGTATTTAGAAATTGGTACTTATCTGACTTATCAACTACTAGAAGAGTCCTGTTTAAAATACACTTCTTAGAAATAGGATTAGGCTTATCAAGTTGTCACCCAGAGTCATTGCAATCCACCAAACTACTAACTGATAGATTTTCTTGAGATATTGAAACTTGAACTAACGTGGATATATGGTTTTTTGAAGATGTGGACTCAGATGCAACTCTATCGCATTCAAAATTTGAAACTTCAACAAGATCAAAAAAATTTTGAAATTTTATGCCCTGAATGTCCTGAGTCATCCAGTTGTTGTCTGCATATCTTCACAATAGATTCACCGGCCATCAGAATATGAAGTTTCTGTTGATGGAGTTTAAAAGGTCCATCAATATTCTCTTCCCCCTTAGTGGCCAGACTGGCCTCTTTTTCATCATCATTAGACCTTGGTTGGCTGGGACTTCCTTTTTTCTGATTGATTTTTGGAGCTATAGCATGCATCCATGGACCATATTGAAACTCATCCTCATCCGTGTGGAGGCATCTTTTATTTATCCGCTGACATTCACGATATTGATGACCGAGTATACCACACCAATAGCAGAAGGTTAGCAACCTCTCATACTTAAAAAGACCCAACCTTCTTCCATATCTTCAATATGAATCATTTTTCCCCTAATAAGAGGTTTTGTAATGTCAATATCGACCTGAATTTGAAGAAAATGACCCCAAGCAAGGCCACTCTTTGGAGCATCACCCAAAAGTGGAACACCAATCTCCTTTGCAATATGAGTGCCAACAGCCTTACTCATACTTTTAATAGGGATATTGAAAACCCAAATCCAGAAAGGGGAATATTGGAAAGACACATTACCCGAGCTAAGGTCCTCATGGAAACCTTTCAAAAGAATAAGCTTCCTATCAAGGACTACGGGCTTTTATCAAGAACCTTAATCATATTTTCCTCTCTTACGAAGATAGCTAGAAAAAGATTACTTCCCACTTCTTTAATAGTAACTCTCTACAGACTATGCCAAAGTTTTTGGATGGTAGATTTAAAGGCCTCCTTGTTAAAATCCTTAGTTGATTAGAGTTTGAACAAGATGCTAAACTAAGCATGATCTTTAAAAGAGCCACCTCTTGAGAACTCACCGCCAAAACCCCTTTTTCTTCTTTCAAAAGATAGAACTTCCTCCATAGCTCCTTCATAGCCGCATCCATAATACAAAACCTTTGTAGGTCTAATAAAATAGTATATGTAAAAAATACCGCAACAAGGCGAAATAAGAGATCCATGAGTAAGAAAGATAGAAAGAAGTCCTCTACTACGATCAACGGAGCTAAATCGAAGAGGTTTAAATCTTATGTGAAGAACGTAAGTTTGTTTCTTTTACTTTCCAAAACTACAATGAGTTAAGGAGAGAAAAGTTTTTTTTTTTTTACCAAAAGCAAGTTAGTTCATAAAAATATGGTAACTCAAGGGGAAAATAGTTGTCATTATTATTATATTTCTTATATTTATCACAAAATCTTAGAGGAGATTGTCATTTTTTCAAAACCTTGATTTCTTATCTTCGTGGGTTAGGTTGTATTGAAAAAAGAACAAAGTTTCTCTCAAAACTAGTTTGGAGAGAAATCCTACAAACTTATCATATATATTTATATTAAATATGAATTTTGAAAATCTAACCGTTAGATTACATGTTCTTATTACATCATTAATGCTTACAAAATTTCAAGAAAATCAAAGATCAATTGTTATGTCATCAAATAAATGTTATAATTTCAAATTTTTGTAATCTAAAGTTGTATATAAAAAATAAGTTAATTGATTAAATAGTAAATAATATCCGATTTGAACGAAATTTGATATGCATATTAAGAACATAAGGAACATGAAATTCAATGGTTAGATTTTCAAATTTTACACTCAAAAAATAAATATATAAGAAATTTGAAGAGTTTCTCTCCAAACTAGTTTGGAGAGAAACTTTGTTCTTGAAAAAAACCCAAAACCCAATCCGGCCCAATACACCTCCTAATTATTTTCCACAAATTTAAATTAGTTAAGGAAAAAAAAAAAAGTGGCACAGAAAGTCAGAAACTGGCGGGAAAATTGGCCAATGATTTTAGTTTAGAAACGGAATGTTTGACTGTGACCTACAAATCACAACAATCTATCATGAATCAAACACCGTAAATCACATCGACCCATCAACATCTGAACAATCCTTACCGTTCGAGACAGATAAGGAGCTAAAATCAAACAACAACAAACATCAACGGCTATGCGGACGAGAGCGCCCTAGTGAAACTTCCCGTTGCTACAATCTCCTTTCTTTCGCCTCAAAATCTAGAAATCACAGATTCGACTTCGATCGGCGATTCTTTGTTTTCGTCGAATCTCCGCCGTTATATATAATTATTTATCTAAAAAAAAAAAAAAACTCATTTCGTGATTTCTGAGATCGAAATTCGAAAACCCTAGCTCTCTCTCTCTCTCTCTCTCTCTCACAGCTGAAAAGTTGTAATGGAAACCGGAAGTAGCAGTGAAGGCTCGCCGGAGCCAAAGAAAGGCAAATCCAAAACCCCCAGAAAACCTAAGGCTAAGGATAGCGTTCTCAAGCAGAGTCAGTCTCTCTCTCTCCCTCTCTTGCTCTTGCATATATATATATATATATATAAGCGATTTTTGTATGTATTTTTATTAATAATTTATATGGTTTTTTGTTTGCAGAATCTCCAGCTGAGTTCTTTGCGGAGAACAAGAATATTGCTGGATTTGATAATGTAAGTTTTCAGAAATTTGGGCAAATTGGATGTGAGTAGTGAATAATTTTTGCAATTAAATTCCTAATTGAAAACCATGTAATCTGAAGCAATCATTTTTGGTTGTAAATTTTGTGGATTTCAGCCTGGGAAATGCCTTTACACGACAGTTAGAGAACTCGTTGAGAACTCACTTGATTCTGCAGAGTCCATTTCCGAGCTTCCAGTTGTAGAAGTTACAATGTAAACCCTCTTTTTTTTTTTTTTTTTTTTTTTGTTTATTTATGAATAAATTATAACAAGTGTTAGTTTCAATAATGGGTTGGTGATGAATCTATGTAATGTTGTGTTGCAGCGAAGAGATAGGGAAAAGCAAGTTTAATTCTATGATTGGTCTTGTTGATCGCGAACGTGTTGATGAGGCATTATATGATGACCACGAGACAGCTAAGGCTCGAGAGGTGTGTTATGCTTCTAATGTGAATTTGTTTTTTATATTTTTGAAAATTTTATGAAATTTGTTATGTTGTCTTTTTTGTTTTCTGGCGTGTAGAGACGATTAGCGAAGGAAGCAAAAGCTCAAGAAATACAAGCTAAGAATGCGGCCCTAGGGAAGAAAGTTAAAGAGACTACGGCTTCAAAGGGTATGAAGGGTCGAGGTGAGGCTTCGTTTTACAGGGTGACATGCAAGGTTTGTCCCACATTCCATCTTGAACTTCTTCTTGCATTGCGTTGTCTGGCTTTCTGGTTATATTGGTCTGATCTATGTACTAATTACAATCTTGTCTCTGAAGTTGTCTTTTATTGATTTTAAATGTAGGATAATGGAAGAGGAATGCCACATGATGACATCCCAAATATGTTTGGACGAGGTTTCACTACTACATTCTAGCTCAAGTTTACATCTGATACAGATTTGCCTATTTGAATATTTTATTAGAATAGATGAGCATATGACACTTCTTTATTCTTATGGAAGCTAGTTGCAACTGTTTTTATTCATGCAGTTTTGTCGGGGACAAAATACGGTTTGAAGCAGACACGTGGAAAGTTTGGTCTTGGTGCAAAGATGGTAATATTTTGACATCTTCTTGTCCACAATGCATGATTTTGCATCTTTTCTAGCTGGAATTGTTAATACACACACTATAAGTATTTTAAATGTTCTACTTGCCTGCTTTTCTCTCTAATTAGTTGTCTCAACTTTCCTTTTTGCACTTGTGAATAACTTAGGGTGCATTAAGTTGTACCATGGAAATTAAATGTCTGCACTCCATTTCTCATAGAACTTAAAGTTCTGAATCAATCAACTTGAACGAGACCTTGAATAAAAAAGGTCTCATCACACCCAAAATGATGCTGCAGGTTCTAGTCTAACATAAAAATTCCACCTTTTATTATTTCTACTATCATTTATATTGGTAGCTGGCAGTTCTTTAATGTCCCATTAAAGATGAAAATATGAAATTTCTACACAAAGTGATAGGTAAAATGATATTAGGGGTCATTCAATATTTATGGGACATCCAAATGCAACCATACAGAATGCAATGCAAAGGAAGCCTTCTAGCTTACAATGCTGCTGAAGGAAAAGCTAAACTGTATAATTCAGCTGCTGTGTTTCTCTATATGATAATTAAGATACAAAATACTTAGTAACTTGATTCATATTCACTTATGCAGGCTTTAATTTGGTCTAAGATGAGTACAGGACTTCCTATAGAGATATCATCATCAATGAGGGACCAAGATTATATGTCATTCTGCAGGCTGGATATAGATATTCATCGGTATGACTTGAATATCATAAAAGGCAGAAATCTTTAACAAGTAATATATATTAATTTCACGTATATTTAAGCATGTGTGTGTGTGGTTTCTGGAAATTATTATAAGGTTTAAAACATTAAAAAAATGTGCTCTCAGATTTAACTCTTGTTCATAATCATGAAGATGCTTCATTTAAATTTTCAGGAATATGCCCCACATTCATGTACATGAAAAAAGGGAAAACAAAGATCAGTGGTGTGGAGCTGAAATTCAAATAGTCATTGAGGGAAATTGGACAACTTACCGTGTATGTAATTGGCCTGTGTCATATTATATCATTGCAGCTCCTGAAATGCTGAGCACTCTTAAGTTCTGCAATGCATTTTCATCTTGTTTCAAAAAGATGATTGAGAACAAAGCCATGAATGTTTTCGCTAACTAAAAAGTTTTCTATGGGCATGTGCAGTCCAAGATCTTGCATTACATGCGACAAATGGCAGTTATCACCCCTTATGCCCAATTCCTCTTTAAATTCATCTCCGATGCACCTGAGTATGTCTCTCTTTCTCTGTGTGTGTGTGTAGAACCATCACAAACCTACATAATCTTCATTTCTCTGTTCTAGTTCTTTACCTTTTTTTTTTGGTAGGAAGAATGTCACCATAAAATTTGCTAGGAGAACAGATGTGATGCCTCCAGTTCCTCTTGAGACAAAGCACCATCCCTCATCTGTTGATTTGCTACTAATCAAACGTCTGATTACAGAAACTTCAAAACAGAACCTTTTGCAGTTTCTGCAGCATGAATTTGTGAATATAGGAAAATCCTATGCTGAACGATTAATTGGTAAGAATTTGAAACTAAATATCATCAGTGAATTCATTAAACAAGTTTGTATATAATTTCGCTGTTTATGTTATGATAGTGATTTGAATTAGATAATGCACAATCAAGTTATGAAAGATTCCCTTATGTAACTATGTTGCTAAAAAGCATTTATAAAAGAGCTTAATCATGGCCAACTTTGATGATAAATGTGGAGAGGAGCATATTCTGTATTTTTAACTAGTGAAATGGAAAGTTAGCTCAGTGGCAGGGGAACATGAAGTTGTAGTTAATGCAATGATATCATGCTAGAAGGGAAAAAATAATCGTTGACCCATACTTGTACTGTATACTATGCTGTTTCCTCCACATTGCAGAAGTTATAGAATAATAACACCTCAATCGAGAGTTTATCTACCCTGGCATGTAAGAAGAAAAAAATCCCCAATTTCGGGGGAGGAAGAGGACTTGTTGGATTGGGGGGAGGAGAAAGAAATAAAACTCATCTTATACTTCATGAATGGTGAAATGAACAGATGATGCCTCTGATTATACAAATTATAAATGATGGGGTGATTTGCTGGGAAAACAAATAGAAAAGAGATAGTATTTAGGGGTAGCATAAAGATCAGCCCTCTCTGCTAAACATGATTGATAATAATTATGGTGGCTCAATATTAGACTCTGAGTGCATCAATGCCAGCTCTTATATTGACATGAAAATTGGATAAGCATATAACTCAGGAATATCTTTATCCCAAAGAATTGTTTTTATGGTTCTTTATGGGGAAGGAAATATGTTGATGACCTTCTATCCATTTAGGGTGACAAGAATGTGAATCGCTTTTCTAAATCTTCCATGCTGCATTCAATACTTTATGATAGTTACTGACATTTTGCTGTTTTGGGGGTTATCTAAACTGAGATAAAATTCAGTATAGCGCTTCTTTTTGTACAAGACAACAATAATTTAGCCTTTAAATCCTAAACCTAGCTGATAAGCTGCTTTGTTTCCCTACCAAGTTTAAGTTGTTATTCGTTCCAAACAGTTCAAAGAAATGACCTTATAGACCTTTGAGAAGGGAAGCTTCTAGATAAAAGGGAACCACATAGCCAGCTGTCACAAACTGTTATGTGGAAATTACCAAGCAAAACTTCACCTAGTTTAATTTTGGAAGAGTATTTTGCAAACTCTATTACTTTCCTACTAGATTTCACAAAAATAAGGTGAAAAAAAAAAAAAAACTACAAACGAAGGAAGAATGTGTGGGATATTTCCCTAAAATTGTTGATGGAAGTGAATATCATTTTAAGTACATAGTGGCGTTATTTATTGATAAGTTGAGCACGTAGTTGTTTTATGTATACACAACTTTAAACTTTTGTGTCATATGTATCATTAGTTCATTTTTTACATTATTTTGAACCAGTATTCAGCTCTCAGTTAAACCTCCCTCACCCCCCCTCCCCCCCAAAAAAATGAGACCCACATGATTAGTACATGGGGATTCTGGCCTTTTAATACTGCAGCTACTGCTATATTTGATGGTATAAACACTTGAAATGTTGCTCAAGTCTGAACAGTTCCTCATCAAAAAAAAAAAAAGTCTGAACAGTTCATTCCATAAAATTCTAAATAAATTTGTACTATTTCTGGCCTCTGTTATTTTTGTCCTCCTTAGATTCTGACGTTGATTCATGGTGTAGTGATGCTCTATTGACTTTTTGTAGGAGAAATGGGCCCAGATTTTAGCCCAAAAATGTCAGTCAAGTCTTTAACATCTCAACAAATAGTTCGCATCAATCAGCTATTTCGTCAAGCTAAGTTTGATGACCCTAGTGGTGATGTATGTTCTTGATCTGTGGTCCTATGTATTCTATTGTTTTTCAAATGAGATTAAATTCAATAAGAGTGCAGTGTAAAAACCTATATTTACACCTTCCGATCAAATAATGCCATGTGAGATTTTTTTAAATACAAGAATAGAGAGATTTGCTTATTGAATTTTGATATTTGCATAATCTTTTTGTATGCTCATTTCCTTTTACACTGCATCCTTATTGAATTTAATCTCTTTTCAAATAGCTTGATTTGCTTTTTGCCTCTCTCTTTCTTCATAAGTCTTTGCTATTATTTTCTAGTTTGGCACATTGCTTAGAACCTGTTTTCAGTGTCTTAGTCCTGCAGGTGAATACAATCTTCGTCTTGGAATTATAAAGGAGCTGCATCCCGATATGGTTGCAACTTATTCAGGCAGGTTGTATTTGAACCTCTGTATGCTAAATCTGCTTCTTCTATGAAACTGACTCATACGTAGTATGGGTTTTTTTTTTTTTTTTTTTTTTTTTTTAATTAGTGTAAAAGACTTAAAGGGTTAGACTCGTATGTAGTATGGTAATATTATTTTTTGTATATGAACTAGATTGTATGCTTTTAGAGTTAGATTTTTCTTCTGCTAATTGATTTTTTTTGTTCCTTGTAAATGTGACATTTCTCTTTTACCATTACATGCAGTGCTCAAGTTTTTGAAGGCCACCCATTCATTGTGGAAGCTGGTGTCAGTGTGGGAGGAAAAGATGTCAAGCAAGTGCGTGAGATAAACTCTAGACTTATGAACTATTTAAATAAATAAATTGTGAATGCTACACAAAGAGGCTGTTAGATAAATTTAAAAAGGGCTAATTTATTATAAAAATTAATTTATAAATAGAGAGGAACTGGAGGCACTGTTCTCTTTCTTGTGACTATAATAATTCCTTAAGTTTTTCTTTTTCAATGAAGGACTTGTTGTGTATAGATGTAGAAGATTTGGCTTCTCTTTGACAAGAAGGTTGGTTCAATTGTTAGTGTGGAATGTAATCTGAGCTGAAACATCTGTGAGAATACTCTACAATATTACTTTGTGCATCTTTTTTTTTTTTAATAAATAAAAGATCAATTTATTGATATGAGAAGATTACTCCAGTACACGGAGTGTACTAGAGCAGCTCCTCAAAATTTTACAATCTAAAATTTAGGAGATAACCAAATTCTACTAAAGTCAATGGTGACTAATATTTTCATCAAATCATATGAAGTTCTCACAAATAAAGTACGGAAATCACTAAGAGGTCTACTCATTCAAAGGTTCAATTATTCCTTTCTCTCCATTAGACATAACAGAATGGAAAAAGATTTCCTCCACATCATTTTGGAGAAATATCTTCTAACCCATTATGTGGCGATTTGATGACCATCCACTCATATTTTAATCACATGACTCACTAAGTGATTTAAACAAGTCACGTTACTATTAAATGAGTCATATGATTAAAAGTATATGTGGATGATCATTTGATCTCTTACATAGTGAATTGAAGGAATATTTCTTTAAACTAGTTTGGATGAAAATTCTGTCCTAATGGAATAGCCTTTCAGATTTCACTACTTGTGGCCTGGCCATACTTCCTTTGCCAAAAAGCAAGCAAATCCACAATATCTATGCTCTTATTTTAATCTGATATTGCAATAGTTAGCAAGTAGGGCAGGTGCTTATTATACTAATTCAGTTGGGTTTCTTGTTCACACTCATTCTTTATTATTTCCCTATATGAGAATTAACAATTTGAGAATGTCTATTTATCCAAGTAAGAAAATTACATGGAATATTGTTCTCCTGGCAAGCTTCTTCTTTCATAATTTTTTTTTCTCTCTCTCTTTTTTTTTTGGAAGTCCTGGCAAGCTTCTTATGAACTGTATTATTATTTTAAGATAATCCACTGTTAGCAGTTGGACAATATAAGTGGCAGGAGTAGCCGTAAAAAGTAGAAGCATTTACTCACACACACATGCACATATTGAGTATAACATAGGGATGTGACTAACTGAAAATTGCGATTATTTTTTAACTCTTGCTAATTTCTTGAGAGCACGCTATATTGCTTTACAATTAATGGGTACAGTGAGAAGTTAGTCAAATGGTCATAATCATTACTTGTTAATCATTTTTCAGTCGCTCAACATTTTTGAAGCATATAACATCTGTTTTAATTGGCAGGGTTTGAACATCTTCCGATTTGCAAACCGGATTCCACTTCTTTTTGAGCAAGGTGCTGATGTTGTCACCAGGACCGCCCTTAAGAGAATCAAGTAAGATGTAGCCCGCAGTTGAATAATTTCTTTGTTTCGTTCTCTCTCTCTCTCTCCTTTGTTGGGGGGGGGGGGGGGGGAAGCTACAGGATTTTTTAACAGAATCTCCCCGAAACATCTTTTTCAGCTGGAATAATTACAAGATCAACCAGACACAAGATAAGATTGGTGTTTTTGTGAGCATAGTAAGCACAAAAATCCCCTTCAAAGGTACCGGGAAAGAGTATATTGGAGATGATATAAGTGAGATAGCTACTGCTGTTAAGGTGGGGAGTTTTGAATTTTGATTTTATCTCCATCACAAAATCGTTAAATAAACTAACAGCATTGTTTCTCCAGTCTGCTGTCCAGCAATGTTGCATCCAGCTAAAATCCAAAATAGTGAAGAAGATACAGGCACGTGAGCAGCAGGAGAGAAAAAGAAATTTAAGCAAGTAAGTCCAATACTTTTTTTCCTCCACGAATGAGTAAACTAACCATTTTGAAACCGTGTTTTTTTTCAGAGTACAGCTTTTCTAAACATCACTTTTCTAGATACAGCTTTTTCAAACAGTCCATTTTCCAAAGACTGAAAAAAAAATGAGTTATACCTTCAGTTGGTTTGGACTTTTTTATTGTTGAATTGGGAACAAGACTGAAGAGGCATAAATGACGTTATTCTTCCTGCTTGCATGAACTGAAATCGGATTATAATCTCTTGGCAGGTATATTCCTGATGCAACGAATGCTGTGTATGATGTTTTGAAAGAAATGGCACAGTTACATGCATCTAAGAAGAAACGTTATGAGAATGAGGATGCAGAAATATTAAAAAAAGTATCTGCTAAGTTGATTACAAAAGAAACACTGAGGCAAAAGCTTGCTGAGCATGTTGAAAAGGTAAGCACTCAAATTGTATGGGGCCTGAATTTTCTTATGAAGATGTTCAACTATAAAAAATGGCTTTTTAGACACCTATCCAATGTTTTCTGGGTGAATGTGTTGGGTACTGCCTAAGAGGAAATCCAATTGAACTTTAAAATTTTACATCTGATACATGAAGGGTTCCTTCAGTGTAAGTGCAGATTACTTTTGCTTAAAACTGATATAGATAGATCACTTGGCACGTGCATCATCATGCCAAATCTTAGGGAGGAAACAGAACGTTCTTGTTTTATGGATCAAACCACATGCTAAGAGATGTGCAATGAAATTTTTTGACCACTCCAGAATATATCTGGCTCCTTTCAATTAAGTGATTGTGTCTTTTAAGATAAATTAATATTTTGGGAAGCTGCAAATTTGACCAGCAAGTTTCAACCTCATTGAAATATTCAATTCGAATACTTGGGTTTCATGACCATGATGAATTGTTGGCCAAACTGGTTCTTGAATGCTTCCTAGTTCCCTTAGCGTCTATTTTTTGGTAAGATCTTTGGCATATAGGGAAGGTAATTGATACCCAGTAATGATTTCTTAGAAGAAAATGGGGAAAATGAGAGAGAGAGAGAGAGGGGGGGGGGGTGTGGTTAGGGGTGTTGTTTCCAATACATATGGTGACCTTTTCACCTATATTTGCAGGTGGACTATGAGATGGCATTGGAGTATGCTACACACGGTGGAGTGAGTGAAGAACCCAAAGAAGCCATATATATACAGTCACTGGAAACTGAACCTAAGTTCATTGATTTACGTAGCCCTATCTTTGTTTTCAGACTCTTCCAATAGTAATTTTTTTAGATATTCTTTTAGTTTGTTAAAAAAAAAATATTTAAGACTAGTATGGTTTTGGATAGAATAGAATAGCAAAGAGGAGCATGAGACCAACCCCAAAGTTTCTTTAGTATCCACAGTGGATCCCAAAATTTTGGGGCCAGTGCTTTGTGGCTGAAAGCATAGCAAAGAAAATTCAAATTTGTTTTCATTAATTACTATCATTACTGGATTTCCTTGTATCAAGTAAGCAAATGAAGGAAATAACGAATAAAAATTGAATGTTCAAAGCTGAATGTACTCAGTATCACAAATTCAGAAAATGTTTGTATTCTTTCCATGTTAAGCAAAAGCAGATTTTGATTTATGAATTTTGAGATGTTTTAGTACTAAGCTTTTCCCCTGCTAGTGTAAGTTTGGAGCCGAGCTGGCTTCTGACAGATAATATTATGGTCGTCCATTTGGATTGAGGAGTAGAATAGAGTAGATTTGGCCAAAAATTAACCTATTTTTAGCAAATTCTACGTTACTTCCCTCCACTCCCCTTCTTTCTCCCCTCAATTCAAACAGGTCAAAATTCCTTAATAAAATGAAGCCTGCATTAAATTGTGAGTGCTAAGGGGCAAGGTCATAGCCTCATAGGTTAAGCCTTTCTGAAAATTGCAACCGCCTTCTTTGCCCTGGGCTAGTAGCCTTGTACTTAGAATAACAATAAGCCTTAGTGACAAAAAAAGAAATTGCACATTTGGGCATGTTGTGATAGGAATATAAGGAGCATTATTTTGTAGGTTCAACTAACACAATTTTTTGATGTGCGGATATTTTTCATTTCAAATTAATAAGAGACTAAAGTTTGTACATTCAATATTCAAACCTTCAAAATATGAACACAAATTCTTATTTTCAATGAACACAATTTTTCAAAAATATATAAATTTTGTATATTTAACACAATTTTCCAAAAATGTAAATGATTTTGTATATTCATCATATACAATTTTTTGAACAATGTACACAATTATGTTTATTCAACGTACATAATTTTTTAAAGAAAGTACACAATTTTGTATATGTAGGGTATATAATTTTTTAAAGAATGTACACAATTATATGTATTTAACGTGCAAAATATTTAAACTTGTACACAATTATATATCTAATATACACAATTTTTTCAAATAATGTACATAATTCTATACAATCAATATACACAATTTTATATATTCATAAAACACAAATTTTCAAATAATGAACATAACTTCTGTTTATTTATCATACACATTTTGTTAAAGGAGAAAAATATTATTTTGATCCTTGTATTTTGGAGTTACAGTTAATTTTATCCTTATATTTTGATAGTGATCAATTTTGTCACTGTTATTTTTATCTTATAGTTGATTTGGTCCTTACTGTTAATTTGTTAACGAAAAATACTTATGTCACACCTGGCATGTCCAACTAGAGCCATTAAAGATGATGGATAATAAAATAAGAGAGATGCTACGTTTACAATATTTTCACAATAAATTACAGGTAGTTAGTTGTTATAGGTTCACATTTGAATCTAACACTAAAATTACTTTTTTGCTCTAACAATAATAACTAGTAACAACCTGCTACTTAGGATTTGTTATAAAAAAATTGTAAAAATGTTGTAGACAAATTATTTCTTATAAAATAATATAATAAATTTTTTAAATAAAAACATTAAAAAATCCATGTCAGCATTTAAATATAAAAAAAAAAAATCCTTTTTTATCAGAAATTTTTTTTTTTAAAATCCTAAAAAATGAACAAAATAAAAACGCTTATTTTCTTTTCTCTCACTTTCTTAGCAACCAAACACATCAACAAACGCAAAGAAAATCTGACTTTGCTTCGTTTATTGGTGCAAAAACGAGGCGAAGAAGAAAGATGAACACGGATGAACAACATAGATTTTGCTTTCTCTCTCTCTCTTTGATTTCCGGTTAAAATAAGGGTTCCTCTCCTCTCTCATTGTGTTGCTTTGTGGTCTCTTCCCATCACATACCAAAGCAGAGTAAAGAAGGAAGATGGAGAGGCGGTGACTCTGTCAGGGCTTTCAAAGTAGTGATTTTCATGGCAAAAGAATTGATCTTCAAGAAAAAATAAAATGAAAAGCCAGTCACACAGTTTTCGAAAATTCGACCGTTAAAATGAGACGTTGTTACTCCACTTTCAAAAGACAGTCAAATTCAAATCACACACCCATCGCTCTTCTTGATTCATTCAAATCAATCCAACAAACCAAACAAGCCCATGCCCAGCTGATCACCACTGGCCTTATCCTACACCCTATCCGAGCAAATAAACTCCTCAAAACGCTCAATCTTTCAAGCTCTGCTTCTATCTCTTATGCCCACCAAGTGTTTGATCAAATTTCCTTTCCTGATTGCTTCCTCTACAATACCATGATCAATGCCCATTCACTCTCACCCACTTCTTCTCATAATTCTCTTATTTTATTTCGATCAATGATCCAGGGTTCGGGGCTTTTGCCTAACCAGTACACTTTTGTGTTTGTGTTTAAAGCTTGTGGCAACGGGTTGGGAGTTTTGGAGGGCGAGCAAATTCGGGTTCATGCAATAAAGGTTGGGTTGGAGAACAATGTGTTTGTTACGAATGCATTGATTGGGATGTATGCAAATTGGGGTTTGGTTGAGGAAGCTAGAAGGGTGTTTGATTGGAGTGTGAATCGGGATTTGTATTCGTGGAATATTATGCTTGGTGGATATGTGGGGACAGGTGATATGGTTCGAGCTATGGATTTGTTTGATGAAATGTGTGAACGTGATGTTGTATCATGGAGTACTATCATAGCTGGTTACGTCCAGGTGGGTTGTTTCATGGAGGCTTTGGATCTCTTCCACAAGATGCTGCAAATGGGTCCTAAACCAAATGAGTTTACACTGGTAAGTGCTCTTGCAGCCTGTGCAAATCTAGTGGCATTGGATCAAGGAAGGTGGATCCATGTTTATCTTGACAAGGGTGAGATCAAGATGAATGAGCAAGTTCTAGCTAGCCTAATTGACATGTACTCAAAGTGTGGAGAGATAGAATTTGCATCAAAGATATTCCACTATGAACGCGGTCTGAAGCGGAAGGTTTGGCCTTGGAATGCCATGATTGGTGGATTTGCAATGCATGGCAAATCCAAGGAAGCAATTGATACTTTTGAGCAAATGAAGATCGAAAGAGTTTCTCCTAACAAGGTCACATTTATTACCTTATTAAATGCTTGCAGCCATGGAAATATGGTTCATGAGGGAAGGGGTTATTTTGAATCAATGGCAAGTTCTTATGGAATTGAGCCAGAGATAGAGCACTATGGGTGTATGGTAGATCTACTAGGCCGCACTGGACTCTTGAAGGAAGCTGAAGAGGTCATATCTAGTATGCCAATGGCTCCAGATGCTGCCATTTGGGGGGCATTACTTGGTGCTTGTAGAATTCATAAAGATATGAAAAGGGGAGAGCGAGTAGGAAAAGTTTTAAAAGATTTGCATTCCAACCATATTGGTTGTCATGTTCTATTGTCTAACATTTATTCTGCATCTGGGAGATGGAATGAAGCAAATATTGTAAGAGAGAAGATTGAAGTAAGTGGCAGAAAGAAAATCCCTGGATGCAGCTCCATTGAATTGAATGGTGTGTTCCATCAATTCCTTGTGGGAGATAGATCCCATCCTCAAACTAAGCAGCTGTATTCATTCCTGGAAGAGATGACAGTTAAATTGAAGATTGCAGGATATGTTCCAGAATTTGGAGAAGTTTTACTTGATATTGTTGACGAGGAAGATAAAGAGACAGCTCTGTCAAAGCATAGTGAGAAGTTAGCTATTGCTTTTGGGTTGATGAACACAGCACCTGGAACCCCAATTCGCATTGTAAAGAACTTAAGAGTTTGTGGAGATTGCCACCAAGCAACAAAGTTCATATCCAAGGTTTATGATAGAGAGATTATTGTCAGGGACAGGATTAGGTTTCACCATTTTAAAGATGGAATCTGTTCTTGCAAAGACTATTGGTAGGCATGAAGATTGCTTTGTGATGGATTGAAGCTGATCTCAAATTGCAATTCTTTTCCCTCTATACAGCCAAATCAACAAGAATTTGGATCCTTTCCTTGTGATACATTCTGCCAGCTTGTCAATACAATGGTGCTTTCTTTTAAA
The DNA here is from genome assembly GCF_001633185.2 of Quercus lobata. Lineage (NCBI taxonomy): Eukaryota > Viridiplantae > Streptophyta > Magnoliopsida > Fagales > Fagaceae > Quercus > Quercus lobata. Next base: position 6,234,769 of record NC_044904.1, on the reverse strand, counting down.
GTGTTGATTAAGGGAAGTGTATAAACAGAAGCTACTGAGAGCTTGATAGAGCTATAGAGAATGAGACAACCATTTGTTGCATCCAAACATTCAACAGGGACTCGCTAGAAGCAAAATGAGGCATAGCAGAGATAAATTGTTATAAAGCTACTGCTTTAGGAGCCAGCAGATAGATGGGATTTGTGGAGCAACTGCAAGGATCCCTTAGATTATATACCATCTGCACAACGGTCAAACGAGGCGTAACAGAAGTCAATTGATATGAAGCTAATGCTTTAGGTTCTTGCAGATAGATGGGATTTGTGGAGCAACTGCATGGATCACTTTGATTATATACCATCTGCACAGGGGTCAATTGTGTGCTTGATTATGTACAAAGTTCCTCAATTCAGTTGTATTCTGATTATTTGGTTCTAAGTTCATGAAAAGGGATAAAAGAATAAATATTTTCTCAGTACCATATGAAGATCTTTTTCAACGAGTTTAGACGTGAGGATTTATCAATTTGTGTAACAGGTTTTTTTTTGGTAAAAAAAAAAGGGGTAGCTAGGCTATGCAATCCCCCAGGGCAGGGTGCACAGGTGTGGATGCCCCCCAACAATCAGCTATGGAGGTGATTCAAATCTCAAGCCTGACAAGCGGGGCCACAAACTCCTTACCACTGAACCAACTGATATGTTGGTTTGGCATCGTTCTAACATTAATTACAACAATTTTGAGAATTATTTTGAACACAATTTGGATTGAGGCTTGGAAATTTCCAAACTAGCTTCACCACTAGTCATAAGAGGCTACGTAGTTACTAGTTAGTCATGAATGACTCAATTTGAATGTGAAGAGTATGAAATCGCTTCTTTCTCATATCTACTTACAATAAATCTATATATATATATATATATATAGATAGATAAATAGAGGTGGGTTCAAGTTATATCTGGTATAATTTTATAAGAGTTACATCCTTTTTTTTACCATAGATTAGCATTAGATCTAATGGTGAATAACATTCTATGTCTTGTCATTAATATTCTAAATATTGCATTATTGAATTACCAAAAACCTCCCTTTTATTTTATTAATTAAATGCCTTCTCTCTCTAATCTCATCTCCTTCTCCATGGCTTCACCCTTTCCACCACAAGACACATGATATCTCATAAATTTATCTCTGATAATAAAGAAAAGAAATTAAGCAAGAGCCAAATCACTCCGTTTGGATTGTATTTAAAGGATAAACCTCTCTCTCTCTCTCTCTCTCTCTCCCTTTTTTTTGCTTGGGCCCCTATGACTATGGATCTAGCAAATTTCAATCAGGCGTAAATATGAAATCTTAACCTGCCACCAATTATGACATTAAGTGTTCGTTTGGCAATAGTTTATTTAGTTGAAACTAAATTTTTTTTGCTGAAAATGTAAAAAAAAAAAAAAAAAAAAAAAAAAAAAAAAAGAGTTAAATAATACAATGAGACCCATAAATAATATCAAAAGTATGGTGGGACTCATGAATACTAGCAAAAATAAGCTAAAATTGCAAATGAGCTGAAAATTTCAGCCCATCCCAAATGATTACTAAAACCTCAATATTTGAATTGGAACATGATTGGGAGTTTGGTACTACTAACAAATGCTATGAGATTTTAATGAAAACTTCCATAGTTCCACCACAACTTTTGGATATCAACAATTCTTATCAAATTAAGTGTTTGTTTTAAAGGATTTGGAGTTAAGAACATTTAAGAGAAAAGTTGTCAATTTGATGGCTTACAAACTCAGAAATTGCAATAGCCATATTATTAGCACTTTTTTTTTTTACCGGCATTTCTATGTCATCCCAATGACGAAAGTACAAAACTCCTAAACATACTGTGCAAACTGCAAAGTACTGCCTCAACATTTGATTTCTTAGAATTGAATAAACTACTTAATTTTTAAGAAAGCCTATAACAACTGTTCGTAGATGAACATATGAGATATCACGTGTCTGTTGTGGAAAGGGTGAAGGCGTGAAGCCATGGAAGAAGGAGATGAGTTTAGAGAGAGTAGGTGTGTACTTTGTGATTAGAGAGAGAAGGCATTTAATTTTTCAAGAAAAAGGGATAAATAAAAGGAAGGTTTTTTTTTTTTTTTGAGAGAGAGAGAGAAAAGGAAGGTTTTTGGTAACTTATTAATGCAATATTTTTTAGAATATTAATGATAAGGCACGTACAATTTTTTAACCGTTAGATCTAAAGGCAATCTAAGGTTAGAAAAATGTATAACTCTTGTCAAATTATGTCTGATGTAACTTGAAACCATCTCATATGTGTATATATGTGTGTGTGTGTGGGTGTGGTGTGGTGTGTGTGTGTGGGGGGGGGGGGGGGGGAGTATGAGGATCTGTCATGTATTGCTTTCGACAAAGAATTTTTTCACATAAATTCTTTACTTAAGTGTCACATAAGAGATAAGGATTAATTAAAATTCAAAAGATAAGAACTCTTTATTTGCTTAGATTCATTGTATTATGACATTCCTTAAGTGCGAAATTAGAGATAAGGACTAATTAAAATTTAAAAGATAAAAAATCTTGGTTCATTATTTCAAGGCTTTCTTCTCTCTCATAGAGCACAAAACCTTTTGTGTTTCTTCTATTTACCATTTTCACATCTTGCACTTCTCCTACTTTATATACACCTATCCATAGCCTTTCATCTTCATGTCATAGGTTAGGTGCTTTTTTATTTTATTTTAGCCCTCATAATTTATTGGTTTTTTTTCTAATTTTTTTTTTTTTTACTATTATTTTGTAAGGTATTGGTATGAGCCTCGACCATAAAAGTAAAAAATGATGACTATTTTGGAGTTTTCTTTGTTGTGTATAAAGATTATCTTAGCTTTAATTGCAACCTCAAGTTTAGTTGTAGCTATTCAAGAATAGTGTGCAAACACCAAATGGTGTACAAACTACGATCATATTGTTAGGTTTCTCTATCAAAGCTATAATTAAGTAGTTCTTCACATAATTTTTATATTCTTTCTCATATTTCTTTCACATCTAGTATTTATCCACCTATATCTTTGTGATTACTTAGTTGTTAGTGTTGTTAATTATAGTTGTTGTGGTTAGTTAGGATTAGTTTCAAATTATTTAATTTGTTGTTAATTACAGTTTTGATATATGATTATAAGTTAATCAGTGTGCTCTAGCTATTTCTCTATATAAAGATAAAGCTCATGTGTAAAATTAATAATACAATATTAGTTCTTCCAATTTTAGCTTATACTTTTCTTGAATCTTAGCATTCTCATATATATTTTTTTAAAAGATAAAAATGCTCTATTAGAGGCAATTAAATATTGATAAATGGTAGAATATTAAGTCCATTTTTCTTTGTTTGATTACATTCTCTTTATGTTGCTACACATCTTTTTTTTTTTAATTTTTAAATTTAGATTACGAACAAAGTGTTTGAGTTTGGGGTCTTGGGATTTAGTGGTGAGAATGAAGTGGTTGAAGAAGTGTTCAGTTTAGAAATAAAGTCTACATTTTATCTAGATGTTATTTTATTAGTTTAAACATTAGATTTATAATATGGTATAGACCCTTAGAAATGTCTAATAAGTAATAACTATGTAGTTCCAATCTCATATATATAGATTAGTAAAGAAAACTCACTCAATAGTCTAATACTACTTCTAAGATAAAGAAAAATTATAAAATATAAATTTAAAATATTAAGTTTCAAAACATTCAACAATATTATGAGAAACATCATAAATACTATTGTGCGCACCTCAAACGAGTTTAATAGACCAGTCTCGCTCTTGGGCTCACAATATACTTATAATGTGGGCTTTGGATTTCCTACTTTGGGTGATTTTAACCTAGAGACCTAGCAATATTTTTACAACCTTTGTATTGCTTTCCTCTCACTCTTTGTAGCTATTAATCTTGATTTGAGACTCTCCTTTCAGACTTTCAACAACCCCCTCCCTTTCCTTAGCCTCATATTATAGTCCAAAATTAGTGGGAAAATCATGATTACACTCAAGGCTAGTGGGAATGGAGGTCCAATATTGTTATCACTAAGTGGATGTTTAGTTGGGAGTGTGGTGTGGTGTGAGTGGCATTGAAACTAGTTCCTACTTCAAGGGAGGGATGATGTTTGGCGGCGGAATTTGTCAAGGAGTCGCTGAGCATCCGGGATATGGCCTTCTCGAGCACTCACACGCGTAGGAGATAGGACGTGTTGGGCAACTTCCTGGCCACGAATTGATAAGTACATATTTCAACAACTGACCCAACAGGTTTTGGGCCAGACACGATACTACAGGATTTGCGCCCATGGCTCTAGTGGGCCTTAAGCCCAGTTTCTGACATGGATGTTAGGAACTGCGGGACATACCGTACAACTTGGGTCTAAGGCCCAAATGGCTCTGGAGGCCCGGTGTCATACAACTATATAACAAAATGCTATGAAGCATGGTGCGTTTTCGGATTCGGGTGCGGGTGCGAGTGTGAGGCTTGACAATTTTTGAAAAAATAGGGTGCGGGTGCGGCGATTAAAAAATTATTAAAAATATTTTTATTTATATTTTCTATATATTTCAAAGGAAAAAAAATACATTTTTATTCTGGGAAAGCATGCAAATAACAAATGATAACAAATATAATTCACTGCTGGGAAAGCATGCAAACAACATCCTTTTCTATATATTTTCTATATGTTATCCTTTTCATTTCAAATATATTTTCAAAAGCATGCAAACAACATCCTTTTCTATATATTTTCTATATGTTATCCTTTTCATTTCAAATATATTTTCAAAGGCAAGAAACACAAAACAAAATACAAAATAAAAAAAAAAAAAAAACACAAAAGAAGCAACAAATATTCAAAATAAAATTGAGGAAGGACATATTTAGGATGTTTGGGCCTCATTCAAAGCCGATTTCGGCTTTTTTGGGATGATTCAAAGGGCAATTTCAGCCTGTTTTAGCCGTTTCGGTCAATTTCGACCGTCGGTCGATACGATTTAATTCGGTCGATACAACTCGATTCTGGTCGAATCTACCTAGTTCGGTGCCAAAAAAAAAACTCAAATGAGGCACCGACGTGCGGGTAGCCGTGTCGGTGGCTGCACCCCATGTCGGACTCCGGTGCAACACCCTCCTAGTCGTGTCGGTGCTTCCTAGACAAAATGAGTATTATATATGAGTCTTAATTTTTTATTTTTATATATATAAGATATAAAATTTACTCTAAACTAATTTAAGTGTATACATATGTGAAACATTAACCTATCAAGACATTATCTAGTAATTACTATTTACATCCTCTTGTGACTTGGAAGTTGAAAGTGAACAATGTGCCTAACTCTGTGACTAGTAAGGTTGGGAGGGAACATATGGGCAAGGGGTATGTGATGGATAGGTCTCCTAGAAATGTTATATAAATAATATTTTCACATCACTTTTAATGACAAATTTTTAGTTGAAGATTATTATTAGCTGTTATGAATGAAAAAATAAAAAATAATTTAAGTTGTTAAATTAAAACTAATAATAATTTACTACTAACAATTTGTTGTGGTAATATTATAGACCAGACAGTGTCATTTTAAACATTCAAACAAATTACAACAATTTCACTGGTTTATTAATTGATGAGATGGTCCAGGGACATTTATTTAAATAATTAATACTTAATAGCCACTTCTGACAAAGAAATTACATCTATTGTTATTATTATTAATTTTTTTTGGAAAGTATATCTATTGTTATTAATAAAAGCATTTATAACTGTTTATTCAAACAGAAAACAAAATTGTAGCTGTAGAGGAGGCCATTGTCGCCTTAATTGATTAAATTAAATAAAGAAAAATATTCATTTATTTATTTACCCCAAAAAAGTACCTGATTATTTTCTAAAAAAATCCCAAAGCTCCATCAAACTCTCACTCTCTCTCTGACCATTTCAATCTCCATCTACATGTGAAGCACATTCAGACAATACCCATTTTTTCAAATTCTACATCTTCATTCTCTCAAAGAGCATTTTTTGTTTTTGTTTTGTTTTTTAAGGAAAAAACAAAAAACCCACTTGCATTAAGACTTGAAGAAGAAGTGCAAGGAGATTGAACATTTGAAGAAGAACCCAAATGGCAGGAACTGCAGGAATGGCAAAGGAGAAACCCCAGTTAGCCATTCTTGGAGCTGGGATTTTTGTGAGGAATCAGTACATTCCAAGACTAGCTGAGATCTCTCACCTCTTCAACCTTAAAGCCATTTGGAGCCGCACTGAGGTACATACATAAAAGTTACAATCTTTCCTTTTTTGTGCAATGCAATAATTAGTCTTAGTTTAGTTATTACTAAAAGTTTTGGTTTTTTTTTTTTTTTTTTTTTTTAAAGTTCTATGGTACTTAAAGATCTACTCCATATAAGGAAAGTACTAAATTAATCAAAGTCTTTGGATTCAGTTTATTACTCTTATTTTTGGAATTTTAATGTTTGAATTGTGTTCTCTTGTCATTGTAAGAACATTATAAAACAATGCAAGCTTTTATTTTGCCATGTTTCTGTGTTTCTTTATTTAAATCAAGGAAAAAAAAGGGTTCTGTTTCAACTGTAAGATGATTTTCAAACTAATGATCTGGGATTTATTATTTCTTGAAGATCAGAACTTTCCCAGATGGGTTCAATTCTGTGAACCTGATTTCAGTGCTTCATAAATAACAATGATTTTGATAATACCAATAATCTTATAGCACTGGGAAATTTTTGTTTTTTATGCTGGAAAATCTTTTCTTTGAAAAAAAAAAGTATTGAGTAGAAGGAAGGTAACAATGGGATATCTTTGTTTTGTGCGTGTGTGTTTCAGAATTGTAGATCCTATTACGACATCCTATATAGTATTGGGATGTCTGTTTTTTTCCCTATTCATGTTTTATTTCCTGGAATTAGTTTCCCTGTAGAAAGGCTCTGGGGAAATGATAGTTAATAATGCGGTATTCTGTGTTTTCATGTGTGTGTTACTGCACAGGAATCGGCGAGACGTGCAGTTGAGAATGCTAGTAAATACTTTCCTGGAGTGCTATGTAAGTGGGGGGTTAAGGGTCTTGATGAAATCATCCATGATGATTCAATACCTGGGGTTGCTGTGGTTTTGGCTGGACATACACAGGTACCTTACTCTTTATTTCTCTCTTTTTAAATCCACAAATTGGCTTGCCCATCAGTTTTTCAAGAAACATATTTGCTTATGGTAGATTCTTTGATTTTGATTTTTTCTTTTGGGTTTTATTTTCAGTGCCTGATGATTTCAAAGCCAACTGTTACTTTCAAGTGGAAGTTTTAGAAATTCAAGCTTGACATTTTTGTTAATGTGTGCATGCAAGAAAAGTAGTACTGAGGAATTGCTTTTATGAGTGTTACAACATTTTTGGTACATGCAAAAAATAATAAATTTGTTTTAGGATTATGTTAATGGGTGCCCTTAGGGTAATTGATAATAAACCCATTTTAGGAATATTTTGACACTACTTACATTGAAAATATAAAAAGCTGTCAAAATAGTTAATTCCTTTTTTCTTTTCCCATAAAATTTTCTAAAAATATTTGCTAAACTAATGCCTTTAGAGCATTTGTTAACTTTTTCCTTTGTTTTATTCTTAACTATTGCTTGTATTATTATTCTCCTCTGTCATCTGAATTGCTAAAATAAATCTCAAGCTGATCCTCAATGAATTATATCAAGTAGATAAAATATGGCTTAGCAGAAAAGTAAGAAGCAAAGTTAGTTGACTTGGGAAAAAATCACTAAGTCAAATATGGATATTGGAGTCCATGCAAGTGTTTAAATGTAATTCCTTTTTTAGAGAAAATTTCAGCACACCCTTTAGAATGCCCCTGTTCAGTTTCTTTATTGTGCAAGATGTGAAAGTCAATGGCTCTAGCATTTATAATTATTAGTTACATGACTCCTACGTGTGAATCAATTTGCTCAGGTTGATATATCACTGAGGCTGCTGAAGGCCGGGAAGCATGTCCTTCAAGGTAATTTATCGTTCAAAATAGCCACAAAGGGATGACCATTCTCTTGAGGCAACAAAAAAGAAAAAGAAAAAGAAAAAAGGGGAACTTTTGGGGCCAGTGCTTTGTATTTCATTTAACAGAATCCATATATCTTATGATTTACAAAATATATTCTTCTGGACAATGTACTAAAGTTTCCCTTTTGGACATGCTGTATGTGTTGCTTGGCTAACTTGGTGTATCTGAAGAGAAACCGGCGGCAGCTTGTAAGTATGATGCATTTTCAATTGAATCAAGCATATTATCATATATTTCTGTGTAACTTTTCAATGATATGTACAAATGGATATTGTGGTCATTTCATACTAGTATTTTCTTTTGATTAAATATGTTTATATGCGACCAATCATACCTAAATCAACTCATGCCAATATCTGATATTAATTTCAAATATATTCATTAGTGAGTGTAATGAAACAAATTTCAGCCATAATGTCATATAAATACATGACCCTACTTGCAATTAAAAAAAAATCTTGATTGTTAGTGGCAGCCTCCAATTCCAAAAGAAAGCAATACATAAAAGAATGAAAGCATAATACAAAACATTATTGAAAATATATTCTCTATTGATTTTGATAAATTCCTGTAAAACATTGATCATAAGATTTATAAATGCAACTTTCAGGAATACAATGAAAAGAACATCGAATAACAGAAATAGAAAAGCTTCTCTCTTTTATCAAACTGCCTCCACAATTCTTTATCACGTCCTTTAAATCCACCTGCAGGTTTCTTCTCTTTTTTTTTTTTTTTTGATAAGTAATATTAGCTGCAGGTTTCTATTGAGTACACTTCAAATACTTTTTTTTCGTTCTCAGGCTTTTTTGAAACCAACAAGACTTTTAGGCAGACCACCAGAAATTCTTGCTGCTTCTGCCCAACAAAATTAAAAAAAAAAAAAACTTTTTTCTTTAAAAGATGTGTGGCCCATTGACAAAGGCTATGTCAGATTACAATTCTAATTGTGGTGGGGCCAAATCTATTACCTTTTAAGTGCTAAAGTTTACTTCCCACTTCACTTTAAGAATAGTGTCCCCAATGAGCTTACTTTATTGCTGGAAATTCTTCAACCATGGGCCTGCACTTTGACCTATATTCAGCTCAAATTTAAGCATTTTTTTTGGGTATTTTTGCCTCCCTCTAAAAGCCAAAAACTATTACGTATAAATCTCTTGTTTCTATCCCAGCCCCTCTTAATTTATTTTAAAAGGCTTGTATGGATTTTCTAAAGCTTTATAAATGTTTTATCTCAACAATTAAATTTATGCTGCCAACAGAATGCCTCCCATATGGTTTTTCTGTAACCCAAATATTCTTTATAGAGTTAAACCTGTCCAGTTGAAAACATTTATACTCACTGAATGAAATATTTAATAAGAAAGAAGAAGCTTAAATGTAGGGAAAGGAGCTGGAGTAAAGGTGTGTCAGTGCCATATTGCCCAAGACAATATTACATGTAAAGAATAAGTCTCACTTTTTATGAAATCAAATCCAGACTCCAGAAAAGTTCTCAATAGAAGAACACTGAAATGAAGCTATAAGTGGATCTCTTCTGCATTCCTAAAGGAGCTTTTCCCCTTCTTCTGTAACCTTGCCCAAGTTACATCATCTGCAAGCAAATGTTGTTCATTTCCTTCCGAATGTTCAACAACATATGAAAATAATAATTCTCCAAAACATCCGGCCCTCTTTTGTCCCAAAATTTAATTTGTGTAACTGGCAGAAAACTTGTTGATCATTTTAGGCAGATTTTGAATCTTTATCGATAGTGTCAATACAGCCATGGTGTTGCAATGGAGGTTGAATGGTAATAAAAATGGAATCATCTTTGTAAGGTAAAGATAAATTTGATGATGCCAACTACTTGTAATAATTATCATTTTGCATAATCAAGTCAGCTTTCAGCTGGAGGTAACAATTCTATCTCTGTATCTGATTTTCCATCCAATCTCAACCTTGTCAGTCAAGAGTTTCGTTTGGGTTGATATCATATAATAATGTTGTGTATAACTATATTATCCTCTTTAACTCTCAAGAATATTCTGGCCCTTGTTTTTAATCTTCTGATGCTTCATCTCCCACCAGTCCAACCACGTTTATAAATTAATTTCTCATGTGTAGGTTTTCTTAATTATTGTATTTAAATATTTATTTGGTGTTGATTAAGCTCTCTCATTATGAACTTGAAAAATCCGGTCTTATGTTTTTTTTTTTTTGGCTTTAATGTCATGTGGAAACAATTATTTCAGTTTCAATGGAACTTGAAATCTACAATGTAATTATGAAATTTTGATTATGAAGAATTTAATATTGGTTCAATAATGCAGCTGCAAGTGAATTGGAAACTGCACTTGCACGCTACAATGCTATTTGTGCAAATCTTTCTGACCAACCCATTTGGGCTGTGGCAGAAAACTACCGATTTGAGCCTGCTTTTGTTGAGGTGCTTGTTTCTGCCATATTTGAAATAGTTCCTATTACTCTGGCTTGCCAGATACTCATTGTTGTTTCCACAGAGCAAGAAACTAATTGCTGAGATTGGGGATATGATGAGCGTTCAAGTTATTGTTGAAGGATCAATGAATAGTTCAAACCCATACTTCTCAAGCACTTGGAGGCGCAACTATACTGTACGTGTTTTACTATAAAGCTGAATAATATACATTAATTTCTCTTGTTCACAAGAGCATAAGCCATTAAACATATGCTTTGGATCACTTTTAGTGCAAGCTACTTCTAACTATACTAGTCATCAAAGAAAGAAATTCATCATTATCAAAAAAAAGAAAAAAAGAAAGATTCACAACCCTTTAGAGTTTGAGATCAAAAGATTCTCAGGCATCTAGTCCATATTGCAATGTGACTACATTATGTTATGTTTGAGATCATTCTTAGTTGACTACAATATGATGCAACATCAAATAATGTTAATTATCGATTGTCCTAAAAGCTTAAGGGGGTGTTTGGTTAGTGTTTTTAAACAACCATTTTCAGTTTTTAAACAACATTTCACGCATTTCAACGTATTTTTTCACCCACACGTATTTCCACAAATGTTTTCAAACAATAATTTTCAGTTTTTAAACACATCTACCAAATGGGCCCTAAGTTATTGAGAAATGGTGAATTTAAACATTTAACCATAATTCTAACACTTCCCCTCACGTGTGGACCTAAACTCCCCTTTAATAAGTAGAGCCCAATACATGGGATTTTTAACATTTTAAATGGTAGGTAAATTAAAGCCAGGAATTAATAAGGAATTGAACTTAGGATCTCCCGCTTTGATACCATGTTAAATTACCGATTATCCCAAAATATTAAGCTATTAGGAATGGTGAATCAAATCATTTAACCATAATTTTGGCAAATAGAATGAAGACTTCATTCTTCTCACATGTTTATTGTAGCAACTATGTTGTTCACATTCTCATTCCTTCTTGAAAGTGTAAAGGATGTACTCATTTCATGAATTCTGGATTTTTAGGGATGCCTTACTAGATTGTTAACATAGTCAGATTTCTTCCCATATTATCACACCTGAACTATTTTTTATGTCTTATTTTAACAAGTTTATTTCTTATTCCAGGGGGGATTCATTCTGGATATGGGGGTACATTTCATTGCAGGATTGAGGATGGTAATCTCAAACCTTTTAATAACAAATGGAAGATAAGTTATGGCTTTGGTTGCTTTGCTACCATGTCCACTGTTTGTTGTGAAGTATGCTATATCAATTCAAAGAATTTGATTATTTGAATTTCAAATGTCTAAATCCTCTACCCGTGTGCTTGGGCCACAACCCTTTTCTCCCCCACCCTTTGTTTTCTTCTCTAATAAGTTATTACTTATCAAAAGAAAAGAAGAATAAAACAAAGGGAATTTCATGTTATTTATAGTCATACTAATTTCAATGTGAGTGACTTTTCATCTTTAGAGTCCCTTTAGAACCTCCTTTTCATCTCTGACAAATACTTTGTTATGTGAAATTTTGGACTATGGACTAGGGCTTCTCAAAGTTCAATTAGATTTTGTTTAGAAAAAATGATGAAGATGATTAACATTTTGAAATTTAGATACTTCCACTATATCGTAGCACTTTTACTAAATCAGCGTCTAGAAGCCAGAATAACCAAAGTAAGTGCCAACTTGGCTACTTATATATTATGAACCAGGTAGTTCTGAAAACAGAATTTTAGGAGTGATATTATTTATCACATGATCTGGGATTGGACCACAAATAAACCAATTATAATTGTTCCTGCATCTGGACAAAAAGTTTGGGGGGAAGGGGGGGGGGGGGGGTGGCCGCTGTATGGGTGAGAATAGACATGAAGAATCTTATGTCAGAACTCAGAACTGTGGAAGCAGCCTAAATGCTCTTTAGTGATCACTGTAACACTGCCCAATTTTGATTCTGAAAGCAGAAATGAATGCGTGATTCATCTCAAGTACTTGTATTCTTTTTGTGAGCATCTTTTTTTTGAACTGTTGTAGGGGTTAATGGCCTGTGTTTTACACAACCTAGATAACTATTTGTTGACATATCTTGAATGAGGAAGTTCAAGAAATTCTTCAAGAATAGTTTTTGATGCAGCTTGCCCAAATTTTTTTCCAGTGATTTTCCATCTGTTATCTAGAAGGGAAAATGTTTTCATTTTTCTGACACTGCAGTCACTAATCTAATAATCTTGCATTAGCAAACTCCTTGTTTTCTTCCTTATGCCATCTGCTGGTATTTCTTTCACAGATTGTTTAAATGCTGTACTTTGAACATCCTAAAAGTTGTTGATGCTTTCAAAAAGTTTCACCTCAGTCCTTTTTCTTAAAGGATAAGGATGAAAATATGATGGTGCTTAACTTGGTTTAAACTGTACAGACTATCTTATGATTGAAGCAGCTGCCTTCTTTTTTCTTTTGTGGGAAACACCCTCAAAAAATCAAAATGAGCATTTGTGATAAAAAAAATTGTAGTTTAACTCAACAAATTCCTTATTAAATGAAATTAGTCATTTCTGGTACAACTTAAACTGTATTGTAAGTGGAAATGTGATTTTCCTGTTTTCGTGTGAACAGCTTGTAGGATGTGAGGTAGTCTCTGTATCAGCTATGACAACTCATGTGGATCCAGACTTACCCCCACCAGATAACTTATCCTCTCTGTTGTAAGTTTCAATTGCATGGACTTTACTTTCAAAGAATTTGAAGCTCTTCTCTTTCTTTTTTTAAACTTTCATTCCTAACAATCGAAAGACTGAAGGTGCGTATTTGGAATTTCCTTGCCTTAGTCAACTGGAGAATGGATGTTCTGGAGTTTTTGTGATGGTTGTTTCATCCAGATCCCCTCAGGTATGAGATAAATGATAGATTTACTGTAGTATTTTGAACTTACAAAGATTCTTTAATCATAGTATTAGCTGTGTTTAGATACTCTGGCGCGTTGTTGGCTTAAAGGGAACAGTGCAAATTGAGCGTGGACATATTGATGGACAACATGGTTACCTGGTATTTGAGAATCAACTTTTATTTAAGAATATGTATAATTTTGAAGTCTATAGTTTCCTTTTTTTTTAGATATTTAATTTTAAAGACTTAAAATACTCAATTCTAATCGAGACTTGTATGTCTTTTAGATTAACTTGTAATAAAATTCAGTACTTATGATATCTCATGATGCATCACAGGTATTATTTTTTAGTGCTGATGGGCAGCGGAAAAGCTCCTTCTACCCATTTAGTGGAGTGGATGCGGAATTAAAAACTTTTATACATGACGTATCACAGGCTACGCATAAGGTAGTTGAAGATGTTAATTTTCATGCATTCATACATGGTTTCAATTTTCTATCGTATGCATGGTGATATTTTGCCTTTTAGTGTACTAAATGGGTTTTTCTCCGCTATTTTAGTGGTATTTGATTTGCTACAACATCTTCTAATTTTTTGACTTCTGTTCTTGGAGTGTAGTGATAGCAGCAGACTTCTGCGTTATTCTAGCTTGACAGCATTTTCATGGATTTCTTTTGCATAATTCTCTCTAATTCTTTCATTCTAAATCCTTTACTTCAATTACTTGGATCTTTAACTTTATTTGATAAACCTGTGTTGCTAAACAAAATAATCAAATCCGTTGTGATTCAGGGAATGGTCCACTGATCATATTTATTATGTTGCAGAAGGGGAGTGACTATGAAGTTGAGCCTCGCCTATCTTTTCTGGAAGGTGCCAGAGATGTTGCTATTCTAGATGCAATGCTTGAATCTGGATCAAAGCAAGGGGCCCTAGTTCAAGTGAAAAAATTTTAGCTTACTGATGGGATTTATTCTTTACCAACATGATTGTAACAGCTTTGGTATATATATATTTGAGAATTGAGATGCTTTATGATTTTCACATTTTTTACTTCAAAACAGAATTAAGTTCAAATGAAACAGTCAGCAATACTCAAAGGGATCTAAGGAGGAGTTGGATCCTTTGCAACTTTGAGATTAATCAATAAAGTTGTGCCAAATTTAAAAAAACTATATTCTTCATAATGGTTGGGGGTGGTCTATGGCGTCTTATAATTTGACATTTTAGTTTGTGTTTGAGGTTTGTGTGGTTCACTTATGGTCAGTTTAGAATCATTGTATGCTTTTGCTTGATGGAAAGGAGAAAGAAAAGAAATTATGAATTTGCAACCATTTGAAGTTGGATACATGAAGGAAAAAAAAAAAAGCAATTTCAAGTGAATAAAATTAGAAGGGCTTTGAGTTGTGTTCTGAACTGAATATTGGATTTAAGAATCTTAGTATAGTTTAGCCAAATACTCAATTTGTTGTCTCCTTTGGTCACTGTCATAACTCTTAAGGCCTTTTGACAAACCGCCATCACATATGGCTAAAAGGATACAACAAACATTCAACTTACTAGGCGTATCTGCATTGGTCAGAAAACGTTTTCTCCTAAGTGCTTTGAGTTTAAGCAGTCAAGCTAGAGGCACTGACACTAATGACCAACCAAGGTGGGAGTGACGGACTTGTTTAAAGCAAAAAAGGCCTGCTTCTGTCACATGGGAAGGTGGTTCTACCTCAAGTTCCTCAAACTACGCACAAGCTCTTGATAGGATAGTCAAACATAACCAAACAGTGTCCTAAAGAGGTTGAACTACAGTCTTGAGGCAACCCATCTTGAACTAACCCTATGTTAAGATGGAGGGAGACGAGGGGAGAGAAAAATGGAAAATGACTTGAATGTACTAAATTTTTGTATGTTCCAATGGCTTTTCCTTCTACTCTCTTCTCCCTCCATATCCCTTCATTCCAAACATAGCATAAGTTTGGTGGAATCAAGTTGGTGGTCAGTGGCTGACAACCTCTTACTAAAAAGGAGTATCTACAGTAGACCATCAGTCCATCACTTATCACATTCACATTTATTATGACTCACCTATTATTATTTTGCATTTAATGTAGCATGATATAGGCCTTCTCTATACAATGCTGGGAAGGTGCCCTAGATAGCTATGATCACATCCCCTCAGCCGACTTCTTGGGAAAATGTTCACCAGCACCTAGGAGTGGCAAAATTTGACACGACATGCGAACCCGACACGATTAACCCATTTATAAACAGGTCATGGGTTGAGGCTAAATAGGTTCAGGTCATATTCAGGTTGTTATGACTAACCCGTTTAATAAATTGGTCATGTTTGTGTTCAACATGTGAACCTGTCTAATTCGTTTGACTCATTTAGCTTATAAAATTATTAAATATTTTGATATTATTGCTTAATTAATGGTTGTTTTTATATGTTTATTACTATATTTATAATTATAATTGGATTTTAATTTTAGATATATGAGAATTGATGAAAATTATATAGATTTGATATGACCTATTAATCAAATAGATTATTAAATCAGTCATTTGTATTGACCTCTATATGACTAGTTAATTAAATGAGTTAAACATCTTTCTCAAAAAGAAAAAAAGAGTTAAACATATTGGGTCGGGTCGACCTATTTAATAAACAGATCGTGTTCGGACTTAGGATTTTTAACACGTTTACTAAACAGGTTGGGTTCGGGTCAACCCATATAGCCGAATACACATGACTTGACACGACACGACACGACATGAACCTAACCCGTGAACATGAATTGCCACTCCTACCAGCACCCCCACCAATAATCCAATAAATATATCCCATTGGACCATTGAGAAATGTATGCAAACTTTACTATTGCTAATCTACAATTTTCACAGTCTCTATTGTTAGTTCTTTCATTGATTTCGCCTTCAGAGTGCCTCCAACCAACTCCACTGCTTGGATTTTTGTCCTCCTTAGTCGTTATTAGGCTTGTTTCCATTTTTCAATTCCCTTAAGTGGTGTGACATCATGAAATTCTAAGCTCAATTTCAGTTAAAATCCTTGTTACAATTCCATTTTAAGATCTAATCATCTACCCACTTAGATTCCTCAAGTGTGTAAAGAGCATACTTTGCTCCCAATTCCACTCCTTCATTTTTATAAATTTGACCATTCTTACTTACCTCTTAAAATAAAAATGATAACAACAAGTAGTAGTAAAAGCATGTGAATCTTACCTAAACTTGGGGACCCCCACAAATTTTTCTGACAGGACCAATTGCAATGTATAGGCCATTTTAATGACAAGCATTAAATTGTTGAATGATGCCTCATAGAAAGGTAAGTGATGCATCATACATCATTACACTTGTAGAGCTATTGCAACTCGCAACTTGCTTGCAGGTTGCAGCAATTTCAATCAAACTTTGCTGTCGGTTGCTCGAATTTTGTTTGCGCGCAGTGACAAAAATCACAAAACATGAATTAGTATTCGGTTTCCTAACGTCATAACAATTAAATATTATGTAAATCCTAGGAAGATATATCATTAAAATATTATGAATGGTGCATTAAGTCCATGTTCCCAAGAGCTAGAGATTTTTATTTTTTATTTTTTTGAGAAAGAAGAGAGCTAGAGATTGATAACCCAAGGGTGGTTTTACTGATTATTTTATAATGTTCATGATACGAGAAATGTTAATGAATGCTCTAAAAACATTGGTTTAGAAATATTTTATAAGAAAATGATAAAATAATTAATTTTTTTAACAATTTTTTATATTTTTCATGAAAATTGTATCAAAACTTTTCTAATATAGGTTATTAACAATTACCCTAACGTGACCTAATAATAAATTAAAAGCTTCTAATCAACATTATTAAGATTATTAATAAGGATTTGTTTTTAATAATTACTTGATATATATGAGACGAAGAACTACACATTTGAAGAATAGTCAAAAGAGTAGAAATTGACATAGCTAATACTAAAATTCTTTAATAATAATTCAATAATTAAATTCAGTATTTCTTAACGATTTAAAATTTTGAGAAAATTGGTATTCTATCAAAGTATCAATTAGCCAAAACAAAAGGTAGGCTAAAGTTTGCCTCGTGTTAATCTTACCTATCACTTGGCTGTAAACAAGTGGTAATTTTAAAGTCTGTTATGTAGGTAACAAGTCACAACCTTGACCTTGATTCTGGTGAATAATTTTGAGACTGGTGAGTTTCAGTTGAACTACCATACAAAATTACAGAAGGAGAACAGGGTAGGGCGTCACGTGGTTATACAAAACTACTTTTCTGCACATTGATTGATGTGGAATCACATACATTTCTACGCAAAGCTTAGGATTAAGAACAAACACAATCTCCAATACAGTATATACCATTCTCTGTGGAATTGTTGTGCACTTGTGCTAGAGCTAGGTCAAAATGGCATCAAAATTCATTACACAATATATATATATATATATTTGGTGCTATTACATCATCATTTACTATAATCCATGTCATTCTACACATGTAGTGTGAGCTTTAAACACCAATATTCTGTTTGGAAATAACTTATTTAGTTGAAAATTTTTTTTTGCTAAAAGTGTAGAAAAAAAAAGTTGAAAAAAAAGTTGAATAATACAATGAGACTCATGAATAGTATCGAAAAGTATAACGAGATCCATGAATAATAGCAAAAATAAGCTAAAATTGCAAATAAGCTAAAAATTTCAACCCATCCCAAACGATCTCTAATTTTTTAACCAATCTTGTTTATTTTCTATAAACTGTATTTTTGTTCAACTAATTTCTACTAACTATATAAGAAGAACAAATAGCTCTTTTTATAGTGTTTTGGTTTGTTCAACATAACCTTGCGTCGATTCTATCTCTGTCATTCAGGTAAAATTGTTCTTCAGTTCAGTGAAGGTTTCTTTTCACAATGTTTTAGTGGAATTTTCTTTTCTTTTTTAGAAGAATTAAGTGGTTTGTTGCTTCCTCAAGAATAGAAGAAAGTCACACCAAAATAAATAAAGCATGTTGGATATACGTCACTATCAGTTTTTTTAAAACTTTTTTATTTCTCTCTGTGTGTTACTTAATATTCTTAAAAAAAACAAAAAAAAAAAAACGTAGAACCAGTACCAAATGGACCATACTTCTTCCAGTTACAAGGTTAGTGGGTACAGGTACGAAATGATTAGGTGCAGTAAGAATTTTCAGTGATGTAATTTAAGACTCATTCACTTCGCATGGATAATATGCATGTGCCATGTCTGGTACATTGCTTTCAACCCAACTATTACATCAATATTAGAAAGTTGCGATTGAAATGGGAAACTTTTAATCACATCCCAATTCACCCAAAAAGAAAAAATAATCAATTTATGCTGCAACTGTCTTTGGTCAAAATGATTGGTCTACCAAAACAGACTTAATATCCTGGATTTCGTACTAAATACGGCTAAATTTTTATATTTATTTTTTCTTTAAAAATATGCAATCAAAACAACTTTCTTTTGAAAACGAGAAATTATTAGGTCTATAAGAAAGATAGTTAATGTGGTCTTCTTTGACCTCCCAACTAATAAAATGTTATTATTTATGCAAATGTAACATCATCTGATAATTTTTTATTTTTTATTTATTGTATTGATTAAGAAGCCCACTTATACATATGCATAGATGACATCATCTTATTAGTTAGGAGGTTCATATTAGCAATCTTCCCGGTGTACATAACAGAATGTGACTACATACTTATTATCACTCAATAGTTAAGGAATGACGTTACTTAGTTTTGAAGTTTAGGAGAGATTAATTCCTACTAACCTATTATTATGAGTGGGAAGTGCAAATTGCCCCTAGAAAATGGGGTGAAAAAAATTCAAGTTCCTATTCACAATTCAATAAAAAAAACTTACAAAACTTGAAACTCTCTGTTTTTTTTAGTAGAACTACTTATAGCCAAAATTTTAGGTTTCTTTAAAGCCACTGAATTGCATAAAACCATGTTACTCAAAGACTAAATGATAGTACTATAGTAGGGCTTTGATTGGAGGAGAAAAAGAGGATGACTTGGCTCCAAACCAACCCTACCTAACACCAATTCTTTCTAATTATATCTGGGCCTAAGTGTTGCTGTTTTCCCATCAATGAATGAATACCATTGATGGTACTTGTATACAAGACGTTACATGTTGTTTTCGATATTGGCCCCCATGAAACACCCCCTTCCATATGATAGTGATTTTTGGGTATGGACCAGAAGTACTTACCTGGACCTTACCAGAAGTACTTACCCACAATAAAAGAGGATGGGGCCAAAAAAAAAAAAAAAAAAAAAAAAGCCCTTGGCCAGAAATAATTTTATGTGCTTCAACAAATAAATTTATTCTAAGCTAAAAAAGAAAAAAATTGGAAAAAGAAGAAAGAAGAAGATGCAATGATATATCGATGAATCGGATTAAGCTACAAAAGAAAAAAAAAAAATGGAAAAAGAAGAAAGAAGAAGATGCAACGATATATCGATGAATCGGATTAAGCCTACCTGGTCATCAACTAATTAATTTGGTGTTTAATTTCAATTTAATTAACATCAGGAGAAGTTTTTGTTAATAACATGTTAGTAGTATGTGATTAAATGATTAAATTTACCGTATTCTAAAAGTTTAAACTTTTAGGAGAATCGATAATTTGACATAATATTTTCTTAATTTGACATTCAAAATTATTACTTTAGAAGTTTTTAGTAATAATATTCTTGCTATGTAAATTTGAAGAATGCATGACTGGAGAGAAGCAGACCTATTGAACACGATCGCCTCTATACCTCATCTAAAGAAAAAGTATTTTATTTTCCAAGGTAGTTTATGTATTTTTTTTTTTTTTAGTAATAATGATATTTTTTTAATGGTGTTTAATGTCTTTTTCAATATTTACTTCAAAAAAAAAAAAAAAAGTAAGTAGCTTGTACTTGATTAATTGTAGTGAGAGATAAAAAATTATATTTATATTAAACATGATCTCTAACTTACCTCTAAAGAAATACTTTTTTTTTTTTTTTGTTTTTTTTTGTTTTTGGATAGGATCAAAAGAAATATTCTGTTTTTTTGTTGAGAAAAATCAGAAGAAATATTCTTGAAGACAAAGATAGTCTAGAATCTAGGTACATAATAAATTAAAACTTTGCCTACCTTCCGAGTGGGTGCCATACATATGACTGGAAAACTTGAAGCACATATCATTTATGCGAAGAAGTTATATCGATGTTTTCTTTTTTCTTTTTTTTTTTAGCAGTAAATGGTGTGTGAAACTTCTTTCTGGAGATTTGAACCCTGATCCTTGCCCTTATACCCTATAAACACTTATACTTGTAGAGTAACCATCGCATCAAATGTGTGGCGGTGATTTATTGTTAGTATATGATATTATGATAGCTTAATTACTTAGTTTATTTGACTTAAAAAATTAGTTAGATAAGTGGGTTCCAATTAGCTAAACTGACAAAGTATCTGATGGTTGTGTAAGAGATCTAGGATTCAATCCCCGTCTACACCAAAAACTGATTAGCGTCTTAGTCTGATGATAAAAAACTATTATCAGGAGCGGATGCTATAGGTTGAAACTCTTTCTCAAAAAAAAAAAAAAAAAAAAAATTAGTTAGATAAAAGTAAGTTATATAGTTTGTTAAAAACATCCTAAGTTATAAGTTGTATAGCTTGCTAAGAGTTTTATAACTCAACTAATTAACACTTTTTTTTAATATAAAAACATCCCAAATTCAAATCCCTTTTTGTTGTAACTATTAAACTATCAAATATATATATATATATATATATATTATGATAAGTAATTATTAGATACTTTTAGAGTATGATATATAACGTGATGCTCTCTCCTTTTAATCTCTCACGTTCATGATGAATCCTACTGTAAATTTTACCTGTAAATTTTACCTTACTAAGTAGTGTTGATGGCATACAATACCCAAAGAAAAAAAAAAAAAACTCTCCAATTGCATTTCTTCTCTCCTACGGCACACGATAGCATTGAACTCACGCCATTGACTGTTAACCATTATTAGTGGACAGGCTCTAAACATTTTGAACATCCAAGCAAAGGTAAAGAAACCTTACAAAAAATTTGCTCCATTAATCATCACTTATATCCTTTACCTAACCAAAGGTAATTTCTATATGTTTGTCAAATTCTCCTTGACTTTTTATTTTTTAATCTTTAATACCATTAGTTACCTTCGCCTCTATTCTATAACTCTAATATGGTAATTTGATAGACATTACTCTCTCTCTAAATCATTTTCTTTTAATCAATAAGGAAATTTGTGTGCACATATACATGTATGCATGTATTTATAAAATGATCTAGTTAACAGGTGCCTTGAGAATATTTATAAATAAATCATTTTATGAAAGTTTATATATTGTATTATCAATATAAATTTTATGTTGTAACATCGCACACCCTTAACATAATGATCATTCCATAAGTATAATTTTTTGTAATATAGGTGTAACGACATTGTTTCATTTAAAGAAATAATAAATTAATTAAAATTTAAAAAAGATGGTTTGTTTAAATGAACAATAAGCAAAACCTAAACAATATTGTTTTAAACAACTCAATTTTCCTAAACAATAAGCAACTCGATATTTCTTCCTTGTGTCGACATTTTCACCATTCTCTCAATCTTTAACGACCTTCTTAAGTCATCCAATTGGATGATAAACCTTCATCTTTGTCGATGCTTTTTCATTATTAATAAATTGATGATCAAAACTGATAAGATAGCTTAAAAAATAATTAACAACACTTCCATTGCCATTCGCTTCCCAAGTGACCTCAATTGGCATTAGTTTCCTTCACTGTTTACTTGACATTTTTGGTTCGGTGTTGTCAAAGGGATAACTTTGAGCAAAGTCATACCTATAAACAGACTATTTTTTTGCTTAATTTAAAATCTGATAGTATATTATATGTATATATAAATATATCTTATGTTATTATGTTTTATTATCTCAAACTGACGCATTCCTTGCAGACTTATATATATTTCTTCCACGCGCTGCAAAAAGTGCGTATTTATTTACACAGGCAAACCCCATTAATGGTCCCTTTCTGCTCTTCCCTCCAACTGCAATCACTGAGATGCAATGATATAAAGGACCAATGACCAAAGGAGCAATGTTAGGGACACAAAAAATTTCACAATTTTTATCGCAATTTGTCATGTGCCAACTTATGAGTGGTGGAGGTGTGGACCAACCATTTGACCTCCATCATTCACAGCTTGTCATATGACAAGTTATGATAATAGTTGTGAAATTTTTTATATTCTTAGTATTTCCATGACGAAAGGAGTCGTTTCTGTACATTTTGATGGCACTTGGCTTCTTTAGATTGATGGTTATAGTGGAGCCCGTCACTGCTCGTCTACTTCAAAGAGAAGTAGGTCCTACAGTGCAGCTGGATCACATTTGATGAAAGCCCTTATTCAGTCAAATTATTGAGTTCACCTGTGTACTTCTCTTTATTCTTCTCACATGAAAATGGATTACTAAAACACAACTTTTATTAGGTACCAAACGAAACAAGTCATGCCAAAAGTTGTGAAATATATTATATTTTGTGCATGTGCTGCTTGTAAATTGTTTGGCATGATTACCTGAATAGACCAGATAACACATGATCAGTTGTAACTTTGTAAGTGCTTCAAATCTAGTATTAAAAAATTGGAAAAGGTTTTGCTGCATGTAGGAGTATATGAGAGCAAAATGAAAGGAACAAGCGTTCAAGAGCCATGTGCAATGTACATGATTAAGTAAACTTTAAACAAATCATTTTTATTTTTATTTTTCTGTCACGGACTCTTATATGCAGCAAAACTTTAAAATTCAAGATTTATTCATTTAATAGTCATGACAAATAGCCAATTTTTTTTTTTTTTTTTGGGCTAAATAACCAAAATGTTGTACCATGTATGAAGTTAAAATCTCATAATATAGTTGAAAGCATGCCAAAAGACAAACGAGTGCACCTATATATTTGCAATCAAAAACTGAAATGTTTGAAATCATAAAAATCTTAATAGATTATCCAGAATTAAACCAGTATTTAATTCAAATATACTTTGATCTTTATCTTTAGGTCTTTGCATCCTTATTCCTTGATTGGGAAACAGCACTAGTGAATCCTTAAAGCCCCATCTATGCCCAAAATATGACTTGAGAAAACCAAGAAGATAAAATAAATTTTCGTCTCCAAGAAAGACCAGTCTCCAACTGTCCCAGCATGTGCCAAAACCGACCATAATCCTCGCACGTACGTGTGCCCAGGTTTTCCTACGAAAAAAAAAAAAAAAACTACAATAGAAAGGTTAAAAAGTTGGTACCATCAACTTTGTACACAGGCCCTCTTTCTGTGTTCATTATAGAGATTCAGTCTTTCACAGATCTCAGTCCCCACATACACAGTTACCTACTTTCTATTAGCCAACACTTCAGCTTCCTTATCTTCACCTTCCATATTTTTTATTGTTCTAATAAAACCATAGATTTTCATTGCTGCACATTGAAGAAATCTCTCTCTCCCACTGTATCAGGTCAGTCATCAGTGTTTAACTGGAGTTTTGAGTGTGAGTGTGTGTGTGAACTAGAAGTACCTTCCATTTCTTTGACATGTTCAGTTCAAGTTCACCAATGCTTGTAATAGTTATTCTTGAAGTTGGTTTGAGTTGTTGTTGAAAAACTGTGTTTCTTTCAGAGTAAGTAGTGGTTGTTGAGACTAATATACAAGTTTACTTGTACTCTGAGCTAACTTCTTCTACTAGGTCTTTTCATGGGGTTTTTTACAGTAGATCTGCTAGTTGTCAAATTTCAACTTCTCACCCATTTTCTCAAAGTTCATTCTAACAAATGTATGATTCCTTTTCTCTTAACGCTCTGTTTGGTTTCCTAGAAAATGCATGAATATATAGAAAAATGCAAACTTTGACATGGTGTTTTAGCCGACCTTAATGTGCCTACTAAGCTTTTGTGATTGTTTCTTTATTTCACTTATTGAAAACCCAAAAATTTAACCAAGAAATCATAAAGTTTCAAGCTTTTCTTTCTTTCTTTCCCTCTCTCACAGAATAAAACAGAGGGATGTGTGGTAATAGTAACTTATGCTTTCTTGCTTTGATTTTGCAGGTTGTTGCACTTTCAAATTCAAATCTTTCAAGGAGATACGCTAAGTGTTACTCTATTACTTTGTTGTGTGCCGGAATTGATTAGCTTCTTTTTTCCTTCAATTCCTTCCTTTCTTGGTTCATAACAATTACAGTAGCCTACTTCCTCTGTCTCTTTGGTATCTTTTTTGAAGTCATCCTATGTGTAAAATTGGGAATTTGGGTCATTGAAAAATTTGAGTTTTCATTGATAGTCATATAAGTTCTGTAACTCCTTATTTTGCTTCAAGATTTTGGTCTGAAAATCCCAATTTTCTGCATCCCCTCTGGTTTATCAGTGTAAAATTGAAAAAAAATGCAGAAGCCACAGCAACCTATGGAATTTGCTCTTAAGGAGACCTCGCCCAAAATTGGCGCGGGTGCAGTCACTAGTGATAAGCTGTCTTGTACGTATGACCTTGTTGAGCAAATGCAGTACCTTTATGTTCGTGTTGTCAAAGCCAAGGATTTGCCTGGTAAAGATATTACTGGTACTTGTGATCCCTATGTCGAAGTGAAACTTGGAAATTACAAGGGAGTTACTAAACATTTTGAGAAGAAGTCCAACCCTGAATGGAATCATGTTTTTGCTTTCTCAAAAGAACGAATTCAAGCTTCGGTTTTGGAAGTGGTGCTGAAGGATCATGATGTTGTGCTAGATGATTTCATGGGCAGGATTATGTTTGAACTCAATGACATCCCGAAACGTGTTCCACCAGATAGCCCATTGGCGCCCCAGTGGTATAGACTGGAGGATCGGAAGGGGGATAAGGTTAAAGGAGAGCTGATGCTGGCTGTTTGGATGGGAACTCAAGCGGATGAGGCATTTCCTGATGCATGGCATTCAGATGCTGCCACTGTTGGCCCCGAAGGTGTTGCATTAATTCGATCAAAGGTGTATCTTTCCCCCAAGCTTTGGTATGTGAGGGTCAATGTGATTGAAGCTCAAGACTTGGTACCTAGTGATAAAACTAGATACCCTGAAGTTTTTGTGAAGGCTATTCTTGGAAATCAGGCATTGAGGACTAGAACATCACAAATTAAGGGTATCAATCCAATGTGGAATGAGGACTTACTCTTTGTTGTTGCTGAACCATTTGAGGAACACTTGATTCTGACTGTGGAAGATAGGGTGGGATCAAACAAAGATGAAATCTTGGGGAAGTGTGTGATTCCTTTGCATAATATACAGAGGAGGTTAGACCATAAGCCTGTGAACACTAGGTGGTTTAACCTTGAGAAGCATATGATTGTAGGAGGGGAGCAGAAGAAGGAGACTAAATTTGCAAGTAGGATTCATTTGAGGCTATGCTTGGATGGTGGGTACCATGTTTTGGATGAATCTACACACTATAGTAGTGATCTCAGGCCAACAGCAAAGCAATTGTGGAAGTCCAGCATTGGGATTTTGGAGCTGGGGGTTATAAGTGCTCATGGGTTGATGCCAATGAAGACGAAAGATGGCCGTGGAACAACAGATGCTTTCTGTGTAGCTAAATATGGGCAGAAATGGGTCCGGACAAGGACAATTGTGGATAGCTTCAGTCCAAAGTGGAATGAACAATACATTTGGGAGGTTTTCGACCCATGTACTGTCCTTACAATAGGTGTGTTTGATAATGGTCATATACATGGAGGGGGTAAGGATTCAAGAATTGGGAAGGTGAGGATTCGGCTATCAACTCTTGAAACTGATAGGGTTTACACGCACTCATATCCACTTCTGGTCCTACATCATCCTTCAGGGGTGAAGAAGATGGGTGAAATTCAATTGGCTGTGAGATTCTCATGCTCATCTTTGATTAATATGTTGCATATATATTCACACCCATTGTTGCCAAAAATGCACTACATTCATCCCTTGTCTGTTATTCAGCTTGATAGCTTGAGGCACCAGGCTATGCAAATTGTTTCCATGAGACTGAACCGTGCTGAACCACCATTGAGGAAAGAGGTGGTGGAATATATGCTAGATGTGGATTCACATATGTGGAGTATGAGGAGGAGCAAAGCTAACTTTTTCAGAATTATGGGAGTTCTAAGTGGGTTGATTGCTGTTGGAAAATGGTTTGATTCAATCTGCCATTGGAAGAACCCTCTTACAACCGTTCTAATTCACATCCTTTTTATTATATTAGTCCTTTATCCTGAACTCATACTTCCAACTATATTTCTGTACCTTTTTTTGATTGGAATTTGGAACTACCGATGGAGAGCTCGACACCCTCCTCACATGGACACACGGCTGTCACATGCTGATGTTGTTCATCCTGATGAACTCGATGAAGAGTTTGATACATTCCCTACTTCCAAGCCAGCAGATACAGTTAGGATGAGATATGATCGATTGAGAAGTATTGCAGGGAGGGTTCAGACAGTGGTAGGTGACATGGCTACTCAAGGGGAAAGGTTTCAATCTCTGCTCAGCTGGAGAGATCCAAGAGCGACCACTTTATTCGTTACCTTTTGTTTCATTGCTGCCATTGTTCTCTATGTTACTCCATTCCAAGTTATTGCCCTTCTCACAGGATTGTATGTCTTAAGGCATCCCAGGTTCCGCCATAAACTTCCTTCCGTGCCACTCAACTTCTTCAGAAGGTTACCTGCAAGATCGGACAGCATGTTATGATATATCATATATGAGTATGAATAGCCTCCAAAGCTCTAGTCTCCCCACTATCAATGTTTCTCATAAAATTTGTGAAGATATATATTGCAGCAGGTAGAGCAGCAAAGAATGAATCTTTCTTTCATTAATATTAGTTGGCTGTGAGTACATGGTCCTGATAGTTTGTAATTTTCCTCAGTTTGTTATTTAATTGTCCATTTGGATTAATGAATTTTGATTTCTAAGTTTCAATTTGAATATAATCGATGTACAATCATCACCTAATATATTGCTTCCCTATAGTTCTCAGTTTTTTGGGACTCTAGAATAAGGTCTGATGTTAACTCCAGGGCTTATGAATGAAATTGTTCTTTCTGCTTCCATGACATTCTAATTTCCAACATTGTTTAGAAATGGAATTGGTGTTATATTTACAAATGAAGGTGATTTTTACTGACATCATATGCTAAAATCCCTAATAAGGGTTTTGAAATTTTAAAGACTTAATACACATTGCATATAAATGGGCTTAAATTAAAGAGCTAGGTCTGCGGCAAGAGTATCTCACAAACTTGAGTTCAAGACTATAGATAGGAACACCAAGGTTATTATTTGCAAACCAAGAACCCTGTGTCTCAGAGATTTGTTTGCAGCAAGGTGCAATAGACGCCACACATCCAGCTTCACTGCAAGTATCCTTTGTAGATTGGAAATCAAGGCTGCCAGTGTCATTTGGGAACTAGCTTTGACCTATACACAACATATATGTTAAAAAAAAAAAAAAGAGAAGCAAAGGTGAAAAAAAATGCAATAAAATTCAAACCCTTTGATAATACTTTTTATATTTCTTAGGAAATACATATATATATATATAAAAATACTTTAGGTATCTAAAGACTAATATTTATAATTTTTTTTTTTTTTTAAATCCATGCAACACGGGGCAATAACTAGAATATCTAAAATCTTAATTGTAGTGTTTATTATTACTAAGCTCTTGTTGAGCCATATCAACCTAGCATTTCGGTCTATTCAGCCCATTCGGTCTTATTCGGTCCACTTTAGTTCATTCAGTCCTATTCGATCTACTTTGGTCCTATTCAGTCCACTTTTATCATATTTGGTCCATTCAATCTATGTTGGTCTTATTCGGTCCTATTCGGTTCATTTTGTTCTATTTGCTCTATTTTGTCCACTTTGGTTCTATTCGGTCCATTCTGTCCACTTTGGTTCTATTCGGTCCCATTTAGTTCTCTTCAGTTCATTTCAGTCCTATTCGGTCCATTATGTCAACTTTAGTTTTATTCGGTCAACTTTGGTCTATTATGTACACTTTGGTCTTATTCGGCCTATTCTGTCCACTTCGGTCCTATTCGGTCTATTATGGTCCATTTTAGTTTTATTTGGTCTAATTTGGTCTATTTGGTTCATTTGGTCCATTTTTGTGCAATTACATAATAGGAAAAAGTGGTTTAGGTTGAGTGCATCTATTCTAAATTCAAATTTATTTTTTTTTTAAAAAGATCTCAAATTTTTAATATCTAAAATCTTAAGCATAACATTTATTGTTGTTACACTCCTGTTAAGCCACATTGATGTAGCATTTCAATCCAACTAAATTTAAATGAAAGACTTTCTAAATATGAAGGCCATGAATATACAAATATAATCTTCAGAGCAGTTACTCAATTGTTTTTATTTAACTATCCAGCGCAATGCATGGGATAGTGACTAGTTATAATAAAACACTAGTCGCTAACCCGTGTGATGCACGAGAAAGTTAAAAAAAAATGTATGATACATATTTAATCAATAAATAAAAGTAAAATTTTAGAATTTATAGAAAAGAAAATAATTGTCTTATTACATTCATAAGATATGTGCATCTTCTCTCTCCTATAAGGTCCACGCACTGTGTGAGATATATATGATGCATGAGACAATTACTAACTGAAAGTCAATAAAGGTAAAAAAAATAAATAAATAACAATAATCATTTTATGTAATACATAGAATATAAATATAGACATTGATATATAGATGATTTTATTTGTTTTATAAATGAAATTTAAAGAGAATATAGGAAATTAAACTTTTTACTTTTAGAAAGTTTGATATATTCTTTGACTATATATATATATATATCGAATGAGTATATATTTGAAAGAAGAGAATATAATTTTTGTTATTAAAGATTATTAAAAACAAAGATCAGTTTAGCTTTTTGTTACTTTTTCATCATAAAATAGACCAAGCCTACATAGTTAAAAAAAAAAAAAAAAAAAATTCAAATGCCATAGAATTTTATTGAAAATAATCCAAGTATACAATAGGGAGGAGAAAATATGGATATTCTTCAATCCAAGTTGAGGGTTCCTTTAACTCCTTGGCATGATTAGCCAAAGCATTGTCTAATTTATTATACCATTAGAAAAGTATGAATATGTTCTAACACATTTGAAATCTCCTTCAAGCATATGGTTCTTGCAAGTGAATTAATGCCAGCAATGTAAGTTGGCAAACCCTACAGTCAAGTCTCTCATCCCATTTATGGACTATAATGGTTCCAGGGAATTAAAATGTGAAAGATCCAAGATGAAATAATTTATCATGTAACTAAATATGCTTCAAAGATTGATAAGTCTAAAGAGGATATTACTTGTACTCTAAGAAATTGAGGTAGAATATGCACAATCATACCAGATGGTGAATTTCATTTTAAGGCATGCAAGTGCTTGTGGTCAACTGCACATCCAATTTCTATTACAAATCTCAACTACATCTTACAAGAAATTCACCTAAACAGAAATTCCTATAAAGTATATGCACCATTAAAAAAATAGAAATAAGAAGCTAATCAACATTGGAACCCTTCACTTACTAAGCCAACAACTTTTGAATGTAAATATACTTTATTAACAAAAAAAATTAAATAATAATAATAATTCCCAAATCCAAAGTTTACCTGCAAAAAAGGCGAAACCATTCAAACAAAACTCCAAATAACTCAACATAACAAAGTATTCAGCCTTTTGAGAGAAAGAAAGTAACAATTAGATAGAATTAAGAAACCAAAGAAAAAAAAACATAAAAAGTCATAAAATAATAATCTTCCAGAATTGAAAACTTAAAACTTCCAGGCCTCAAACGCATTCCACACTTAAACTACTCCTACTCCTTTTTCCAATTTTTCGCTGATTCCACTCATCTTGTACTCCTCTACTTAAAATACTACTACTCTTTTTCACAGTTTTTCTCTTATTCCACAGATCAGAACCTTCTAAAAGCCTATACAAAATCTCAGGCAAGTCTTTCATGTAACCAAAATCAGAAAGGGACCCAATATTACACGCTAATGTCTTAGGGTGGTCTTTGAATAGTAGTGGTGACTTTAGGAATTTTTTCCAGGGTGTTCCTCAACAAGCATAAATTACACAATCTAATAAAAAGAAAATTTTATATATTGACAACTACAACAATCAAAAAACATGCAAATAAAGTCAACACGAATTCGCTTAGAAGATGAAGATGAATCTTGCACAGGAGATGAATCTTGGGTACATCGTTTTCTTATCAAATATTTGTTCATAATTCTAGCAAAAAAAAATAAACAATAAAATATAAGTTCATTTGAAATATTAATAAAATTATTAATTATTGTTGTTTAGCTATTTCATTAATTTGTTTGTCTTTTATAAACTATAATTTGTTATATTGTTGTTTCATTAATTATAAAATTATTAATTGTTGTTTAGCCTAACATAATTTAATTTGTTTATCTTTTATAATGTATTGGTTAATTAAATTATTAATTATTAGTTGCTTCATTATTTTTCTTTACTAACTATTAGCACACACCCCATATGCATTATCCACTGCCTGCCTGCCTTTGCTTCCAACTCGGCCCCATGCCCTATTTCCCCCTCCCCCACTCAACAGACAAGCCCCAATCACAAGAGCCAATCAAAAATTCACAATCACAAATCACAATAGACAATACACTAAAAGAAATAAAAGAGAATCAGCCAATCACAAATATTAATAAAGTTACAATAAAGCTAAGCAATTACAGTTCAATAATGCTAAGCAATTTCACAAAAAAGAAAAAAAAAAAGAATCAAACAATCAGATTAAGTCTTTAGTCTTAAAGAGAGAGAGACTCTCATTTCACTTTCATACTTTTAGTCTTCAGATAAAAGAGAGAGAGAGAGAGACAGAGAGAAGTAAGAAAGTAGAGAGAACCATTAGAGAAAAAGAGAGAGTTAGAGAGAAGAAAAGTGTAAAGTAAAGATGAAATACCATGAGGTTGAGGGAGCAGAGAGGCCTGAGGCTGAGGGGTGGCGTCGTCGAGCTGGGCGGCGCTGTCGTACATCGAGGCGACTGGCGAGGAAGGAATCTCCGATTCAATCTATGCTATTCAATCTATGCTATTCTGACTGGCGAGGCCGAGGCAATGACCGATCTCCGATCCGACTAACGATGACCGATGGTGATGAGCTTTGTTGCTCGAGTTTGAGGTGGAGGCGTCGTTCGTTGGTCATTGATGACTGATGAGGTTTTTTTTCTTTAGGTTAGGTTTCTTCGTTTCTGATTTCAGTTTTTGCTACCATTTGTT
The DNA here is from genome assembly GCF_001633185.2 of Quercus lobata. NCBI lineage: Eukaryota > Viridiplantae > Streptophyta > Magnoliopsida > Fagales > Fagaceae > Quercus > Quercus lobata. The sequence continues at coordinate 6,202,891 of NC_044904.1, read as the reverse complement.
TTTTTTTTTTTTTTCGTGGGTTTGCTACCATCTGTTGAGTTTGCCTTATGTTGTTTTTTTTCTTTAGATTGGGTTTGGTTTCTCATCTGTTGTTTAGGATTGATGTTGGGCTTTGGGCAGTGGGCTTGCTATGTTACAATTATTATTATTATTATTATATATATTTTTTAGATTTTAGTTCAAAAAATTTTTTGGGCTTTTTTTTTTGCTTGAAAGTTGATCAAATAATTTTTTTTATTATTATTTGAGGGTGTTCTTGATTTTGCGCTTGAGGGTGCTCCTATTTTTTTTTTAAGGGTAAACAAATAAGAAAATTTAAATTATTATATATAAAAAGAATTTTATTTTTGGGTCAAGGTGTTCCTGGGAACACCCTGGCCTCAACGTGGCATCGCCACTGTTGAATAGCCAAAACGCTGCCATGTAAAACCCTTCTTTACCAAACTTTCTAGTGCCATGTACTCCTCGGAAATTATAGATGAGTTTGAGAGTGGTCAAGGGGTTAAGGGTCCAAGCCAATCTGAGTCTTTGAATCAAAGATTCAGGTGGGGTATCAAGTATAACATGGAAGAAGAAATCAAGGCAACGCTTGAAGTTTTCACTTTTCACAGTAATCGGGTTTTTTGAAGTCTAAAAAAATTATAAAATTAAATGATTTAATAAATTAATGATGATGTGTAAATTTGTAAAGGCTGCAAAGCTGAGGTGGCTAACTCTCGTGAGGTCAACTACTAGTCAACAGGCTTCGGTTTTATAGTATATATATAGATGAGTTTTGTTAACGGGTGTCTTTAGGATATTTGGTAATAGACCATTTTAGGAAAGTTTTGATACTACTTTCATTGGAAATATAAAAATGTGTCAAAAAGTAAATTGCAAATAAAATCACACGATCAACACGTTTCTTAGAGAGTATTTGGGAGAATGTTTATTTGTTTGTTTGTTTGTTTGTTTTTTTTTTGTCTTTTGTCTTAGATTTTTTTTTTTTTAAATAATCTTACTTTTAGCATTTTTTGAAATAAATTAACTTTTAGTTTTTTTTTTTTTTTTTTGTGTCTCATATTTAACATAAAAATTACTAAAAGCTATATCTTTTAATAAAAATTATGTAAATAAGGAAATTACAGGTAACCAAAAGAAAACTTGGTTAAAAAACCAAGGATATCTTATCTCTTAGCCTTGGTTTTGAACCAAGAATATCCTTTTTCTTTATTTATAATAATAAGTAAATATTTACTTTAGTTTATCAATGAAATTATAAGGCTAATGTCATTCAAAAAAAATTGAAGCTAAGTAATTAATCTCATGATATTGCTTACAATTTTATATAGCTCCCTATCAATTAAATCTTTTTTTTTTTTTAAATTTGATATGTAAATATTCTCAAATTAACAAGCATAAAAATAAATAAATAAATGAATTTGAAAATAGCTTTGGTTGAATCGGGATGTGATAAGATGTAGCACAAAATTCTTAACACACCCATATATAAATCTTATCACACCCCTAAGTTTTTCAATGATTAGAAGACCCAACAACCCAAAATTAGTAAATCAATTTTTAGAAAAATGAGTAGGATGAATGAAAAATTATGACACTAAATTAACAAAAGAAATAAAAGAACCTCTTAACAGGTACGAAACGCGTGCAATGAGACTAGTTTTTTTGTTTAAGTTTAATAAATTGCCCATCTAATCTCAAAAAATAATTATTATTTTAATAATAAAATGAATTGTTTTACACCTATCCTTGACTCCAATTTTTGTATCACTGGTTTGACCTGCTTCTTCTTCCTTCCTATCCTCCCCAACTAATGGCTATCTCATCATTTGCAAAATAATTAGTGTATCATAATGTTCATGCAGGTATATATGTAACTTGTTCAGTTCATATCTCAATTACCATTGTTAGGATATATGTAGAACTTGTTAGAACATATGTTATTGTAAATTGGCTAATCCCTTGACAAAACGCACTTTACTTGTAATTGGGTAGATCTATGATGGATTTTAGCACTTTAAGGAACAAGAGTTCAAGTTTAGTATTGAAGTTATGCAAGTCTGTCCGAGAAGCAAGTGAAAAAGTGTTATTTATTAAAGCTCGACAAATATCTCGAAAGATAGATATCTATCGAGGTTTAATAAGGAATCTTGATAGCTACTTGACAGAAATAGTATCTATCGAGAATTACAAAATTCAGATTTCCAGATTTGTTTTCACGCATATCTAAGTGTATTTGTGTATGGTTTCTTTTCTCACAACCTTAAACATATATAAGGATTATTTTAAGGGCTATCAAAGGTGATGCAAGGTTATGCAACTTGATGCAAAGTCATTGTGCATGAAAATTATGACTGAAGACAATTGCCCTAATTCATCATATTCTTGTAGAAGCTACTGCGTCTTTGCACCAAGGGTTTTGTAACTAAGGAGTTTCTTGATCTTCATCGTTTAAATAAACTAAAGAACTTTGCAGGCCAACATTTTTCTCAAGTTGGTGTGTTAGTTACGTACTTAGATCCGTGCATTGAAAGGAGAGATTATCACTACATTACAAGTCCAATTGGGTATTGGGGTAAGGGTTCAACTATAGGTTGGTATTAGGTACTAGGATTCCTTTTACTTGTAACCACTTGTTTTGATAATAGTAGATTCTCGGGAGTGGTGACCTTAAATTCATCCGGTGAGGTTTTGCTTCGGTGGTTTTCCCTATTCATAAACAAATTACCCGTGTCAAATTTATTTTCCACTGCATTTAGTTTTATGGGTGATTTGTTTGTGCTAGCACGTTTATTGCATGTAATTGAATCTAATTTATTTCACTTGGCTCTAAATTAATTGATTAAGTTACCAAAGGGGTCAATACATTCTTGGTCTATCAACCATTATCAAATCCATTTATGGCATTCATCTAGATCTAGGTTGGTATAGTGTCACACATATTGTGACGAAAAAACCTAATATACAAATCAATTAGGATTTAGGAATCCGTTGGTTTCCATGCTAATTAACATGCCAACGTTTCATCTCTATTCAATTGGGGGTTGGCAACTTGTCTTGCTAAGTAAAATAATCACTTTTTCTTGGAATAATATGGACAGTACATATTAATACAATAAACTAGCTGTAGGGGTGATAGGTTCAGGAGTACATATCTATGAATATATTGGGCTGGGGCCCAATCCGAGGACATTAGGTAGTCCGAGGACGGGTAAACACCTTCCTAAGAATCCGTGTTGGTAAGTAAAGAGGTGAAGTTTGATCACGATCAACTAAGAAGGCGGTTCGAGGAGGAATACTTCCTCGGCTGAGCAAAACCGAGGTCAGAAGGTGTGGTCTGACACCAAGAGCAACGTTCCAGACGATTCCACTGATGAGGATAAGTATCCAGAAGGACCAGGACAAAAGGAGGTCATGGAATATCTCAAGAGAAAGCTGCTACCACCACATTAAATGCTCTGCAGCTAACTTTCTGGCCGCATTAATTAAGAGGTGATACATGAATAGTATCTTTCAGCCTTACAACTACTCTCCAAAGACTTAAAGAAGGTGTTGATGGGACAAGGATCAACACTAACAATCTAGTCTACATGTGGAGGGTAGAGATGAAGAAGGAAGATAGTATAAAATAGAAAGAAGATCTTGAAGAGAGGGATCAGGAAATTAAGAGAAAAACACTGTAGCAATCAGGAATTGAATTTGTAATCAAACTTGAGAGAAATATATAAGAACTGAGCTCCTCGGACTATGCTGGGGACGATTTTCTTTAGATTAAACCAGTCTATCTTCACTTTCTTATCATCTGAATCCACTTTACTTGTTGTCTAATTCATTAAAGCCCAGTTTTCCAACACAGTCTCTACAAATTCATTGTATTGGGGGCTTTTTGGGACTAAGTTCATTCATCTTTTGGGCTAGGGAACCAAATTGCGTCCTTACACTAGCCTTTGAGCACGCGTGTGAGGCTCTTCTATTTTTTATTTTATTTTATTTTTTTGTAAAGGTTAATAATTTGCATCTATTATAATTTAGAATTTTTTTTTCAAACAAATAAAAATGATAAACTTTAGAGATAAGTAGTAACTGTAATTTTTTTTTTTTTTTTTTTTTTAACGTGAAGGGAAAAAAAATCCTAAATTTTAGGAATTCTCCTTTTGAATTTAAGATGAAATTTTTTATTTGACATATATGACTCTATTTCTAAATGAAGTTACCTTTCATTAATGAGTGTATTTTTCAACAACATAAAAGTCCAATTAAAAGAGGAGAATCCTCTTATATATAGTATAGATTATACTATAAATTTCTTTCTTTAGGATAGATATAGGTAGACTAACTTATATATTTGGACTTACGTCTTCTTGCAAGCTTGTCTATGAAGATTATGTTTATATATTGATTTAACATTTCTTTTTTTGAGCGGAGATTTAAACTCGGAACATTTTGATTGAAATTATTAAAAAGTTTACAGTAGTTAAGAAACAAAACTCTTGATGATTTAAAATTTCTTTTAAACATAAAGAAAATAAATAGCTATTCATCACTTCTTCTTCTTCTTCATTTTAACTAGTTTAGAAATATATACTTAATATACCCCACCCCCCTCAATACCCTTGGATATTATAATATTAATTACTAAATGTTATATATTTAAATATTTATCAATAAATATTATAAAGTTTACAATAGTTAAGTTGACGATTTAAAATTTCTTTTAAACATAAAGATAATAAATAGCTTCATCACTTTTTTTTTTTTTTTTTTTAAACTAGTTTAGAAATATATACTTATACCCCATTAACCCCCACCCCCCTCAATACCCTTGGATATTATAATATTAGTTACTAACTTGTGTAATGCATATAAAAATTTATCGAAAAGTTTTACTAAATGTTATATACTTAAATATTTATCAATAAATAACAACTCAAATACGAGAACTTAGAGAACAAATGTAAAATATGCAACTCGATATACAATAATAATAAAAAATTGAGTTATAATTGACTTTCTCCATTTTTTTTTTTTTTGGTTGAATAAACACTATGTTATAATTGGTTTGTAACTAATATGCAACAAAAAAAAAATGTTATATAATATATACACACATATGCATACATGCCCGATCATGCGACTTTGTGTTAGTCCTCATTTGGACTCGATTCTTGGCCATTAATTCAGTTCCACATCAATTTGAAAACTTTTAGAATAATGTCACGCCCCAAATGGATCAAATTCAAGGAGTAATTACTCACTCCTTCAAGATGAGTGAATAATTTCACAAGTACAAGATTTAGACCCATTCAATGCACATTATGCGCATGGGAGTACTAGTGGGAAAATTAGACGATAAATCTATTAAATGTAGCCTCCCTTTCATATTGGTTGGGTCCGTTGATGTGTGGGACTCGCTTGCTGTAAAATGAAGACTATATATAACAGATACTTGGTTTACTTTCATTGAGCTTTTACCACTTGATGTCTGAACCATACAGATCACGTAAAAATCATGGTAACTCATTTTGTTCCTAGAAAATTACTATAATATTAATTCTTGCTATAAGAATTCTGTTTTAGGCCTACATTATGAATTAGACAACCATTAACAGTGTTTTGCACTCATTAACTCAATTGGCACAAAGATGAAAAAACTTAGGTGGACACATGACACAAACTTAAGTGGATAATTATATTGTGGTCCCCATATAAATTTAGACACAATTTTTATTATAAAAAGAGTTAGGTTCAAGTTATACTTGGTGTAACTCTAAGCAATGTTACACTCAACAAAAAAAAATTCATATTTTAAGAATCCCACCGTTGAATTATATGTTCTATATGTACTTAACATGCATGTCAATTTTCATGCTAATTGGATGTTATTTACCTTGTAGTCTATAAACTCAACTTTTATGAATTATTTTAAACACAAAAACTTGAATTTAAACAATTGATTGATAACATGACTATTAATCTTTGATTACCGTGAAATTTTGCAAGCATGGATAGTATATGAATATAATGTAATCCAACGGTAGATTTGTCAAAATTCGCATCTAATAATAAGTTATTAAGTGGTATAATATCGCTTAGAGTTACACCAGATGTAACTTAAACCCAACTCTTATAAAAATATAAATAGTTAGTCAAATTATTTTTTAAAAATAGCATGTAACATGCATATGTATGGATACATTTAAATTAAACACAATTTTTATCATAAAAAATATAAGTAATTAGTCAAATTATATATATTTTTTAAAAAAGTAAACGTAATTATTCACATATTATAATTCTTACCCAAATTTAATATTACTTATGATAATTTTTTTTCTAATTTTTAATAAGATAGAATGTGTAATAATTTTTAGTGAGTATATGTGATTAGTTTTTTTTTTAAAAAAAAATTTATAGTTCATTAATATTAGATTCTTAGTATTTTGCACTCATTAACTCACTTGACACAAAGATTAAAAAACTTAAGTGGACATATGGCACAAACTTAAGTGGAAAATTAATTATAGTGTGGTCCCCAAATAAATCTAGACACATGGCACAAAATTGGGAATTCTAATTTGGAATTCTAATTTGAGTTTTTCTCAGCTTCACCTATTATTATTATTATTATTATAATAGATTTATTGATTTACCTCCTTATTTGTACTTTAAAAATATATAAAACCTAATTCATGGTTTGTTTTACGAGACATTTTCGCAATTTGACCCAAATTTAGTGATAAGTCAAGTGGCAGCATCATATATATATATATATATATATATATATAAAAGAAAGAATTGAATTAAAAACCCGTTCTACTTTCACATTTCTAGTTCTCTAACTTTCTTGTTTAATCCTCATTTAAGCATGGTTTTGAAATCTGGACCGTTCATAGAATCGAGAAAGAGAAAGGTTCAAAGATTTTAAGGTCAGACCGAGATTCAACTGAGTCGAACCATGATGACATCTTAAATCATTTAATAATAAAATAAAATACAAATAATAGATAAAATTTTAAAAAATGAGCAATATTGATTTAAAAAACATGGAAAAATTAAATAATTTTCAAATACATTATCACAACTTTTAAATAAGAAAAAAAAAAAACTAATAAATGATAAAGCATAAAACAATACATTACAATTATAATTAACAATTCCAATATAAGTGATAATGAGAAATACAAAATAGTATTAAAATACTAGATAGGCATATCTTATTTACTTTTTTATATAATAATTTCAACTAAATAAGATATTAATATTATACAAAAAAATGTCTATTTTGTTTAAGAAAAAAAAAATTGTCAACTCATGAGACTTATCTCATTAAGCATGTCACCCAGGCCATGTCTTGGGATTGCCATTTTAACTTTTAAGTTTAAAAATAATTTTAAATAATAATAGAAAAAGCCATCACATTCCCACAATCACATTTCCCATATTGAGATTAGGTGCAATACCTTAGGTATTGCACTTGATACAATTCACCCACTTTCTCTCACAATTTTATCTTTTATTTTTTTTTTAAATTTTTTACATTTTTTACTTTTTAACTTTTCTTTAATATATTTTATTTAATAGTTGAGATTGAAAGTTGCTTTTTCAACTTTCAATCTCAGCCAGCCTATAAGAAAAACAGAAAGCTAGAGAGTAGAGAAGATAAGCTAGAGAGAAAAGATTGATTGATGAATTTCAGTAATTCTATTTAATCAATCAAAACTAATTGTACAATATGTATATATACTAGAACTAACACCAGGAAGCAAAATAACTAACTCTAACTAACTCCACATTATACGGATCCTACTCTAACACCCAATTCAACTAATCCCAGTATTACACGTGTCCCTATATACATCTTCTAATTAACTTAAAACTGAACTACAAGTCGTATACTAGAACTCATTAATTCAGGTCAGTTGTATAGCAAGCTAATCTTCCAACACTCTGTTCCATTCATCTGCCTCTCTGCCTGAACTAACCCTTCACTTTAATGCTTGCATCTGTCTTCTTCTTGCTTGCACCTACCTTCTTCTTCTTCTTGTTCTTATCTTTGCACTCATCCAAACTTTGACATTCCCCCTCAAGATGAGAAGCTGAACCATGTATATTCACCACACTCATCTTGCCTAATAAGTGTCTTAATTGTTGACTGCTGAGAGCTTTTGTAAGTAAATTAGCTAACTGAGAATGTGTAGGAGTAAATAGTAGCCTAACAACATTTTCTTGCACCTTATCTCTTACTACATGGCAGTTTACCTCTATATGTTTGGTCCTTTCGTGAAACACTGGATTTTCTCCAATGTAAATGACAGCTTGATTGTCACAAAACAATAGAGCTGGTTGAGGATGAAAAATCTCTAAATCCTTCAATAATGCCAATAACGAAGTCATTTCACACACAGTAACAGCCATTGCCCTATATTCTGCTTCGGCAGAAGATCTAGACACTATGGACTGTTTCTTGGACTTCCATGATATGAGAGAATCACCCAAAAAGATGCAATATCCTGTGGTTGACCTCCTGGTATCAATGCAAGAGGCCCAATCAGCATCTGTGTAGGCCTTCAAATGGAAATCTGATGTGGCTGATAGAAAAACACCTTGACCAAGACTACTCTTGATGTATTGCAGCACTTTACATGCAGCATCTAGATGAGGCTTCCTAGGTTTTGACATGAATTGACTTAATTTGTGAACAGGATATGCAATATCTAGCCTAGTAATGGTCAAATAAAGCAATCTTCCCACTAACCTTTTGTACACTCTAGGATCAGCCAACAATTTTCCTTGAAACTTGCTCAACTTCAAATTTTGCTCCATTGGCACCTTGCTAGGCTTACAAGCTAACATTCCAGCATCCTTCAATACCTCCAAAGCATACTTTCGTTGACACAAAGTGATACCCTTGTCTGATCTAGCTATCTCAAGTCCAAGAAAATACTTTAAACCCCCAAGATCCTTAAGTTTGAAATGCTGATCTAAAGAAGTCTTCAACTCCTCAACTGCTTGAACATTGTTGCTAGCTATGAGTATATCATCAACATAAACTACCAAAGCTATGAATGAATCATTGAACTTCTTTGTAAATAAAGAGTAGTCAGCTTTGGACTGTTTGAAACCATGATGCTTAATGACAGCACAAAACTTTGCATTCCACTTCCTTGAAGCCTGTTTAAGCCTATATAAAGACTTGTTCAATTTGCAAACAACATTCCCCTCTTTGCTGTGAAAGCCTTGAGGGAGTTGCATGTACACCTCCTCATGAAGATCACCATTTAAAAATGCATTTTTTACATCCAATTGCACCAAATGCCAACCTTTCACAACAGATATGGCAAGAAGTGTCTCGACAGTAGTTAACTTTGCAACTGGTGAAAAGGTATCAGTAAAATCCAGCCCCTCTTGTTGAGTGAAACCTTTAGCAACTAGTCTAGCCTTATATCTCTCCATAGAGCCATCAGCCTTGTATTTGATCCTATAAACCCATTTACAACCAATTGCCTTTTTATTGGGAGGCAAAGGAGTAAGAAACCAGGTATTGTTGGAAACCAAAGCATCTATTTCAGCATTCGTGGCTTCTTTTCGTTTAGGATCCTTAACAGCCTCATGATAGAATCTTGGTTCAGGAATAGAGGTAATAACAGCACAAAAATTGGCATATGAAGGAGAGAGTTGTGACGTGTTAATATAATCTGAAAGAGGATATCTGGTAGAGACTAAGGAAGTACCTGACTTGCTGTGTGAAGTGGATTAGGAAAGATCAGGAGATATGATGCTGCTGCATTTGTAGTCTTGCAAATAGGAAGGTGGTTTAATGGACCTGGATGACCTTCTCAAGGAAGGAAGAGTGGCAGGTTGAACTAAATCTAGTCCTTGAGAAGGGGATAAAGGACCAGGTGCTATAGAATCTGGTAAGACAGGAACAAAAGAACTAGAAGCAGGTATAATGGGTTCTGGTATGACAGAATCCGATATACCAGAATCTAAACATGGATTAGATGCCTGAATAGGACCAGAATCCGAAGAAGGAACATCTAAAGAAGGTGTAAGGGGTTCTGAAAACATGAGATCATGTGGAATAGCCAGATTAGGACAGATATGAGGAAGTGAAATGGAAGTATGTGGGGAAATTGAAGAAATGAAAGGGAAAACAGTTTCATGAAAAGAAACATCCCTTGAAATGAAAATTTTCTTTGTGATCAATTTTAACAACTTGTAACCCTTAACACCAAAAGGGTAACCAAGGAAAACACAAGGAATTGACCTAGGTGAGAACTTAGACCTATTGTGAGCCAATGTGGAAGCAAAATAAAGGCAACCAAAAACTCTTAAGTGATGATAGGAAGGAACCTTGTCATAAAGCTTCTCAAAAGGGGTTTTATGATCCAAAACGACACTAGACAGCCTATTTATGATGTAAACTGCTGTCAAAACACAATCTCCCTAATAACAAAGTGGTATGTTAGACTGAAACTTCAATGCTCTTGCAATATTTAGGATATGTTGATGCTTTCTTTCCACAATTGAATTTTGTTGTGGAGTAGCAACACAGGAATGTTGATGAACAATCCCATGTTGAGCATAAAAATCTTTGAGGAAAAATTCTTGAGCATTATAAGTTCTAAAAACTTTGATATTAGTGTGAAATTGAGTATGTATCATTTTATAAAATGAGATTAGCAAAGGCCTAGTTTCTGATTTGGATTTCATTAGGTAAACCCATGTAGATCTTGTAGCATCATCTACAATAGTAAGAAAATATTTAAAACCATCATGAGTTGCTTTAGCAAAAGGTCCCCATACATCACAGTGAATCATATCAAAAGCATGATCAGATAAGTGATTAGAGTTGGGAAAAGGTAAACATTTATGTTTTGCAATTGGACAAACAATATAGTCTTTATTTGAATGAAAAGAGGACATATCAGATACACAATGTTGAAGTTTATCATCAGAAGCATGTCCTAATCTAAGATGCCACAAGTAAGACTGAGTTACAATGGGAACATGAGAGACAGAATTAACAAAAGACTTCACAAATGACTCTAGGATAGTAGAAGCTTCTAAAATGGACTTGCAATTGACTGAATCTTGCAGCAGGTACAGATTACCATGAAGCTTACCCAATCCAATCATTTTCCAACAAGTAAGGTCTTGTATGAAGCAATAATTTGAAAGGTAAACCAAACAACATGATAAAGATTTGGTTAATTTGCTTACTAAGATCAGATTGAAGGAAAATGCTGGAACACAAATGACATCTTCAAGAATTAAGGATGGAGTAACCTAGACTGTGCCTATGTGTGTGGCAAGGACTTTTTCACCATTAGGTAAATGCACAAAAGAAGATATTGAATTAGTGATCTTAGTAAACAAAGAAATGGAATGAATAATGTGGTCAGTAACCCCTGTGTCAAGAACCCAAGTTTCTTCATTGTAAGCTATTTTGTTTGAAGGATTTTCAGTAAAAATTGAATTCTTCATACTAAGACACAGAAGATCTAGACACTATGGACTGTTTCTTGGACTTCCATGATATGAGAGAATCACCCAAAAAGATGCAATATCCTGTGGTTGACCTCCTGGTATCAATGCAAGAGGCCCAATCAGCATCTGTGTAGGCCTTCAAATGGAAATCTGATGTGGCTGATAGAAAAACACCTTGACCAAGACTACTCTTGATGTATTGCAGCACTTTACATGCAGCATCTAGATGAGGCTTCCTAGGTTTTGACATGAATTGACTTAATTTGTGAACAGGATATGCAATATCTAGCCTAGTAATGGTCAAATAAAGCAATCTTCCCACTAACCTTTTGTACACTCTAGGATCAGCCAACAATTTTCCTTGAAACTTGCTCAACTTCAAATTTTGCTCCATTGGCACCTTGCTAGGCTTACAAGCTAACATTCCAGCATCCTTCAATACCTCCAAAGCATACTTTCGTTGACACAAAGTGATACCCTTGTCTGATCTAGCTATCTCAAGTCCAAGAAAATACTTTAAACCCCCAAGATCCTTAAGTTTGAAATGCTGATCTAAAGAAGTCTTCAACTCCTCAACTGCTTGAACATTGTTGCTAGCTATGAGTATATCATCAACATAAACTACCAAAGCTATGAATGAATCATTGAACTTCTTTGTAAATAAAGAGTAGTCAGCTTTGGACTGTTTGAAACCATGATGCTTAATGACAGCACAAAACTTTGCATTCCACTTCCTTGAAGCCTGTTTAAGCCTATATAAAGACTTGTTCAATTTGCAAACAACATTCCCCTCTTTGCTGTGAAAGCCTTGAGGGAGTTGCATGTACACCTCCTCATGAAGATCACCATTTAAAAATGCATTTTTTACATCCAATTGCACCAAATGCCAACCTTTCACAACAGATATGGCAAGAAGTGTCTCGACAGTAGTTAACTTTGCAACTGGTGAAAAGGTATCAGTAAAATCCAGCCCCTCTTGTTGAGTGAAACCTTTAGCAACTAGTCTAGCCTTATATCTCTCCATAGAGCCATCAGCCTTGTATTTGATCCTATAAACCCATTTACAACCAATTGCCTTTTTATTGGGAGGCAAAGGAGTAAGAAACCAGGTATTGTTGGAAACCAAAGCATCTATTTCAGCATTCGTGGCTTCTTTTCGTTTAGGATCCTTAACAGCCTCATGATAGAATCTTGGTTCAGGAATAGAGGTAATAACAGCACAAAAATTGGCATATGAAGGAGAGAGTTGTGATGTGTTAATATAATCTGAAAGAGGATATCTGGTAGAGACTAAGGAAGTACCTGACTTGCTGTGTGAAGTGGATTAGGAAAGATCAGGAGATATGATGCTGCTGCATTTGTAGTCTTGCAAATAGGAAGGTGGTTTAATGGACCTGGATGACCTTCTCAAGGAAGGAAGAGTGGCAGGTTGAACTAAATCTAGTCCTTGAGAAGGGGATAAAGGACCAGGTGCTATAGAATCTGGTAAGACAGGAACAAAAGAACTAGAAGCAGGTATAATGGGTTCTGGTATGACAGAATCCGATATACCAGAATCTAAACATGGATTAGATGCCTGAATAGGACCAGAATCCGAAGAAGGAACATCTAAAGAAGGTGTAAGGGGTTCTGAAAACATGAGATCATGTGGAATAGCCAGATTAGGACAGATATGAGGAAGTGAAATGGAAGTATGTGGTGAAATTGAAGAAATGAAAGGGAAAACAGTTTCATGAAAAGAAACATCCCTTGAAATGAAAATTTTCTTTGTGATCAATTTTAACAACTTGTAACCCTTAACACCAAAAGGGTAACCAAGGAAAACACAAGGAATTGACCTAGGTGAGAACTTAGACCTATTGTGAGCCAATGTGGAAGCAAAATAAAGGCAACCAAAAACTCTTAAGTGATGATAGGAAGGAACCTTGTCATAAAGCTTCTCAAAAGGGGTTTTATGATCCAAAACGACACTAGACAGCCTATTTATGATGTAAACTGCTGTCAAAACACAATCTCCCTAATAACAAAGTGGTATGTTAGACTGAAACTTCAATGCTCTTGCAATATTTAGGATATGTTGATGCTTTCTTTCCACAATTGAATTTTGTTGTGGAGTAGCAACACAGGAATGTTGATGAACAATCTCATGTTGAGCATAAAAATCTTTGAGGAAAAATTCTTGAGCATTATAAGTTCTAAACACTTTGATATTAGTGTGAAATTGAGTATGTATCATTTTATAAAATGAGATTAGCAAAGGCCTAGTTTCTGATTTGGATTTCATTAGGTAAACCCATGTAGATCTTGTAGCATCATCTACAATAGTAAGAAAATATTTAAAACCATCATGAGTTGCTTTAGCAAAAGGTCCCCATACATCACAGTGAATCATATCAAAAGCATGATCAGATAAGTGATTAGAGTTGGGAAAAGGTAAACATTTATGTTTTGCAATTGGACAAACAATATAGTCTTTATTTGAATGAAAAGAGGACATATCAGATACACAATGTTGAAGTTTATCATCAGAAGCATGTCCTAATCTAAGATGCCACAAGTAAGACTGAGTTACAATGGGAACATGAGAGACAGAATTAACAAAAGACTTCACAAATGACTCTAAGATAGTAGAAGCTTCTGAAATGGACTTGCAATTGACTGAATCTTGCAGCAGGTACAGATTACCATGAAGCTTACCCAATCCAATCATTTTCCAACAAGTAAGGTCTTGTATGAAGCAATAATTTGAAAGGTAAACCAAACAACATGATAAAGATTTGGTTAATTTGCTTACTAAGATCAGATTGAAGGAAAATGCTGGAACACAAATGACATCTTCAAGAATTAAGGATGGAGTAACCTAGACTGTGCCTATGTGTGTGGCAAGGACTTTTTCACCATTAGGTAAATGCACAAAAGAAGATATTGAATTAGTGATCTTAGTAAACAAAGAAATGGAATGAATAATGTGGTCAGTAACCCCTGTGTCAAGAACCCAAGTTTCTTCATTGTAAGCTATTTTGTTTGAAGGATTTTCAGTAAAAATTGAATTCTTCATACTAAGACAAGTTGAATCTTGGAAAGAAGCACAAGAAATACCTGATAGTGCTGAATTTGCTAAGTGAATGGCATCAGGAGTGGCAGAAGATGATGCAGAGAGCTCAACAAAGATAGCAGCTATTAGCATTGTTCAGATGTGAAAGGAAAAGACCCTGGCTATGATGCAGCTTCAGATTGACCAGAATCACCATTAAGACTCACTTGATTAGCCATGGACACCTTTCCCTTTTGCTTATATCCTAGTGGAAAGCCAATTAACTTGTAGCATTTCTCCATGAAATGTCCAGCCTTGCCACAATGATTGTAGATAGGTCTACCCTTTACTTTTGTGTTCTTCCCACCTTGATTAAATCCTTGAGTCTTGATTGCAAGAGCAGTTGCATCAACTGAAGGCCCTCCATTGAAGCCTAAAGCCCTCTGTCTTTCCTCTTGTATTACCAAAGAGAAAGCCTTGTTAATTGAGGGACTTGGTTCCATCATCAAAATTTGTGTTTGAACTTGTGAATAGACTTCATTCAAGCCATTAAGGAACTGCATTAAAGAGTCTTGATGATGAAATAGTGTGATCTTGTCATTCACACCACAAACACACTTACCACAAGAACAGCATGGTAAAGGCCTGAGATTAAGCAATTGATCCCAAGAAGCTTGAAGATTAGTGAAGAAAGAAGTCACTGTTGCATCTCCTTGCATGATTGTTGAAATTTGCTTCTGGAGTTGTGAAATTCGTGGATCATTTGCTTGCAAGAAATGGTTCTTTAATGAATTCCAAACCTCCATTGTAGAGTTTCTGTAAATCACACTACCAGAGATGTGAGGAGAGATTGAATTCAATATCCATGAAGAAATCATGGAATTGTTCTTTGACCAAGCAATCTTTTCCAGAGGTGTAATGGCCATGGAAGCTGTTATAGTGCCATCCACAAACCCTAGCTTACTCTTCACATCCAATGCCATACGTATAGCCCTAGCCCAATTAGGGTAATTGTCTTCTGTCAAGGGCTGTGTGACAAGAATTGCACCTGGTGACTCTCCATGGTGCAGAAAGAATGGACTCCTCGGGTCCTCCATTGGAGAGAGCTCACGATGAGTAGTGGATGGAGAAGATGAAGTTTGAGAAGTCTGAGCTTGGTTAGCCATTGACAGAAACACAGTGCTCTGATACCATAAAAGAAAAACAGAGAGCTAGAGAGTAGAGAAGATAAGCTAGAGAGAAAAGATTGATTGATGAATTTTAGTAATCTATTTAATCAATCAAAACTAATTGTACAATATGTATATATACTAGAACTAACACCAAGAAGCAAAATAACTAACTCTAACTAACTCCACATTATACGGATCCTACTCTAACACCCAATTCAGCTAATCCCAGTATTACACGTGTCCCTATATACATCTTCTAATTAACTTAAAACTGAACTACAAGTCGTATACTAGAACTTATTAGTTCAAGTCAGTCGTATAGCAAGCTAATCTTCCAACACTCTGTTCCATTCCTTTGCCTCTCTGCCTGAACTAAATCTTCACTTCAATGCTTGCATCTGTCTTCTTCTTGCTTGCACCTGCCTTCTCCGACTCATCCGGGATTACGTAGTGCAGTACCCTAGGTATTGCAACCTGATCTGAATCCATAACGATATCTTCTACACTTTTACTTTCCCCCCCTCTGGGCACTCCCATTCTCAGTCTCTCATCTTTGCCCATAAAAGTGGTAGGACTCTCTTTCACAACTTCATCCTTTACTCACTCTCCCTCTTTCTATTCCCATCTCTCTCTTTCTTCCCTAAAGAACATATTCGGCCAACCTGAAACTACTCTTCACGAAGAAATTTTTTAAGGAAGAAACCAGAAAACCCGTGTCTGGTTCAGAAAACCGTGCGGTTTGACCATGGTTCGAGAGGTTCACAGCAAAAATATAATTTTCGGTTTTTTACGTTTAAAGAACCATTTTAAGGAGCAGTTTCCGGCTAACCCGGTCAGACCGTATGGTCCGGTCCGGGTTTCAAAACCATGCATTTGAGTGTTAGTTTGGATTGCGCTGAAAACGGCTATGTTTGCGTTTGTGTTTTAAACAGTAGGTCCCGTGCACTTACCAGTACCACATTATCAAAATTCCTTTATTGTTAGGAAAATGTGTTACAAAACAAAACCATAAGGGAGTTAAAATATCTCATATAGCAAAACATTAATACATGGAGGTGAGGGTCACCACATATATAATATAAACCACATAATAGCTTCAAATGTTAAGTGTAAACCACTGGGATGGCATCTAAATCCAAAAAAAAAAAAAAAAAAACTAGTTCTTATCAATTTTTTAGTTGCCACTTCAAATCCACATATCCAATAAATCCTTGTTCCCAAAGTATAATCCATTTTTGTTATTCTATTCTCATTGCACATATCGGCAACGTCCCAATCATCGCAAATGTCATATTCATTTTGACTTGTTAACAATTCATATCAATTTAGATTGTCATTTTCTCCACCCATAATGTGAAATTGAATATTACAAAACATGGCTTCATCAGGAAAAAAATAAACAAATTCTAACAAAACATGGAGAAATATAAAATGGACATGTGTGAATATAATGTAACTTCCTTTGATTAAATTATTTTGCTAACAAACAAGTCTGCTGGAAAAGCATATATGTATCGTAGTTAGCTTAAATATTTTTTTAAAATGTGTGACTATAATGTAACTGTATGTTTTTAGACCCTTAAAATACAATTGGATTAACCTAGATAATTAGCCAAGTGATTACTTAGTCCAAATTTTAGATCTAGGTTAATACAATCATATAATCATATCAATGTAAAGTGTGGAATATAAAGAACACAAAGATATGATAACCCAGGAAACCACACCGATAAAAACCTAGGGAGGATTTAACCTAGCTATCCTCAAGGTAAACTTGAATCCACTATGAAAGAATCGAAGTTTTACAATAGCGACTTAGACCACTAACATCCTATTGCTACCCACCAGTAGAAATCTTACTGACACGACCACGTTACAGCTTCGAGACCACGGACTCCTTCTTTCTTGGATTCTCCAGCAAGTACAAGCACTCGTGCTTGTATATCTTTAAGCTTTTATTGCAGCAACTGAATGATCATCAAGCTCTCAATGAAATCTCCTTCTTGATAATCCTAAGTATGTGTGAAGGCAACCATCTCTCAGATCTCACAAGAGATTCACACACACAACAAAATGAGCAACACAAAAACATGGCTAGGGTTTTCCTTTTATACCTAGGGCAAAACATAAAATCCTACACGTCATATAGGCTTAGGGCTGAGTTGGAAATTCTGCAGAAAAAACATTCTGCCCGACTTTCGATCGGTCGAGTCTAATTCTCGATCGATCGAGCCAGACTGAATTGCACAATGAATTTTGCAGCAGCTCGATTCCAACTTTACATAAAACACATACTTTGAGCAAGACTAAAACAAGAATAAAACCTATTTTGATCATGGTTTGCCAACAATACAAATTAGAGTTCTAATACATTAATTCCTAAGTTCTTAGAACCTAACAAACTCCCCCTTTGGCAATCCGTGACAAAACACAAACACAATGCTCAAAGTTACAAGAAAAAACCCTTTACAAAAACAATGCTCATTCCAAAATAATCCAACCTAACTACTATCCATCAATTGCAAGTGTAGAAAGCAGCACAACTGAATCAACCTGTATATTTCTTGAAATACTTCAACAAACGCATAAACGCATATGTGGAAAATACAAGTAAAACAAAAATAAATTCTTGACTTCACAAAACACAAAACAAAGACATATATCATGAATAACTCATAAATATAAATCAATGAGCAGTGAAACAAGAAACATAAATAACAATGTATCTCCCCCTA